>NC_028646.1:25620061-25621071 GCF_001406875.1 Solanum pennellii
TTAAGTGTCTCTTTCAAGTTCGTTATTTATTTTCACTCATTTAGAAATAGAAACCCCCCTTTTTATGTTTTTACTTTCCAAGGATGTCATTGACCAAACAATACTATTAACAGGTTGAAGTTAAGTCTAGACTATTTTCCTCGTGGGAACGATCCCAACCTCACTAGTTAGGTTATTTACTTGACACGACCGCTTTTCTTCTTATTTGAGAAGTAAGTTTGAGCGTATCAAATTTTGGCGCCGTTGCCGGGGATTATAGCTTTTAGATTAACTTGAACTTATTACTATAGTTAAGTTGATATTTTCTTGATTTTACTTTGTTTTATTGTTTTTTATTTTTTTAGAACTATCCTCCTTGTATGCCAAATACACGGAGAGGAAGAGAACCCTTGTTTCCCTACGATCACGAGCTAGAGCGTACACTGCAACATGAATCAAAACTTGGGAATAAATGTTGATGATCCGAACCGGAACATCCCAGCTTCGGTTGATGTTCATGGTCAGATTTTACCCGATGCTCCGAGTGAACACCAACAGAGGGGACAAAATCCCGCTCCACGGCCCCAAGCATACTACAGAGGCTATGATAACATAGCAGACTCGGATGGGCCACTGGTTTTGCCTCCTCTACCCACAGGCCACACTTTTGTGGTAACTAGTAGCCTGATGCAAATGCTCACTGCCAGAGGTTTGTTTTCAGGGATACCCTCTGAGGATCCACATGCCCATATAGCTAAGGTAAGGGCAGTGTGTAAAAGTTGTGTAGGGAGGCCTGATTTGGATTTAGATGTAATAGGTCTCAGAGTGTTTCCCCTTTCTCTGACGGGAGAGGCTGCTATATGGTTCACTGAGCTCCCATGCAACTCAATCTTCACTTGGAACCAACTAAGGGATGTTTTCTTAGCACGCTACTATCCAGTCTCCAAGAAACTAAACCACAAAGACAGAGTGAACAACTTTGTGGCACTACCAGGAGAGTCAGTTAGTAGTTCTTGGGATAGATTCACCTC
>NC_028646.1:25624334-25627528 GCF_001406875.1 Solanum pennellii
CAAGTCTACTCCGACGCCAAGTTCCTGACTGATAAAGGAGTGATGACTCGAACACTCACCTTGGAGAGGCGGGTCCTTACAGGGAGTCTCCCGACGATGGCTGAGATCCACCATCTCTTCACCAGGCATCACTTGGAGTGGACAGCACGTCCGTTGGGACGTTACAGTGAAGAAATGGTCTGAGAGTTTTACGCATCCTACGTAGCGACTCTCCGATCTCAAATAGATAGGCGGGCGGCCCAGCTAAACAGCCCCCCCTGAGCAGGTCCGAGTACGGGGTCTACAGGTTGACATTTCACTGCCTGCCATCCGCCGGTTTCTATACGGCGAGGGTGTTGAGGCTACTCGGACCCCTCTCACTGCCGAGTTTGACTGCCGCTGGCAGATAGTTAAAGATGGCCAGTTCCTGCGCGCGCCATCACTGAGAGAGACCACCAAGCGGTGGATGGCCCTGCACCTGTCAGTAGATGGAGAGGGTGCCGATTGGGTGACTGAGCCGAAGGGGGCCATCAAGAAGGCCAACTAACTTTCACGGCGAAGTTCTTGTGGCTGCTCGTCCGTCACTGCCTTTCCCCCACAACTGCAAATAATATCGTTACATGGGATCGAGCAGTGTTGATGGTTGCGATGATTAACCGGGTTCGAGGTGGACTTCGCATGGCTTCTACAGGCAGTCATGCACGAGAGGGCATTCAAGGTCACTACTACCTACCCTTTCCCGTGCATGATCTTTGCTCTCTGCAGGTCTGCAGGTGTGCCCATATGGCACGTA
Organism: Solanum pennellii; assembly: GCF_001406875.1. NCBI lineage: Eukaryota > Viridiplantae > Streptophyta > Magnoliopsida > Solanales > Solanaceae > Solanum > Solanum pennellii. The sequence goes on from NC_028646.1 coordinate 25,625,107, forward strand.
GATCGGCTTAAGACCCCACAGGGCACTGTTGACGTCGTCCTCATCAGAGACGAGGCCAATGAGTTGGCTCCATGCAGAGGGCCCCATCCAGAGCTACCCCCACTTGCTGATGATCTTGCGGATACGGTAGCCCAGGCCTGCACAGCTACACAGGCGGCGTCCACTTACACTACCCCCGTTGAGTCTATCCCGGGTAGTAGCACTGCCCCGAGCTCCTCTCGCACGGCCCCTCTACCGGCACTGGTCCCGCTTGCTAGGGTCCAAAAACTAGAGGCGCAAATGGCCACACTTCTGCATCATATCCAGCCGTGGATGCAGAAGTCTATTACTGAGTCAGAAGAGCGCCTAGAGAGGAAAATGGTCCAGTTTATAGAGTGGAAGATCGCTGAGGTTAACCAGCGCTTGGACGCCTTTGAGTTGAGGGTGCTAGCCCGACCAGCCCCTCCAGTGGATGTGTCGACTCTTCAGGTTGCAGTCGACAGTCTTCGTGCAGACATCGACACGATCTTAGAGGCTAGGGTGCCAGAGTCTGAGGCCCCTTCTGTCGAGCCTGCTGAGGACACAGTGTTGGCGGCCCTTTTTGCTACTTCAGAAATTCCACCACCTCCCCCTCGAGAGACTGCCAAGAGGCGTAGGGGTCGAGCAGAGGACGAAGCGCGAGCACGGAAGAAGGAGCGCCGAGAGATGGAGGCTGCTAGGAGAACCTCACTTGCTGAGGAGGAGGCGCACCAGATGAGAGCATCAGAGTTAGCGGCTGCGGCGTCTAGCTCCCGTACTGTGGAGATAGCAGGAGGCACTACTGATAGTGCGGTTGTTGCTGAGGACACTATTGAGGGTGTCCAGATTGTAGAGGACGTGAGTTCCGGGGAACTGGACCCACTAGCTTGCTGATCGACGGCGCTTTGCGCCACAGGTTTGCTTCACCTACCACTCTAGTATTTAAATTTTTATGCATTGGGGACAATTGCATGCCTTTTTGTTGGGGGTGGGGTAAATGGAAAGTGAGTGTTAGGGTGAAGTCTGAGTAGCCCAATTCACTATCCTCTTTTGGGGTTTTCTTGCCTGTGTTCTTTTTCCCCAAAAGACTGATTACTTTTTCTGTTGAACCGGCATGTTTATATCCTTTTTACATAGTGTAATTCTGGAGCATGATGGCTAAAATGATATCCTGATAAACTGGAAAATGATGCATGACTAGGCATAATAACTGATAATTGTGTGGCTCTAAACATGACATAGAGTTACACCATTGCATTACCCTATGTCTTAAATTCGAACTAGGTGTCTGATAATCTGGTATAGTGATGAGATGTCAAGTGAGTGTGAGGAAAATTCGAATAAGTCCACTATTGGTACTGCGCTAGAACTTGCCTGGTTAGTCCTGCTAAAAGTAAGTTGTAATCGACAATTAGGAAAGGATCATAGGCCCTTATTCAATATAGCCCATTTCTAGCCTAAATAAAAGAAACCAAATGAAATTTGTCCTTCTTTGATCCAAATAATCTGAGCTTAAATTAGACCTTTCTTTTTCACCCCAACTGATCTTTTCTGGGAACGATGTGTTGGCCCTGGTCCCTCCTTGGACATGTGCACCTCAGCTTATGCAAAAAGCATAAGTTGAGGGTGGTTAATGCAGTAAAAAACCTTCATTATGGCCCTGACCCAATTTTGGGTATTGTGTACCTTGACTCATGGCTTTGCCATGAGTTGAGGGTGGCTATTATGAGGAATGCTTTGGAAAGTGGGGTTGAAAGAACAAAGAGAGAGAAAGAACAAAAGTAAAGTGACTCAAGAATTAGTTGAAAGAAAAGTGAAGAAAAAGAAAAATATACAAGAAATACAAGCAAGAAAAGAAGAGAGTCACTTACACAAATGAAGAAAGAAGAGAAAATAGCAAGGTGAAAGAATATGAGAAACTGGGCAAGATAAAATCATAGAAAGTGGAAGGTTTAGCCGATATGTCAAGGAGGGCAAAAAGTCACCAAAGTATACCTAAATATACCCTACCTGACCCTGATCCTATGTTACAAGCCAAGAAAGTCCTATCGTGATCCTAAGGGTTGTATAGCGAACTTAAGGCAGTGAAAATAAGGGCAAGCTTATGGCAATAGGTATTAATGAGTGTGACATTGTTCTGAGAGCGAGTGTTGAAAAAAAATCCTTATACTCAAATTGAAATCATTGTGTGAAAAATGAGGATTTTGTTTTGAAGTGAGGACACTAGTTGAAATACCGGAATTGTTAGCACCTTAGTGAGAAATTGAAGAGGATAGGTGTTAATGCATGGCGAGTCTGTGTCATGTTCTGATCCCACATAGTTCAAGCCTAATAGTGATAGCATGCATATATTTGATGAGATTAATCGGGATTGATAGCCAAATGATTGCAAAGGATAAAACATGGATACTATTGTACAAAGATT
>NC_028646.1:25627808-25677418 GCF_001406875.1 Solanum pennellii
AAGCTTGTGACGGTCCGTCGTGTCTATGACGGTCCGTGCTGCAGGTTCGTCATGAAGTTCAGAGAAGTGATCCCAGTACCCATATTCTAAGAGTCGAAGTGTTTTGAAACGAAGGCCCTCGACGGACCGTTGTGCCTATGACGGTCCGTCATACTTGCCGTCGAGGGTAATGAAGAAGAGCAGCAGAAGAAATTGCATAAGTATGGGACGACGGAGTCCATGACGGTCCGTCGTGACCATGACGATCCGTCGCGAGGTCTGTCGACCCTGCCGCGTTTTGGCAGATTTCCAGCAAACAGAGTCCTTGTTTAATTAGGTTTTTATTTTCTATAAATAGTTCGAAAAACCTCGTTTTTGAGGTTAGACTCCGTAATGTTAGACTCTGAGATTGTTAAACTCCGTATTGGTAAACATTGTATTGTGAGATTCTTGATAATCATTAGACTTTTTATGAGATTATTGATTACTTTGAGATTCTTGCAAGTGATTTTTGGTGATTAATCAAGCAAACTTTTGGATTTTACTCTTTCTCATTGATGTAAGTACATGAACTCTTATTTAATATATTTGAACATTGTGTTTATGGCCATGAGTAACTAAACTCCATAACTAGGGTTTTGGAACCATAGGCAAATAATGAGATAAACCTTAACTAAAATAACAATTCTAGAATAGTGTCTTGCATGTATTAATAATTTTTTCGCTTAGAAGTCTTTTTAACGGATGACCAACGTTAGAACTCGCCTTAATGCTACTTGCCGGACCAAGGAGGTAGATAATAGGAAAAGAATTATTAACATAGATTTAGTGTATACTATCTAATAGGCTAGTATTGATTGGTACGAGGTAATAACTTAGTCAAATATCGAATACGATGCTTAATATGAGGTAAGGATAAGGGGTAGGATAGCAACACACGTAGCCGGACCAAGGTGCGGAGTGAGATTTTCTAGATGCCGGACCAAGGATTTAGAAATACATAACTTATCATGTTGCATGCAAGATACTAGGAAAGAATTGTTATAGTTAGAATTATCAAGTTATGAACCTGTGGGGAACACGTAAACCCTAGTTACTTTGAGTAATTGATTAAAATCCAACTGTCAAAGCTGTTAAGTGTCTCTTTCAAGTTCGTTATTTATTTTCACTCATTTAGAAATAGAAACCCCCCTTTTTATGTTTTTACTTTCCAAGGAAGTCATTGACCAAATAATAGTAATAACAGGTTAAAGTTAAGTCTAGACTATTTTCCTCGTGGGTACGATCCCAACTAGGGTTGTGGGAACCATGGTTGATTAACAAAGTAAACCTAGATTAATTACAATTCTCACATAGGTTATTGCATGCATTTATGATTCTTTTGCTTAGAAATCATTTTAACTAGTACACGCATTAGAACTCGCATTATTGATACTTGCAGGACCAAGGGGGTAGTTAATAGGAAAAGAATTATCAACATATATTTAGTGAAATACTATCTAATAGGATAGTATCGATTGGTGCGAAGTAACAACTAAGTCATACATCGAATAGGATGTTTAATATGATGTTAAGGTAAAGGTTAGTAACTTAGACACACGTAGCCGGACCAAGGTATGGTTTGAAATTCTCTAAATGTCGGACCAAGAATCTAGAGATACCTAACTTATCACTTTGAATGCAAAACACTTGGGAAGAATTGTTATAGCTAGGGTTACGACGTTATGAACCTATGAGGAACACTTATACCCTAGTTTCTCTCACAACTTGATAAACACCTAAGATTTACACCTGTTACTTGTTTGAATTAGCAATATTAAAAGACTTTTGTTTCAAAAAACCCCACCTTTTAATTATTAGTTTTCGGAAAGGACTTGACTAAATAGAAGAATATGTACATTGAAATTAAGTATAAACCATTTTCCTCGTGGGATCGACCCCAACCTAATAGTTGGGTTCTTTTCTTGATACGATCGCTTATTCTTCTTTAGGGATGTCTAATTTGTGTGTATAAGTCAACTACGCCGGTTACAACTAGGGGGTGCTCTCAAGTCGTGACAGATATGTATTGATCACACTACTTTGTGAATTGCTTTGTTGTGGCCCCTGTGTGATTGATTGATTAATATTTTGGTGGCACGAATGTGAATTTGAATTTCTTGAATTGTTATCTATTCTTTATCATGTGAATATTTTTATTTGTATTTCGTATTGAACATCGTGATGATACATGTGATATAAAGCCGAAGGGAAATGGTTTTAGGTAGTGAATTGATATAAACCTAAAGGGAAATAGTTTTGTCTAGTGACAGAATAGAAATGGTTCCGTCTAGTAATTCGATATAAAGCCGAAGGGAAATAGTTTATTCTTGTGATTTTAAAGTCAAAGGTAAATGGTTTCAACTAGTGATGTGATATAAAGTCGAAGGGAAGTGATTCCAGCTAATAAACTGATATAAATCCAAATAGAAATTGTTTCGGAAAGTGATTTGATATAAAGCCTAAGGGAAATGGTTTCGGCTAGTGATATGATAAAAGACAAAGGGAAATGGTTCTGGCAAGAGTTTTCATTTATGTGAGTTAATGCATTTAATACTTGTGACTGAATTACTTGTTTCTTGTGATTGATCTACTTGTTACTTGTGAATTTACACACTTGATATGTGTTGCTTGTTGAAATTATGACTATTTAAATATATGGTTAAGCCTTGTGAATTATGCACTGTAAAACTGTTAGCTTTGTTGATTTTTATTCTGGTTGTAGTTATAACACCTCGGATTTGAAAATGCAGGAAAATTCAAATTTTGAGAAATATTTTGCAAGTTCCTACGATGCCATCCACGACCCGTGGATTGACCTACAGAACGTAGACCATGTACGTGGTTGGCCAAACAGTTTTTGTAAAATTGTCAAGTTGCAATACTTTTTCAACGAATCACCTAGATAGTCTTTCATCCAATTTATGAGTTGTAGATGAGTCTCGTAGGTGATCCACATACATAGAGAAAATTCAGGATAAAAATCAATATCCACGACAAAGATTAACGAGCTTTAGTTTGACCCACGGTCCGTGGATGAGGCTTGTAGATCAAAAACTCAAATTATAGTCTTAGATCCAAACGTCCCCTGAACAGGATAATCAGTGGTTTAACTAATGGGCCATCGGTGTGGTCATCGTTGGTGATGACAGTTAATTGTTTAGGGGTGTTTGTGTCTTTTCCTGATTATTTTAGCCTAATAGTATCTCGTTTACCCTTCACCAAAACTCTGATATAAGCTTTTTAACCCCCCCAAATGTCCCAAACTAAAATCGTTCTCTCAAATTCATAAAATAAGAACAAGTTTGCCTCTTGAATATTTCTCTCTCTAGTAGTTGAAAAAAGTTGTGGTTTGCAAGCCAAGCAATTCCACCACTGAAGTCAAGCTTTTGGCATTGAGGTATGATAATTTTCATCCATGGAGACCTTTCCTCCTTAGAGTACTAAAATTCTCCAATTTACAAAGTTAGAATTCCCTAATTGAGTTTAGATTTTCTTCCATGCCATGGATTCCTTTTAATTATGGATTTATTTAATTGTTTTATGATCCATCACATCCATTGAAATAATTACATGATTTTATGACGAATTCTTATGAACCTATGCCTAAACCATTTTTTCTAGATATTGATGATTAAAAATGGTTTTTGAACAACAAAAGGTGATTTATGGAATTATGCATGTTCTTACGAAATTGATGTAACTATTTTAAGGATACTTTGAGAGTGAAGTGTATATTTTGTTGTTATTGTTGCGTTGTTGAAAGGATTTATCATATAAACATAAATGCATGATTTCTGAAAGGTTTTATCACATAATAAGGGTTCTTAATGTTTAAAGACCTTCTCATGTAAAATAAACCAATGATAAGGATCTATTCTACTGATGAGACAAGATCTAATTACCCGTGCTTGCTAATTGAAAGACAAAAGGTGATTACCCATGATATGATTAAGCGATATTCCGTGGATCTAATCTTAGTAATGAGTGGACAAGTGGAGCTTACACGTGTCCCATAAACTATGTGCCAACATAGGAGTGTATAGATAGACATTTTCTAGTGGTTTCACATAAGCTAGATGTTTATGGTCCTTACCATGGCAAGTAGGGAAACCCATTTTCGATGTGGGGCAGACACTGGATACCATGTTACAAGCTCACATGGTCTTACATGTCAGTTACGTCTACTTCCAACAAGCAAGCTAAGATGAACTAAGAATACTTCAAGAATTATCTTACGCATGTTTTTTAAGATGTTGTTCACTTGCATTTATCATGTTTTACGACTAATGTTTTCTTCCATTCATGATTTATGGTTTAGCCGGATCAATTCATTCTAATGAAAATGTCTTCTTTTTAGCATGACTTTATATGCTTTTATGCATGGCTATCGTAATTGGTACAAGTTTGTACTAACACATACTCTTGCCTACTTTTTCACAAGGTTTAGTTTCCTGGCTATAGTTCCTTGAGGAGATTACAAGCTTTGGTGAGTCTTCATGCTTCGAGGATCATACATTTATTATTTTCAATCTGTAGTTACTTTTATTTGGGAACAAGATGTACGGGATATGCCCATATTCATTCTTATGTACTATATGTCTTCGAGATGATGTTTAGGTTTCAACTTTCCTCTATAAAACTTTGATATATTGAAATTGTCTTTTAATATCTTTATTATTTTCTTGTATGATGAAAGATAAGTCGATTGTATGGGGATTCTCTGCGTCTTATGCAACATATTACACCTAGGGGATACCTTGGGTCATGAAAAACTTGGTAATTAGAGCACAAATTTGAAAAAGGTCCTAGGATGTCTCATAAGCCACGTCGAGTAGAGTCTTGTTTATAAGGGTGAAGCGCGCCCCATAAATGAATGGGAGGCTACAAAATGTTTAGGAAACTTCACTTCTTTCTATCATATCTGGGAATACCCCCGTAGACGTAACTGGCATCGTCGTCCTCTTTGAGGACTAAGACTAGACTCTAAGCTTGCATCATTACATTCATAGGTCAAAACGCGGAAAATTTTAAAACTTTTCATTACATCTACTTGGAGGTTTACATAGATCTCTACATACACATGATATATATATATATATATGTATATATATATATACACACACACACACACACACATAGACCCTTCGTATAGGAAGATTGCTTAGTCTTCTACTTTTATTGCACAAAGATATATAGAAGATAACATAGTCTCAAAATAGTAGTCTCATCTCATACCCCATATATGTCAAATTGGGACTAGCCCATAGATCAATACAACAATACCACATATAGGTCATACAATGTATAGTACTCAAATGAAAGGAAAGAACATACGAGTCTTAATACTAAAACAACTTCATAGCTTGATATTGGCACTTCCCTCGAAAAGTGAGGACCAACCCAACTTGGATGATTAAGAACTCCAAATCTTCTTCACAGTCGTCTCCAAAAGCTCTTCAACGACTTGAACCTAAAATGTTGGGGAAAAGGAAGAAATGGGGTTAGTACACCACCTATACTAAGTATGAGACCAAATGCACACATACTTTGAAATCATGCTAAGAAAAGGGACATTTTATAAAGTATGCACTTTTCATTAAAAACCTTTATGCACATTAAACAAGACCATAATAACCAACACGATATGTTAATTAAGTCATAGACATGTACATCACAAGACCAACAACATCAAAAATAGTCAAGTCACCATGCATATATGTAATTGAATACATAATCAAGTAACTATATCAACAAGTCATAAATAATCACAAGCATGAATAAGAGTTCATTATAACATAATCAAAGCAATACAATTACCAATGAACCCCTATCAAGTCAACAAGTGCAATGACCAAGCAAAGCCCCATTACCTTACTCAATCAAGTAACCCAACAAGAATTATGACCAACCTTCTACTTCACTTAGCATAGCATTTAAGAGTACATATCATCATACTTTAACAATGTAGACCAAGACATATTCATAAGTGACACCAATCAACATATAGGATCAACAATGTGCAAGTTCATCATATACATATCATGTTAAATTATAAGCATTCATACATAAGAAAAACCTCCTAAGGCTTCCCTCAAGGCAAACTAGTGCAAGGAATATGTAGAGTCCCATACCCCTACCTAGGCTAAGTCAAACCTCTTAAGTTAGCCTAGTTGGTTTTTAATTCATTAGATAAGTGTGGAATCCGGTGTTGTAAAACCTTACACAGAAGGAAGGTGGTCTACTGGCCAAAGTAAAATCTAACGTAAACGTAGCTTTCTAGGTGGATCCACTAGCTAGTCTTCCTATGGGGCGAATATAGTTCAATAACTAAGAGATAGGCATAATCCCTCTACATACCACTTGGAAATTGGAGCTTCCTCTCATGGGAATCCATTGGATGAGTATCCCTCATTGGGGAGTCAACACTACATGTGGAACTATAGTGTGAATGTTCCTCTATGGGAAGCCATCACCTCCCATTGTCAAGTTCACTCGGTGCTAAGCTAAGTCCGTTTTGAAATTTTTATGATGTCTTTAATAATCATAATAGCTTAATGTAGTTCATAGGGTCTAAAACTTTTATATTCATCATCATCAGAGCTCAAAAGAACTGCATGAGTATAATCCTTTCATTACAATTCATATAGGTGAGGTTAGGATATTTTCATTACACTTCATAATTGGACACATTGGTAAATCATTCACCATCCTTATAACATTTACATCTTAAGCCAACACCTCACAATCATAGTCAAGACATTTCAATTAAACATCATATCACCCTATCAATCCCTGCACAAGTCATATTCTAATACAACAACATGGCTTAATCACAATTAACCATAATTTGAAGTAAGTGATAGGGATCATAAGACTTACCAAGTCTCCTTCATAATCCATCATCAAGGTCTTACCATCAACCCTTAATCAATACCATTTGGGTATAACATCATCATAATTCAATGATCAACATGATAACAAGGCTACAAAAATCACTGCATAACAATTCAATACTAGATCATAGCTTATGACAAGATACTTAGGTCAAACTTACAACATACTTCGTAACATAGATCACTTCTTCGAACTAGCATGAAAGGACTATAGATAACCCTGATTCATTCACGATTAGTATAAAAACATCATCTAGTAGTAATTCAACCAATAACCAAGTCAATTGAACCAATATAACCTAATTCATATCAAGACCGTAACCTAGGGTTAAGGGGTAAAGGTCATCTTCTACAAACTAGACCAAACCTTCAAGATATATCATAATAAAGTTAGAATACATGTTAATATATTCATAAAAGACATCATAAAAAAATCAATTCATAACATTAATTTCGAGATTAGATGAAACCCACTTGAAAATCAACTTTTGAAATCAATTTGATGGAACCCTTTGAGGAAAGAGGTCTCAAAGGTGAATTAAATCACATAACTTACTAATTGATGAAGATTTATGGTGAAACTTGACTTTTTTTATACCTTAAAACCTCCCCAAACTTGGTATTCAATGGAGTTCTTCACTAGATAGAGAAAGAAGAGAGAAGGAAGAGAGTTTGGGTTTGTGAGTTATGAGAGTTTAGTTAGAATTAAATAGGTTAGGACTTTATATAGGGTGCTATATAAGTTAATTAGACCTCCCTAGTCCCCCAACTAATTAACTAACTCTTTAATTAATTAACGGGAATTACATTAAAACGTGCAGAAAAGTGAGGCCCTCACAGACGAGACCTCAACCAACGGTTCATTTGTGAGTCGACGACCTGCCCCCCCTCCGTGCTGCACATTCGTAGGTAAATACAGAGACTGTTCAAAATGGACCATTAGACAAAATGGCTATGTTTTGTTGATGGATGACATCAACACCCCGTCGATCCACACACGTTCCGTCAACTCCCTTCGTGGGTGCACACTGCCCAGGCAATACTTTTGACCCAAAAACGAAATGGTCCTCCTCAAGGGCTTTTGGTTGGTCTTTGTGGAGTCTTAACCGGACGTTTCGATCATGAATCAAGTTAAACACATGTTAGACACCCTTCCACCACCAACTCCTAAAAAGCTAGTCAAAAAGGCTAAGGCACACTTATACCTCCTTGAACTAGTTTCCAGAAGACATGGAGGTTCTTGGATGTTTTGGTTTCCAGACTTCCTAGATGACTTATATTCATTAAATTTCCCTCAAAATAGTGTCTAAACTTTAGGACACTTATGTTAGTCTCTAGAACACGTCTTGGATTTTTGAAGTGTTACACTTTCATTGATCTAAAGTCGTGCAATAGATTTTAAATCTATATGGTCTTTCTCTTAATATTTATCTAATGCTCTACAGGAGATGGATACTCAAAGAGCTTATGCTATAATGAACGTGAATCATGTAGCGCCTTCTCAAGCTTCGGTCGGTCCTTTGGCCGAGTAAGTGACAACTGTGATAATTAGGGATACTTGATAAGTATTGCCACAAAAAATAGAGAGGTTGTAGTCCAAGTGAACCCAAATATGGGTATGGCAGAATCAAAAGTAAGGGACTTCACTAGAATGAATCCTCCAGATGTTTATGATTCTAAGGGTGAAGATGACCCTCAAGAGTTTATTGATGAGGTTCACAAGGTGTCGATGATCATTGCAATGACTCTAGTGGGAAAGGTGGAATTTTCACTTATCAACCTAAGGGTGTTTTTCAAATGTGGTTCAACCAATAGAAAGGGGAAATCGGAAGATGTGTTTCCTCTCGATTAAGATAAGTTCAAAGTTGTGTGCCTTGATAGGTTCATTCCCCTTACATGAGGGAGTCAAAGGTGCTAGAGTTCATCACCATCATCAAGGAAGTATAAGTGTGAATTAATATGCTTTGAAGCTCACACAATTATCTTGATATGCTCCTACTATGATTGTCGATCCCAGGGCAAAGGTGAGTAAGTTTGTTTTGGATATGTCCGAAATGGTGGTTAAGGAATATTATACTATGCTTGTCAACGATATGTGCATTTCTCGTATTATGGTTCATGCTCAACAAATTGAAGAGGAGAAACTTGAGGAAAGGTCTAGGGAGACAAAGAGAGCTAAGATTAGTGATGGTAATTTCTCACATTCAAGGTCTTATGGACATGTTTGTGTTGGGAAAACGCGGACAAGCACAAAAATATATATGGTAAAAGTAATGGAAATAAAATGGGAAAATAACGACACCAAGAATTTTACGTGGAAACCCTTCTGAATAAGGGAAAAAACCACGGGCCAAGAGGAGCAATTGATATTACTATAGTAAGGAATTTTACACTGTGTAGTCACGAATACAATACTCAAAGTTACTACTACAAACTCAAAAGGAACAACACTCTTTTGGTTTCCGTCTTACTAAAATATCGCTCACACTCTATTTTTCTTCACAGACTATTTTCTTATATAGTCTATGGAATACCTCACTTTGCTCTCAAAATGGTTTCTCTCTCTAACTTGGTGTGTTCTACAAATGAGCAAGAATGCTCTATTTATAGAAGGATAAAACCATACCTATGTCACTAATGACATATGTACACATAGCAAAGACAAAAATGGTTGCAAATCTTACCAATTTGCCAACTACCAAATCTTTTCTTTTCAACTCCAATTACTATTCATTTTTAACAATTGCTTGTACCAGTTGAATAGCTAAAGTTGACTAAAACAATGGGATGGATTCAACAAATCTCCCCCTCCAGTCCCATTTACTGGAAGAAGGTATCTTCAACTTCTTTAGAGAGAGCTCATACCCACAAGTTCTTTGCATAACTCGAACTTGTCTTTTGGTATCATCTTGGTCAGCATATCTGCAGGATTTTCACTTGTGTGAATATTTTTGACGTGAAATGATTCATTCTCCACTTTCTCACAAATCCAATGATATCTGACGTCAATGTGTTTTGTTCTTGTATGGTACATGGAGTTCTTGCTCAAGTCTATTGCACTCTGACTGTCACAATAGACAATATACTCCATCTGATTCAAACCAAGGTCTTGAAGAAATTGCTTTAGTCATATCATCTCCTTGCCGGCTTCAGTAGCCGCAATATACTCAGCTTCAGTTGTAGATAGTGCAACACACTTCTGCAACTTTGACTGCCATGATATAGCTCCCCCTGAAAAAGTAAACAAATATCCAGTAGTGGATTTTCTGTTATCAAGGTCACCTGCCATATCAGAATCTGTATAGCCTTTCAAGATTGGATTTGATGCTCCAAAACACAAGCATTCATCTGAGTTTCCTCTAAGATACCTGAGTATCCATTTCACAGCTTCCCAATGCTCTTTTCCCGGATTTTCGAGAAATCTACTGACAACACCAACTGCGTGAGCAATATCAGGTCTAGTGCACACCATTGCATACATTAGACTTCCAACGACGGAGGAATATGGAACTTTGTCCATGGTCTCTTTTTCCTCCCTAGCTGTAGGACACATCTTCTTGCTCAACTTCATATGACCAGCAAGAGGTATACTCACAGGCTTCGCATTCTTCATATTGAAGCGCTCCAATACGCGTTCAATGTACTTCTTCTGGGACAAATAAATCTTCCTTTTATCTCTAAGACGAGTAATTCTCATGCCCAAAATTTGCTTGGCATGACCCAAGTCTTTCATAGAAAAAGACTTACACAACTCTTTCTTCAGCTCGTCAATCTTGGAAGTATTCTTGCCCACAATCAACATATCATCCACATACAACAAAAGGATGATAAAATCTTTGTCAGAAAATTTTTGTACAAATACGCAATGATCTGAAGAAGTCTTCTTATAGCCTTGCTCCCCCATAACATATTCAAACTTTTTGTACCACTGTCTAGGAGCTTGTTTTAGGCCATAGAGACTCTTTTTGAGTTTGCATACAAAATTTTCTTTACCATCTACTTTGAAGCCCTCAGGTTGTTCCATATAAATCTCTTCTTCTAGGTCACCGTGAAGGAAAGCCGTCTTCACATCCATCTGCTCAATCTCTAAATTAAGACTAGCAGCCAAACCTAGAACTGTGCGAATCGAGGACATTTTCACAACAGGAGAAAATATTTCGTCAAAGTCAATACCTTTCCTTTGACCGAATCCCTTAACAACCAATCTAGCTTTGTACCTGGGCTTCAAGTTGTGTTCTTCAACTTTAACTTTGAACACCCACTTGTTCTTCAAAGCTCTCATGCCCTTGGGCAATTTTACCAACTCATAAGTGTGGTTCTTATGCAAAGACTTCATCTCGTCTTGCATGGCTTCAATCCATTGATTCTTGTACTCATCTTCCATGGCCTCCTCATAACATTCAGGTTCTCCCCCGTCAGTGAGTAACACATACTCATTGGGTGAATAACGGGAGGAAGGAAACCGCTGTCTTGTGGACCTCCGAAGCGAAATATTTGATTCGTCCACAACTTCATGAGCAACAGGATCATCAATAACAATATCATTGTTATTATCAACATCAACATGTTGATTCGATACATGATTCTGGGCGTCACCATGATTATCAAACCCAACAACATCATGCACACTTGTGTGAGGAACTTCATCATGATGAACTATACCATCAAAACTTGAAGATTCTACCTTCTCCGCTTTGTCAATATCTTCAATTGTTTGATTCTCCATGAAAATAATATCACGGCTTCTCACAAGTTTCTTTTCAATTGGATCATATAGCCTGTAACCAAATTCATCTAGGCCATATCCAATGAAGATGCATTGCCTTGTCTTGGCATCTAACTTTGACCTCTCATCTTTCGGCACATGTACAAAAGCTTTGCAACCAAATACTCTCAAATGGTCATAGGAAACATCCTTTCCATACCAAACACTATTTGGTACATCACTTTGCAAAGCAACAGCAGGAGATAGATTAATAACATGTGCAGCGGTCAATAAAGCCTCACCCCAAAATGAGTTTGGCAACTTTGCTTCAGAAAGCAAACATCTAACTCTTTCCATCAAGGTCCTGTTCATCCTCTCAGCCAAACCATTAAGCTGAGGAGTCTTGGGAGGAGTCTTCTGGTGTCTAATACCTTGATGCTTGCAGTATTCGTCAAATGGTCCACAATATTCACCACCATTATCAGTACGAATACATTTCACTTTCTTTCCAGTTTCTCTTTCAACTGAAGCCTGAAACTGCTTAAAGACACCTAACACTTGGTCTTTAGTCTTCAAGACATAGACCCAAAGTTTTCTCGAGCAATCATCAATGAAAGTGACAAAGTAAAGTGCACCACCCAATGTCTTTGTCTTCATTGGACCACATAAATCAGAGTGCACTAACTCAAGCAACTCTGTCTTTCTCGAAGGAGGGTAGGACTTAAAGGAAACTCTATTTTGTTTACCAGCCAAGCAGTGCTCACATTTTTCTAATTTAGCACTTTGGAAATTTGACAATAATTTCTTCTTGGCTAGAACATTAAGTCCTTTCTCGCTAATGTGGCTAAGCCTCTTGTGCCATAATGTTGAAGAGCTATCGCTCTCAACCGCATTCACCATATCAACACAAGCAGAGGCCGTAGTCCAGTATAGACCACGACGTTTGTTACCACGAGCCACAACCAAGGAACCCTTAATGAGCTTCCATTTTCCATCACCGTTGGTACTAACATATCCTTCATCATCTAAAACACCAACAGAAATTAGGTGCAGACGAACATCAGGAGCATGTTTCACATTGTTCAAAACTAGTTTAGTTCCAACACTAGTTTCCAAACAAATTGTACCAATACCAACCACCCTAGAAACAGTCTCATTACCCATACTCAAGGTTCCAAAATCACCAGGAGTGTAGGAAGAGAAAAAATCCTTCCTTGATGTCACATGAGATGCGGCACCAGTGTCCACAACCCAGCTTGACTCATCACAAGCAATATTTATCATGTTTGCATCAAGAACGGTAACAAGATCTTCGGTGGTGACGGTGGCTAGGCAATTTTCATTGCCATCTTCTTTAGTTTCCTCTTTGTTTTTGTTCTCCCTCTTCAACTTCCTGCAGAACTTCTTTGTGTGCCCTTTCATGCCACAATGATAGCACTCAATATCCTTAAGTCTGCCTTTGGATTTGCTCCTATTTTGTTCTCTATGCTGAGAACCACGAGTTTTATTTCTCCCCCTGGGGCCAGTTATCAGGACATCCGACGAAGAGGAACCTTGAGTTTTTCTTCTCATCTCTTCGTTCAAGACACTACTCTTGGCGGAATCCATAGAGATCACACCATCCGGAGCAGAATTTGACAATGACGTTCTAAATGTTTCCCATGAATCTGGTAGGGAACCAAGTAGAAGCAAGCCTTGAATTTCTTCATCAAATTTGATGCCCATAGCAGATAATTGGTTCATAATCCCCTGAAAATTATTCAGATGGTCTGTCATCGGAGAACCATCATGATACTTCAAACTCAACATCTGCTTTATTAAGAACATTTTGTTGTTGCCAGTCTTTCGAGCATACAAACTTTCAAGATGCTCCCATAGGGTTCGAGCATGTGTTTCCCCAGAAATATGGTTCAACACATTATCGTCGACCCATTGCCTAATGAATCCACAGACCTGTCTATGCAACAGATTCCACTCTTCATCTGTTTTATTATCAGGCTTTACAGTGGTAAATACTGGTTTGTAAAAATTCTTAACATAAAGCAGATCTTCCATTTTCCCCTTCCAAATGGCATAATTAACACCATTCAAAGTAACCATTCTACTTGTGTTGGCTTCCATTGTTTTCCCCAAAAAATATAGTTATCGCAAATCAAAGTAAATCTTTTCTGATGTGGAAGTTCAGACTGTGCTGCAACCACAGAGCATACTCAGATAAAACCTTGGCTCTGATACCAGTTTGTTGGGAAAACGCGGACAAGCACAAAAATATATATGGTAAAAGTAATGGAAATAAAATGGGAAAATAACGACACCAAGAATTTTACGTGGAAACCCTTCTGAATAAGGGAAAAAACCACGGACTAAGAGGAGCAATTGATATTACTATAGTAAGGAATTTTACACTGTGTAGTCACGAATACAATACTCAAAGTGACTACTACACACTCAAAAGGAACAACACTCTTTTGGTTTCCGTCTTACTAAAATATCGCTCACACTCTATTTTTCTTCACAGACTATTTTCTTGTATAGTCTATGGAATACCTCACTTTGCTCTCAAAATGGTTTTTCTCTCTAACTTGGTGTGTTCTACAAATGAGCAAGAATGCTCTATTTATAGAAGGATAAAACCATGCCTATGTCACTAATGACATATGTAAACATAGCAAAGTCAAAAATGGTTGCAAATCTTACCAATTTGCCAACTACCAAATCTTTTCTTTTCAAGTCCAATTACAATTCATTTTTAACAATTGCTTGTACCAATTGAATAGCTAAAGTTGACTAAAAAAATGGGATGGATTCAACAGTTTGTTCTAAGTTTTGACAAATTTTTTCCAGTAAGGTTCCTCCAATGCTCCTTCTAAGTTCTACAAAGATAGGGTAACCCTAAGCCGCAAGGAGGAAAGGATAGTTGAGGTTAACTGCCTACTTGTACTAAGTGTGGAGGAAGCACGAGGGCAAATGTCTAGCAGGTTCTAAATTTTTTTAGTGTTGGTAAGATTGAGGAAAAGATAATATATTGCCCTTTAATTGGGGAGACTGATGGAGATAATTATCGAAGGGTTCAACCTAGTCCTTCATTGGTGCTGGTGGAAGTCAGAAGCAAAACAAATTTTATGCACTGAAGACACGTAGTGAACAAGAGGGTTTTCCTAATGTGGTTACCGTATGTTGAAAGTGTTCCAACTTGATGTTTATGCCCTAATTAACCCTGGATACCTTGTATTTTTTGACATCATAAGTGGCTAGGAGGTTTGATATTCCTCCAGAAGTGTTGTTAGATCTTTTTTTTTCTCTATGTCTATTGGTTATTCTACTTTGGATAAGAGGGTCTATAGAAAGCGTCCTGTCTCCTTGTCCCATATAGTTACTCTTGTCGATTTTGTAGAGCTTGATATGCTAGATTTTGATGTTATCCTTTGTATGGATTGGTTGCATGTATGTTATGCTTCTATTAATTTTAGGACTTGTGTAGTCAAGTTTTAGTTTCCAAATGAGCTAGTATTAGAGTGGAAAGGGGAAATTTTATGCCCAAGAATCAGTTTGTAAATCTAGAAAGGTGATTTCTAAGGGTTGCATATACCATCTAGTTAGGGTGAGGGATATGAATTCTGAACCCCCTACTCTTGAATTGTTCCCTGTGGTTAATGAGTTTCTGGAAGTGTTCCTAGATGATTTACTTGGTGTTTTGTATTGACCTTCTCCCAGCTATGCAACCTATCTTTTTTCCTCCTTACCAAATGGCTCTGACATAACTAATATAGTTGAAAGAGCAGTTGAAATACTTGTTGGATAAAGGTTTCATTCGACCGAGTATCTCTCCATGGGGTGCTCCAGTTTTGTTTGTTAGAAAGAAATATGCTTTTGTCCATATGTGTATTAGGCTACTACCAAACGGCAATGTAATTATTAAAAAAAATAAGTACCCTCTCCCAAGGATTGATGATTTGTTTGACCAACTTCAAGGAGTGAGTTACTTTTCCAAGATTAACCTTTGGTCGGTGATCAACAATTGAGGGTGAAAGAATATGACTTTTTGAACTTGATATAGTCATGATGAGTTTTTGGTTATACCGTATGGTTTGACTAATGCTCCGACGACATTTATGTATTTGATTAATCGGGTGTTTAGACAGTTGCTTGACATGCTTATGATTCTATTGATTGATGGTATATTTATTTATTCGAGAAGTGAGAGTGATCACATCAATCATTTGAGAATTTTGTTGCTAGTCCTTAGGACCAACAACTCTATGTGATGTTTAGCAAACGTGAGTTTTTGGTAAGGTCTGTGGATTTTCTTGTTCATATTATTTCAAATAAGAGTATTGATGTAGATCTTAAGATGATGGATGCGATTAAGAGTTGGCCTAGACCTTTATCCTCTTTGGAAACTAGAAGTTTCTTGGGTTTGGTTTGTTACTATAGAAGGTATGATGGGGTTTTCTTTGATTGCCTATCCATTGACAATGTTGACTCAAAATAAGGCTAAGTTCATACGGTCCAAAGCATGTGAAACGAGTTTTCAGGAGCAGAAGGACATACTTAATGTTTTCCCTGTGTTGACTTTACCGGAAGGGACTGATAATTTTGTTGTTCATTGTGATGCCTTGAGAGTTTTTTTAGGATGGGTGCTTATGAAAAATGGAAAATTCATTATATATTCCTAAACGCAACATAAGTTATATAAGAAGAATTATCCTACCCATGTCCTCGAACTAGCGGCAGTTGTATTTGCTCTTAAGATCTAGAGACATAAATTTATGTGGTGTTTATGCCGATGTTTTTACCGACCATAAGGGTTTTCAATATGTGTTTAATCAGAAGTATCAAAATCTTAGCCAAAAAAAGTGGATTGAGTTATTAAAGGATTATGATATGATTGTTGGGTATCACCCTACAAAGGCAAATGTTGTGGCGGATGCTCTTACTCGATTGTACATGGAAAGTGTAGCTTATATTGAGGATAATAAAAAGGATTTGATTGAAGATATTCAAAGTTTTGCCCGATGGGGTATTCAGTTAGTAGACTCTACTAAAAGTGGGGTTATGGTTCATAAAGGTTGATGAACCAATCTTATATGACTGGTGTGAATGCAAGGATAGGTCTTGCTCTAACTTTGGTTAGATTAAAGGGACCGGTGCTTAGAAAGTTTGTAGAGGCTTTCTCCTATGGGGGAGATGGTGTACTTATTTATCAAGGTCATTTATATGTTCCTATTGTAGAAACTTGAGGGAACATATCTTTTAAGAAGCCCATAGTTCTCGATATTCAATTCAACTGGGAAAAACCAAGATGTATATTGACTTGTGAGAGATCTATTAGAGGAATGGGATGAAGAAGGATTTTGCGGGATTTGTTGTTAAGTTCCCATTGAAACAAAACACGAAGATGCTTTGATTAAGTTCAAGACAACGATGAGGTTACCAAAAAGAGAATCGCCGAATTGTGTGGCCATTCTGACTTACTACGCCGAATTATCCACTACAAACAGATATGTGAAAATTATAAATACTTATATAGTGTTTTATCTTAGTATCGATTATTACAAGACTTTTAGTAATTTTTTGTATATTTTTATCAGTTTTTGAGTTCTAGGTTTGAGAGGGTTTTTGGAGAAGAACTTGAAGCCCCAAAGGGTTTCAACTCCAAGAATTTGGACTTGGGTCTCTTGGATTCTTTATTCTTGGCCTGTAACAAGACATAAATCTTCATACCCATTTGAATGCAAGCTCATTTAGGTATAAATATCTATCTCTTTATATGTGGATAAAAAACCCCAATTCTTTGAGCGATTTAGCTAATACGGGTTAAGATAGTTGTTGGATCTTGCTAGTTGATAGATTAATTGAACTTTAATTGTGATTTTGTTTAGTAATTGTGGATGAATCTAATTAATTTGTAGTTTCAAATACAAGTTTATTTATGTGTTTTCTTCTTCTTCTTCTTCGAGAGAAAGTCGTTAAACTAATACTACTAAGTTGATGACCCTTGGGAGTGGGTCGACATGAGGCTCAGATCGAGAGAGTAAGACCTAGTCTCGTTCCCACACACTCAGCTTTAGAGGATGAGTAGGTTAAGGCATAGGGTGGTCTTTATGCGGCTAGTGGGAGTCTGAGAGGAACCCATTTGAAACGGGTTAAGTTGCTCGAGAGAGATCTTATCCCCCTTAAAGCTTATCCTAGTCACAATTATTCTATAAATCTCATACTGAAAGCATGTACCCTATAATTTAACTTAATCCATATTCACGGTCACATCCCAAGACTTCCCCCTCTCCTTAACTTAAAACTGTTTGTTAATTTCGTTGTTTTACTTACTACTTGTGACCAAAAAAACACAATTATATTTAACGTTTGTGTCACCCCATGTTTTATTTATAAATGTTTTTATTCAATAATGTCTTTGGCTATGACTAGTTAGAATGTAATTTTACTTTCCTATTAATTCTGACAACTAGCCCTTGTGGAAACGACCTCAACCCTTGGTTAGATTACTATACTATGGTACGATCATCGACACTTGCATTGGAAGTTGTGTCTTTGATGACAAAACCAATCAAAATGGCTCCGCTGTCGAGTAGTGGTGTTATTTGAGTACATGTAGTTAAGTAGATGTTTTGTTCTTATTAGTAGTAGTTTACTAACTTTATTTTTATTTTTGTTTTACTTGTTTGAACATCAATACATGGAAAAAAAGGATAGTCATTATGGGTACCACACGAATCATCCCCTTTTGAAACTATTGAACCTCAGGGACAACATACTAATATTCAAACAAGTCGGATTGAGACAATTGAGGAAATGTGGCTGAAATTTAAAGTTGTGCTAAAACCATGACCATCTCATTGGATGAATGACAAGGCTCTGCTAGAGAGTTTCCATAGCGGTCTTAGACCTAAAAAAGTATGTTGATCAACTGTGTGTGAAAGGTATGCTACACAAGATCTATGAAGTAGTATCTTTAGTCCTTGATGGAATGGTTGGAAACAGATAAGAAAGCTCGAAAAAATACGAGTGGAACTCGCTCGTGGCACAAGTAGACGTTCTGTCCAATTGAGTCATGGAAATGGAAGCACAAGCCATGTAAAAGAGCTAAAAATTCTCCCTACAATAATGCAAAAACGGGAAGAATCATGGATGTGTGCAAACTAATGCAGATCTTTCACTCGTACAACAAAAATTTGAAGCCCATGACAAATTGCTAAATGTGATTAAAGCGAAAATTGAAATGTTGAATGAAACGACAACCTCAAACTCCATGAATATTCATCTACAAGATGTTCATATAACCCATTTGTTAATAGTTTTCTACCACCATTCATCTAGGACTCGCCTAACTATACCATGTACGACTTTGAGGATTAAGGACATTAGTGGACTTGCATTCTACCACCACGTTAACTAGGCATTGTTTTGGAGGCAACCCAAAATCCTTTATTGTCTTGTATGCGTATTTTGATAAAGTAATAGTCTGTTGGTTGTTGAGGATGAAGTGAGGCAAGTGCTAGAAAATATAGAGTTTTACAAGAAAAAGTATCATTTGGTGGGTCACTGAATATGCCGACACCCCGATCTAGTCCACCATTAGACTAAAGGAAATTCAAAGCTAGCGTCTGTAAAACATGGTGAGCCCAAGAACTATTGGCGAGTCGCCAATAATTTCGGCGACCCTAACCTGCACCGCCGTTTGGATTTCCAACATTGAACGTGAATTCTGTAAAACTCAGAGAGATAAGCAATTATTCAGCGCATCGCTGAATGGTTAGCGACCATAACTAATATCGTCAAATGGGAAAGAATTGGATGGTCTTTTCACTCAAATGTTTATAATTCTTAAACTCCTCAAGGTTCTCTCACTCTTCATCTCCAAACTCACACTTGCACCTCTATCTTTTATATTTCTGCACCCATATTTTATTTTGGTTGATTGATTTGGGATTGTATTTGGATTGGATTTCATTGCCTCCTAGCATCTCAAATACACCCTAATCAGAATGAAAGGTTGGTTTTTGAATCATAAGTTTTTTGTTATTAAATCGTTTTCTCGAATGTAATAGCATTATCTTGTGATGTGTGCTGGTTCTATCTAGTAGGATTATAATGTTTGTTACCTAATTAACTTCTCAAATTTTGACTGTAATGAGTAAAATGTTTTGATTCATGAACATTGTGCCTTATAAAAGATAAAAAGCATGGGATTGCATTATCAATTCTGGGTCTAGGCTTAATTAGAGTAGTGTGTGATTTAATTTTATTTTAAAAAGTTGCGATGTTGAATTTTGAATGTTGGGTTTAAAATGGACACGTCATGAAGTTTGGAAAATTGGGTCAAGCTCACCGAACCACTCGGTGGGTCAACTTATGTCTCTATCTTTCCCTTAGTTACATGATAAATGAATTGTAGGTTCTACAACTTTTGGTGAGAAGTCTGAAAGCGTCGGGTGCAATCGGTTCTTCGTCGAAATTACTCTTGTTCTCCCTTTGTGTGCATCATTATACCTAGGCACATCGCCTAAGTAATTGCGTGATTCGCCAACGGTTTTGAAATCAAAATCTCCATATATTTGTTCTAACTATCTTTCAAGGTTATTGCAAATATGGCCAGACCCAAAGTAGCTGGATGAATTTTTTCATCTCGACAAATCAGAGCGAATAATTTCATGAGGAGTCAAAAAGAAAAAAAATCATCCCAAAATAGATAACGAAGGCTAAAAGTTGAGTTCTAGCAAGAGGAAAAATCCACAAGACCCTACTATTCCCACATGGAGACATAGTTTCTCACAGTAATAGACTCCTTTCTTGGTAGCTCATGGCTGGATTATTCTAGCAAATCAGCTACCTCTGAATATGCTGAAGTGGCTCCGGGAGCTGTTGTCGAGCACTAAAGCCTAGGCAGATGAAGCTAATAAGTAGACATGATCCCTCTCTTCCTTATTCTTTTTTTTTATCTACTATCTCCTTTTGTAACTTTTATTTGAATTTGAGGGCAAATACTGTTTAATTGTGGTCGAGTGAGGCCCATACCTTTTGTGCGACTACTATTTTTATTTGTGTTTTATTTTTATTACCTGGGTTGTTGTTCTACTTTAAAACTGTGTTTTATCTGTTTTTATGGATGTTTGAGCTCATGGCTCCCTCTTGGGTATAATTGCAAAATGATTTTTACCCTTTCAAAAAATTTAAATATTTCAAAGTCTTTCGCCACTTCTTATATATACTTGAAAATGTGGTTGTTCTAAGGTTGAATTTAAGTCTCAGTTTTGATCAATAGTGATGACTTGAATAGTGCTCGCAATCGAACGAACATGAATGTACGGCTACAACGAGGCCAAACAAAGTTGCATAAGACAACATGTGAACTCTTTGCATCTCGTTGTGATTATCCAATTGTCAAATAGATTCTCTTTTAATGACCGTTGCACACTTGCAAAAGTGTAGAGTCTTGTTTGACTTTAGTGTCGAATGCCTAGTGTGATAAACTTACCTTGAACCATGCATGAAAACACCTAGAATTTTTCCCGTTGGTCCAATTTTCTATGTAAGGCTTTCTCTTGATATGATCTTAGGAATCTTTATAGAGTGTGAGCCGATTTGACATATATATCTTTTGTGCCTACCTTGTAGTGTGTGAATCTCTCTTGAACACCCCTTGAGTCTTACCCTTATTTGGAATAAACTTGACAAAAACACAACCTCTATTAACCCTTTACCCATCCTTTTGAGTTGTGCTTAATACAAGAGCTAACTTAGGCTAAAATCCTAAGTTCGGATGTGGTGAAAAAAGAAGGCAAGTCAAGAATCTTCAAAAAGGATCTCGTCTACCCATTGTGTTGAAAAAATGGAAGACATCCATATAAAAAAATAGGAGAGAAATAGAAAAAAAGGGTTATGAAATAAATTTGAAAGTTACAAAAAGAAAAAAAAAGTGGTTCCCGCCACATTATGGAAAAGTGAATAAAAGGATGACTTATGAGCACTAATGAACGTGATAAAAGAAAGAAAGTCTTGTGAACACCACATTTCATAAGTATCCTAATCACTAAGCTTAAATGGACATACTTTGCACTCAGCCCCATTAAAAGCCTTAGAAAGAGACCTTTTGATCTTGAAAAAGCTGAATCAAATTTTGATAGGAAAATACGGGCAATTCTATGGGTGAAACAACGCATTGTGTTCTTCTTTGTTAGAGAGAGCGTTGTATCTGATTCCCAAACCTTAGATGATTATGAATCATGTATGAGAGAATGGAATCATCATTTGTGTGAGGGCATTTGAATGTTTTTGTTGATCTTGATCTTTCATTTGAAGCAAGTATTGCGAGCTTAAGAATCTTTGATAATGGTGTGTCACAACTTGAATCTTTGGGTATACAATTGATTTTGGCATAAGTAAATTGTGTCTTGTTGTGTACATTCTTGATTGAATCTTGTGTACCACTGTTTGAGACATCCTTTTTGAACCACTTGTAACAACCCTTAAAATGGATATGCTAAGTAATGCTTAATGTGTCTAGAATGGCAACGATTAGACTGGGTTCACACGGATTAATGCGCGTAGAACCAGACCTCAGAAACCTTTCTACATACAAGCCAACTAACTTGGGGAGTTAATTGATCTAGGTAAGTTTAAATTCAACAATGTGGGGATCTCGAATACGAAGATTTACTCGTAGGAGTCTTTACCGGACTTAAAAAGAGGAAATCTTAGGTTTGGAGGGTCTAGGGGTAAAATGGTCTTTTTCAGGCTGAGGTTAGTATCGTAATTACCCTAAATATACAATTAATTATTTAATTAATAAGGTGGAGGGGTATTTTGGGGAGAGAGGGCCGAAATTGGGCTCTTGAAGTGAAGTCTTACTCCACCCGAGTTCGAACCTAGGTGGAAGCAATGAATTAAAGTGATTTTTTATTTAATCTACTAAATTAATGTAATTAATTGATAAGTATTATTCATTAACTTATTTAAAATAAAATAAAAATTATATTTTTATTAAATAAACAAATCCTTATGACTAAGTCCTAAAACTAGACTCTTAAGCCTCCTACAAGTCCCACTCTCTCATGTTTATGTCTCCACTCTCACGCTCAATCTCTTTTATTCTTTATCACGTTTTTTCTCTGCCAAAATAATATAAAAAAGAAGAAAAATAAACCAATTTCTTCACCCTTGAAGAACTCACACGAAATCACAAGAAAACAAACGTTAATCGTACACTAGGCTAAGGGAGGTTGTGATTCGAGTGGAGTTCATATTGAGGAGGCTTAGACATGTTCTTGGGTTAAGTTTTTGGGGAGAAAGTTAAGATTTCAACGTCAAAAAGGTATGTGTTCTCTTCTCTCTTGGTCCATTTCCCAAGAGACCCCTTAAGGTTCAGAATATTCATTCCGAAAACTAGGATTGTTCCCCGTTGTATATCCCTGTTACTATCCCCGTTGAATCATAGGTTGGTTATGTTTGCTGTTAGAAAACAAGGGATGAAACATGTTTTCGTGATGATTATGTGCTTATATGTATGTTTGGATTCATGTGGCTTATGTTGATGTTTCCAAAAATGTAACTACATGTGTATGTGTATGTTGTCGTGGCTAATGTTCATCGTTTAGGACTTGAAATGACATGATAGTTCATTATATTTGATGTACACATGTTGATGTAAATGTGATGTTCATATGAGTTGAAATATGGCTGATTTGAGGGATAATCTCTTGGCTAAACGAATCCATGAAGACGCACCAAAAACGTTCTAAATGCACTACGAAATTCCATACGAATTACGGTGTAACTTGATGAAAGGATGCTGAAAAATTAAAAGAAAATTTCCAGCTTCTATTGATGAATTTCGGTTAGCAAAGAGGGTTCAAAATGTTGAAAAAAAATAAATTAAAACAAGTGAGTTCATGGAGGATTGAACCCCTGACCTCACCATGTTAAAAACCATGAAAAAAAAGAAGTAAAAGAAATGTGGTGAAGGGAATTCGAACCATGGTATTGGATGGAAAATGTAACTTAAAAGAAAAAAAAAGAAATGAGAGGAGTGGGATTTGAATCCACCACCTCTCAATCAGATTTAAGGAAGTGTAAAAGAAAAAAAATGTGAGGCGTGGGAATCAAACCCACGACCTCTAGGAAGTGAAGGAGATTAATGAAAATGAAAGAAAAGAAATGTGAGGCGTCAGAATCGAACCCACGACCTCTAGGCAATGAAGGAGAGTCAAAGGAAATGAAAGAAAAGAGATGTGAGGCGTGGGAATTGAACCCACGACATCCTAGGAAGATTCAAGGAGAAATTAAAAGTAAGGAAAATAAATAGTAAATGAGGTTGTGGGGGTTCGATCCCACATCCTCTTAGTTCTATTAAGCGAAAAATGAAGAGAGAAATTAAGGGAAAAATTAAATGAAATCTTTAGGGCTCGAACTTGGGTCCCCAAGCCGTATGGATCAAATAAAGTAAATGAAAATATGTAAGTGTTGTCCAAGGGATTTGAAACCGGGTTCCTTTGCCCAAATTTCGTATTGATACATAAGTCATACGTGAATTAAATATTCAAGAATAATGCTGCCTATTTAGATCGAAATCGAGATCTTGGCATACATACAAGATGCATAAGTCTTGTACCACATAATTTTAGGAAGATATGAATCACTTAAACGAACTATGAACGAAGCCTCATGACTTGTATGTACAGACCCACAAATCTAGCATACGTCTAAAAATAAGTGAACCTAATATGTACGCCATGAAATGGTGAAATGAACAAAGAAATAATGAAATGAACAATGAAATGATGAAATCCTAAAAGGGTTAAGTAAGAGTGTGAAAACACTAAATGGTCAAGTGCATTGGCATATGATGAAATGAACAATAAAATGATGAAATGAACAAGGAAATGATGAAATGAACAATGAAATTATGAAATGAACAATGAAATGATGAAATGAACAATGAAATGATGAAACCCTAGAAGGGTTAAGTAAGAGTGTGAAACACACTAAATGACCAAGTGCATTGGCATATGATGAAATAAACATTAACGTAACATAGGGTGAGTAATTATGAAGAGCGAATGTGCTAATGTTAATGAATGTGGTGATAACGTAATATGAAGATAATATAAAATATGAGAGCAATCACAAATAAGCCTAAGAAAATGTTACCAAAACGTACTCACCTATGAGAGTGTAAAGTTAATGAAGAGACCAGTCTCTATAAACAATCTAATGAAAGTATTGAGATTAACACACTGAATACTAATGACGAGATCAGAAATCATCTATTGAGATATGATATCCTCATACTAGAAGCCAGCTTTCATGATGTATGAGTTGAATGTGTGGAACTTTATACTACCACCAATAGACTATCTATGAGTGGTGATGCCTTATTTTGGGAAGGGCGAAGGTTCACGTAACTCTCATGAGATGAGACTGTCCGGCATGCCGAGTATGGGTCTCCTTATATCTCCTATTCTTCGAACCTATATTGCCAATATAGGGATCTGGCCGGTTTCAATTCCCATGTACGCTAGCATGTTTTGGGTCACTTTTGCCGGTGATTCCACCGCTTTTCGGTGTGGGGTTTCATGACACTAGATTTCATGATGCTCACAAGATCTATGTAAATTAAAGATAAAGCTCCCAATGAATGAATGAGGCCAGCCTCAAATGATGCACATATGAAATAAATGATACCAAAGGTGTTAGGATAGGTTAATCAAAAGGTGAGTTAGATTCAAGTAATGACATTAGGTCATTCTTGGTCATTGCACAACAAACCCGATGAAAGTCTTAAACTACATCCTAGGTATAGCTGTTGTTTTACTGGCCCATGAATGAAATGAAATGAAGTATGTATAAATGAATGAAGCACACTCTGTGTTTGCTAAATCAGACTCCCTAGTTGAGGTCCCATATGTTGAGCCCTCATTTTTGGGAAGTCTTAATTTCAAGTCCATGATTCCAAGGTTTCATGGCATACGAATGAATGATATGAACAACGTTATGGTGTTATATGACTTCTGATATGTGTTATGTGTACGCTGTTTTGTGGCTTGTGCAAAATGTTAAGTATGATGATACATGTTACTCTCATGGCATAATTTTCCTGATCCAAATTTTGAAAGCTCATAAACTTTCCTAATCCAAATTTGGGAAGTGCACTCACTTTCCTAATCTCAAGTTGGCAAGTCCACTGACTTGACCTGCTATAATCATGTTGCTAGGAAAGATCTAATATTATTCATTCATGTCCTTGGTGTGTGCTTGCATATACCCATACTTAGTACAAGTCTGTACTAACCCTATACAACTCAAAACTTTTAGGTGCAGGTACAGATGGACGCTAGAGGTACAGGATAAACGTTGCAGTTATCCGGACGTCGAGCATTCATCTGGACTTGGTAGTACCTCATGATTTCGAGGATGCTTTCCCATTTACATTCTAGCTTAGTTGTAGGATTGAGCTAGTGGAGTATATTCCAATAGAGTTTCTTTCTCGGTTTTGTTCAGACATTGTATTGGTGTCATTTTGGCAAGTACATCTTTATCGTTATAATAAACTGTTTCTTTCGTTTGATGATCTTAATGTTAGATGGTTGATGGAGAACAATTATATATGCAATAGATTGTTTAGTAAGCATGTTAGGAAACAAAAAGTTTCAAATTTTCCACTAAAATTAACATAGATGAAGTAAGAATGACGTATGTAGAATGTTTGCTACCTCTTAGAGGTCAACGACGCCGGTCTCGTCTGGATTCTAGATTCCGATCGTGACAAAGTTGGTATCAAAGCGCTAGGTTGAATTCTGAGGATAATAAGTTCACATCAACCACATTGAGTAGTTTCTATGTCATGGTAATGAAGTGCACCACTATCCTGAATTAGAGACTGCATGATGCGTAGGAAAATTCCCTTCTTATGAACTTATCGTGCCTTCTCTAATGTCTGTTTCTTGATGTTAAGAGCGTATCTAACATCAACTATTGAGATTCAGAAAGATGAATACGAGGAGAAATGAAGGCAGAGCAACAAGGTGTTCCCTGGGAGAACCCACCTGCCAGCACCATAGCTACCAGGTTAAGGGATTTCAAGAGGATGAATCCTCCCGTTTACACAAGATCTAAGATTGCTGAGAATCTCGAGGAGGAGTGTAGGGCAGCTATGTTGCTTGCCAGCATGGGCCTTTCCAGGCTTATGGTCCATGTCAAACAAGTGGAAGAAAACAGGAATAGGAAGCATACTAGGGCAGGGAACATGTCAAGACAAGCTGAGAAGAAATTTTCAAGGAAGAGTAGTACTGAAATTAGGGATAAGACCAGGTTTAAAAAGGGACTCTCCCACCAAGGGGAGTCAAGTTCGTCCAAGGATTGCTATGATAGGGATTCAAAATCCAGACTTAAGAGTAAAAAGTGTGTTTAAATTCATGGAGGAGAGTTTATGAGGGGCTCTAATACTTGTTAGATTTGTAGCCAACTGGGTCACATGGTGAAGGATTGTCCGAATAGAAGAAGTCCAGAACAACGGAAGGAGAGAGTTCAACCTAATGGTCCAAGTGAAGAGGCTCCAAGGAGGCAGTGATTCTTCGCACTCAAGTCCAGGGGTGCATGGGAGGCACCTCTAGTGAAGTCTCAGGTGCATAGCCTTAATTAGTATTTCATGTATTTGACTGTGTATGGTGTTTTTGCACTAGTATGAAGTTAATATGTTTGAGTCATCATGTTTGTTTCTTATTTGTATGAATTACATGTTTACTTATGTTGTATGCTTCGATGAGACTATTTTAGGAAAGAGTTCCTTAGTCTATTAAGGTAAAGCTACTAGTAGGTTTCAAGGATGTGCAATATCATGTTAATATGTGAATCAGATATTCACCAATGGGGAGTATTGAATTACCTATGTATGCATACATTCTATACATGACTTACTTATTGTTAGTAAAGAGTAGTGTCATTCGGGGACGAATGTTCCTAAAGGGGGATAATGTAACAAACCTAAAATGGATATGCTAAGTAATGCTTAACATGTCTAAAATGCCAACGATTAGACCGGGTTCACACGGATTGATGCGCATAGAACCAGACCTCAAAACCCTAGAAAAATCCAAGACAACTAACTTGGGGAGTTATTTGAGCTAGGAATGGTTATGTCCAACCATGTAGGGCTCTCGAATACGAAGATTTACTCGAAGGAGTCTTTATCGGATTAAAAAAAAGAAAATCTTAGGTTTGAGGATCTACGGGTAAAATGGTCTTTTTCCAGGATAAGGGTAGTATCGTAATTACCCTAAATATACAAAAAATTATTTAATTAATAAGGTGGAGGGGTATTTTTGGGAGAGAGGGCTGAAATTGTGCTCTTCAAGTGAAGTCTTGCTCCACCCGGGTTCGAACCTAGGTGGAAGCAATGAATTAAATTGATTTTTTATTTAAGCTATTGAATGAATTAATTAATTAATAATTATTATTCATTATATGATTTAAAATAAAATAAAAATTATATTTTTATTAAATAAACAAAACCTTATTGACTAAGTCCTAAAACGAGACTCCTAAGCCTCCTACAACTCCCACTATCCCACGTTTATCTCTCCGCTCTCATGCTCAATCTATCTTTGTCTTTCTCACGTTTTTTCTTTGCCAAAATAAGATACAAAATCAAAAAAATAAACCAATTTCTTCACCCTTAAACAACTAACACGACATCACAAGAAAACAAACGTTAATCGTACACTAGGCTAAGGGAGGTTGTCATTCTAGTGGAGTTGATATTGAGGAGGCTTAGACGTGTTCTTGGGTGACTTTTTTGAGCAGCAAGTCAATATTTTAATTTTAAAAAGGTATGGGTTCTCTTCTCTCTCGGTCCATTTCCCAAGAGACCCCTTAAGGTTCAGAATATTCATTTCGAAAACTAGGATTGTTCCCTGTTGCATATCCTTTTTACTAGCTCCTGTTGAATCACAGGTTGGTTATGTTTTCTGGTAGAAAACTAGGTATAAAACATGTTTTTGTGACGATTATGTGTTTATATGTATGTTTGGAATTATGTGTCTTATGTTGATGTTTCCGAAAATGTAAGTATATGTGTATTTGTATGTTGCCGTGGCTATTGTTCGTCATTTAGGACTGTAAATGATATGATAGTTCTTTATATTTCATGTACACATGTTGATGTAAATGTGATTTTCATATCAGTTGAAATGTGTATGATTTGAGGTATAATCTCTTGGCTAAACGA
Source organism: Solanum pennellii (assembly GCF_001406875.1). Taxonomy (NCBI): domain Eukaryota; kingdom Viridiplantae; phylum Streptophyta; class Magnoliopsida; order Solanales; family Solanaceae; genus Solanum; species Solanum pennellii. Next base: position 25,656,667 of record NC_028646.1, read on the forward strand.
ATCCATGAAGATGCACCAAAAATGTTCTAAATGCACTATGAAATTCCCCTACCAACTACGGTGTAACTTGATGAAAGGATGCTGAAAAATTAAAAGAAAATTTCCAGCTTCTATTGATGAATTTCGTTCAGCAAAGAGGGTTCAACATGTTGAAAAAATTGAATCAAAACAAGTGAGTTCATGGAGGATTGAACCCGTGACCGCACCATGTTAAAAACCATGAAAATAAAGAAGTAAAAGAAATGTTGTGAAGGAAATTCGAACCACAGTATTGGCTGGAAAATGTAACTTAAAAGAAAAAAATAAGAAATGAGAGGAGTGGGATTCGAACCCACCACCTCTCAATCAGATTTAAGGAAGAGTAAAAGAAAAAAATGAGAGGCGTGGGAATCGAACCAACGACCTCTAGGAAGTGAAGGAAATTAAAGAAAATGAAAGAAAAGAAATGTGAGGCGTGGGAATCGAACCCATGACCTCTAGACAGTGAAGGAGAGTCAAAGGAAATGAAAGAAAAGAGATGTGAGGCGTGGGGATCGAACCCATGACCTCTTAGGCAGATTCAAGGAGAAAATTACAAGAAATTAAAGAAGGGTTGTGGGGGTTCGAACACACAACCCCTCGGCAAAAAGAGAGAAATTAAAAGTAATGAAAATAAAGAGTAAATGAGGTTGTGGGGGTTCAATACCACATCCTTTTAGTTCTATTAAGCGAAAAATGAAGAGAGAAATTAAGGGAAAAATAAAATGAAGGCTTTGGGGCTCGAACTTGGGTCCCTAAGCCGTATGGATCAAATAAAGTAAATGAAAAAAAATGTAAGTGTTGTCCCAGGGATTTGAAACCGGGTTCCCTTGCCCAAATTCCGTATTGATACATAAGTCATATGTGAATTAAATATTCAAGAATAATGTTGTTTATTTAGATTGAAATCGAGATCTTGACATACATACAAGATGCATAAGTCTTGTACCACATAATCTTAGAAAGATATGAATTACTTAAATGAACTATGAACGAAGCCTCATGGCTTGTATGTATAGACCCATAAGTCTAGCATACGTATAAAAATAAGTGAACCTAAGTTGTACGCCATGAAATGGTGAAATGAACAAAGAAATGATGAAATGAACAATGAAATGATGAAATCCTAGAAGGGTTAAGCAAGAGTGTGAAACACACTAAATCGCCAAGTGCATTGGCATATGATGAAATGAACAATGAAATGATAAAATGAACAAGGAAATGATGAAATGAACAATGAAATGATGAAACCCTAGAAGGGTTAAGTAAGAGTGTGAAACACACTGAATGGCCAAGTGCATTGGCATATGATGAAATGAACATTCACTTAACATGGGGTAAGTAATTATGAAGATCAAATGCGCTAATGTTAATGAATGTGGTGACAACATGATATGAGGCTAATGTAAAAGTTAAAAGCAATCTTAAATGAGCCTAAGTAAATGTTACCAAAACGTACTCACCTATGAGAGAGCAAAGTAATGAATAGACAAGTCTCTATGAACACACTAATGAATGTATTGAGATTAACACACATAATACTAATGATGAGATGAGAAATCAATAATTGAGATATGATGTCCTCATACTACAAGCCAGCTTCCATGACGTATGAGTTGAATGTAATGGAACTTTATACTGAGCACCGATAGACTAGCTATGAGCGGTGATGCCTTCATTCGGGAAAGGCGGAGGTCAACGTAACTCACATGAGATGAGACTGTCCGACATGCTCGGTATGGGTCTCCTTATATCTCCTAGTCTTCGAACCTATACTACCAATATAGGGATCTAGCAGGGTTTAATTCCCATGTACGCTAGCATCTTTTGGGTCACTTTGGCCGGTGATTCCACCTCTTTTCGGTGTGAGGTTTCATGACACTAGATTTCATGATGCTCACATGATCTATGTCGGTTAAAGTTAAAGTTCCCAATGAATGAATGAGGTCAGCCTCAAATGATGCACATAATGAAACGAATGATGCCAAAGGTGTTAGGATAGGATAATCAAGAGGTGAGTTAGAACAAGTAATGACATTAGGTCATTCTTGTTCATTGCACAACAAACCCGATGAAAGTCTAAGACTATATCATAGGTATAGATGGTGTTTACACTGGCCCATGAATGAAATGGAATGAAGTACGTATGAATGAATGAAGCAGACTCTGTGTTATCTAAATCAGACTCCCTAGTTGATGTCCCATATGTTGAGCCCTCATTTTTTGGAAGTCTTAATGTCAAGTCCATGATTCCAATGTCTCATGTTATACGAATGAATGATATGAACAACGTTATGAGTTATATGAATTATGATATGTGCTATGTGTACGCTGTTGTGTGCTATGTGTAAAATGTTAAGTATGATGATGCATGTTACTCTCATGGAATAACTTTCCTAATCCAAATTTGGAAAGCTCATAAACTTTCCTAATCCAAATTTTGAAAGTTCACTCACTTTCTTTATCTCAATTTGGCAAGTCCACTGACTTGACCTGCTATAATCATGTTGCTACGAAAGATCTATTCTTACTCATGCATGTGCTTGGTGTGTGCTTGCATATACCCGTACTTAGTACAAGCTTGTACTAACCCTATACAACTCTAAACTTTTAGGTGCATGCACAGGTGGAAGCTAGAGCTAGAGGATCAATGTTGTAGTTATCCGGACGTCGAGCATTCATCCGGACTTGGTAGGCCTTCATGCTTTCGAGGATGCTTGCCCATTTACATTCTAGCTTAGTTATAGGATTGAGCTAGTGGAGTATGTTCCACTAGCGTTTCTTTACCATTTTGTTAAGACATTGTATTGGTGCCATTTTGGCAATTACGTCTTTATCGTTATAATAAAAAACTTCTTTCATTTGATGAATTTAATGTTAGATGGTTGATGGTTAACAATTATATATGTAATAGAATGTTTAGTAAGCATGTTAGGAAACAAAAAGTTTCAAATTTTAGCTAAAATTAACCTAGATGAAGTAAAAATGACGTATGTAGGCTTGTCTGCAACCTATGAGAGGTCAACGACGCTGGTCTCGTCTAGTGTCTAGATTTTGGTCGTTACACGACTGAAATTGAGTTTTACTTGAGTAAAAGAAAAATTTTATGTTGGGGGTGTTGATGATTCTACAGATTGGACTCATTTCGGACTATATTTTTATAGAAAAGTGTTCTTGAATGCTTGTTTTGTCTTAATTACTAATGAATAACCATGAGTTTCAGTTATTTTAGGTTTGAGGATAAGCATGGATGGTACTTAGCAAAAAGGTTGAAAAGAACAAAGAAATGAAGACACGAAAATAATCGATTCCACTTGGCGACTCACCGATAGGTATGAATATTGCCCTTTGTTCCAATGTGTTAAGCCCAAAAGGAAACGATCAAATCGGCAAAGAAAAGGAGCAGTAGGCGCATCGCCGAGAAGTTTTGCAAAGCAATACCTTATCACCCATTGATACAGAAGACAAATATGCTTGGATTAAGCGCAAGACGGTGATGAAGTTATCGAAGGGCAAATTGACGAATTGTGTGGCAATTCCAACTTAACACGTTAAATTATCAATTGCAACACAAATCTGTGTAAACTATAAATAATTATGGAGTGTATTTGATTAGTATCAATTATTATCAGACTTCTAGTTATTTTTGAGATATTTTTATTAGTTTTTGAGCTCTAAATTTTAAAGGGTTTTTGGAAAAGAACTTGAAGACTAAAACAATTTCATCTCCATGGATTTAGACTTGGGTCTCTTAGATTCTTCATTCTTGGAATGTAACAAGACTTAAATCTTCATACCAATTTGAATGCAAGCTTATTTAGGTATAAATTTCTATCTCTTGATGTGTGGCTAAAAATGCCAATTCATGGAGTGTGATTTAGTAAATATGGGTAAAGATTATTCTTGGGTCTTGCTAGCTAATAGATTAATTGTAGTTTATTGGTGATTTTTAGTAGTTGTGGATGAACCTAATGAATTTGTAGTTACAAATAAAAGTTTATTTATGTGTTTTTGGCTTGCTCGAGAGAGAAGTCGTGAAACTAAGACTTGATGGTCGGTGGGAGTGGGTCAACATGAGGCTCAGCTTGAGAGATTGAGCCCTAGTCTCATTTCCACATACTCAGGTCGAGAGAGTGAGTGGATTAAGGCATAGTCTGGTCTTCATGCGGCAAGTGGATGTTCGAGAATCCCATTGGAAATGGGGTAAGTTTCTCAAGAGAGAGTTTATCCCTCTTAAATCTTTTCGTAGTAAAATTATTTTATGAATCACCTATTGAAAGCATGTACCTAATAATTCATCTTAACTGGTATTTCTGATCACATCCCAATACTTCCCCCTCTCCTTGACTTAGAACTCTTTATTAATTTCGATCTTTACTTAATACTTTAAAAAAACCATTTGAAATTTGATTCTTGTGTCACCCCATCTTTGATTTTTAATGTTTTATGCAATAATTTCTTTAGCTACAACAAGTTAGAATGTAATTTTACATTTCCATAAATGACCCCAATCCTTGGTTAGATTACTATACAACGATACGATCGTCGACACTTGCATTGGAAGTTGTGTCTTTCATGACATCACCAATCAGTCAATAAATGAATGTTTACCACCAGAAACTAAGAGATTTATCCCAAGACCTTGGTATTCCTACTTGGAAGTGGGAAGATTTGAATATTGACTTCAACATAGGTTTGTCTCACACTCGGCGACAACATGACTCGATTTTTGTTATAGTAGATCGAATGACGAAATTGGCTCATTTCTTTGAAGTAAAGATTTCTTATTCGACTTAGGACCATGCTATGTTTTGCTTGAGGGAAATGGTTAAGTTGCATCGAGGACCTTTATCCATCATCTCAGATCACGGTACTCAATTCACTTCTCAATTCTAGAAATATTTTCAAAGGGGTCTAAGTACTCGTGCTAAGCTTAGTATGTAATTTCATACAGAAACCAGCAGGCAAGCAGGGCGTACTATCTAAAATTTGAAAGATATGTTTGTAGCATGTGTGATAGATTTCAAGGGTAATTCGGATGATCACTTGCTTTAATTGAGTTTTGCCGCCAACAACAGCTATCACAAAAGTATTGGTATGGCTTTATTTGAAGCATTATATGGTAAGATCAGTAGATCACCTGTTGGTTGGTATGAAGTTGGTGAAGTCACATGATGGGTCCTGAGTTGGTACATGAGGCTATAGAGAAATTTTGGCTTATTAGAGAAAGTTTAAAATGGATCAAAGTCGACAAAAGTCTTGTGTAGATGTTAGAAGAAGAGATCTTGAGTTTGATGATAATGGTTGGGTCTGTTTGAAAATTCCACCCATGAATCAAAGATTACTCCCAGACTTATATAACATTTTGAGACGTATTGGTAAGGTTGCTTATGAACATCAATTGACTAATGAATTTGCATCACTACATCCAGTTTTCCATGTCTCCTTGTTGAAGAAATGTATTGTTGATCCGAAAACTATAGTCCCCTTAGAATATTTGGGAGTGATTAATAATTCTTTCTTATGAGGAAGTACCGGTTGAGATTTTATATTGACAAGTCAAGAAGTTGAGAAATAAATAATTTGCTTCCGTAAAAGTTTTTTGGAGGAATTAGTTTGTTGATGGTACTACTTGGGAGGTTGAGGCTGATATGATGTCCTGTTATCCTCATCTCTTTCTTTCTACACCTAATCTAGCTTGAGATATTAAGTTCCTCATGGTTTACTCTTTTGGTGTCATGAGTTAGATATTCCCATGATTTCCTCATTTATGCATGTTCATGAAAAGGCTAAAGTTTTGAGAAAATGAGTTAACTTGACTGATTTCTACATGTTTTTTGCATTGAGTATGAGTTGCATATAAACTTCATGATATGATGTTCTGAACATGTTAGCTTGGAGTTGATGTTTACTTCTCATATATGTGCATTATGTGATTGAATTCATGTTGAGCTATTAGATTTAAGTTCCTACCCTTCTAATAATGTCTTAAATCTCATTTCATGACTCATGGTCCCAAGTTGGAGACAATGTAACACCTCCAATTTGTCAAGGAACGAAAAAATCAGTTTTTATGAAATATAGTGCTAGTTCCTACGGTGCCATCCACAGCCCGTGGAATGACCCATATGTCGTAGACCAGGTATGTTGTTGGCCAGTCAGTTTTTCAAATTATCTAAGTTCCAGTACTTTTTCAATGGTTCACCAGAACTGTAACATCCCGCTTTAGAAAGAACTTAAAATAAAAAGAAATCATTTTGGAAATATCAAATTTGGAAAGTTTGGCAAGTTGTGCGAGCTTAAGTGTTGGTCAAGTTCAAATTACCATAAATTTCAATATAGAATGAGTTTAGCGTTTTATGATATATCAATTGAAAGGTCTTTGAATTATATTTCCAACACCACCAAGTCTTCTAATTGTTGAGCTCGTATGAGGATGATATGCCCGTTTGATGATGAATGTCTAAATAAGGAAAGTTAACTAGATTTTAAAGGGGTCGTTTTGGTTTTCAGTACCCAATTAATTAAATTATCTTTTAGTATTTATTTGGGGTCTAAACTGATTTTGTTCAGTTTACGATTTATAAATTACAATAGGGTTTTGAGAGAATTAAAAAAAGGTAAAAAAGGAGAAGAAACCAAGGACTCGTCGCTTTCTTGAAGTTTATCTTGTTGATTTTTCCAAGGGGTAATCCTTACAAAGTAAGTGAGATCACATAGATTTGGTTTCGTTCACTCATAAGTCAATCATGATTTATGTCAATGTATTTACGTTCTTAAAAAAGAGTAATTGAATTCTTGATAGATTTTGTTGAAGTTTCTATTTGGTTCTTGATTGTTGAATTTTTGGGGAGTTGTTAAGTTAGTTTCATGAGATTTAAGGTTATCCTTTAGTACATTCTCATATACATTGTTTGGGTATTTGAATCTAGGTGTTTAAGAAAGGTACCAATCGAAACTAGACGACTTAGGGTAAAAAAACGAACAAGAAAATTCGTCAAAATATGGGGAAAAGGGTGAGGCACCGCGCCACTTAGAGCGCCCCACATCATTGTCTAAAGTTTGGGATCTGGGGTGCCGTGCCACTTACACATCCCCAACCCAACTTCTACAGTTTCAAATCTGGCACCCGTTTCCACTCAATACGCCAGGGTCGCCAAGTCTTCTATCCTTTCCCTCTATTTTCCCTTTCAGTTTTCTTGAATCGTACCTATGATATCTAGTTGATTTTTATACTATAAGGTACGTCTAAACATCATGATATATCCACAAACATGAGTCATAACCTTGAATTCATAAATTAAAAATCAAGGAGGGTTAAGAGCCAAGTCTAGAGAATTCTAAAAATCTTTTCAAAAGTCTTTTACAAATGTTTTAAACTTGTTTTAAGACTTGAGTTTTGAGTTCAGTAAAGAGTAAAGAGTAAAGTTCATTTTTTAAAAAGAGTATATGGGGACAATGTATTCCCAAAGAGTAAATACTTTCACATTTAAACAAAAAGGGAAACACTGACTTCTAATGGAGCCTTTGAATTATTTTTTAGTAAAGAGTAAATAATTTAACAATTAAGTAAGGGAAGGAACACTAATTTCCTAAAGGGCCTTTGGTCTAGAATTTGAGTATTTCTCTCAAACCAAAAAAAGATTTATGTTTTTAAACATATGAGCTAGTTAATTTTCGGAGTAGCATTGAGCACCGACATGGGGAGAGTTCAGACAACTCATAGACCACATAAACCATGTAGACATCATGGGTAGAAAGGAACATAGGTTTTAGATGAGGAAAGTGTTTTTTTAGAATAGATCTAGTAGATCCACTTAGTAGTTAGGTTGTATACCCCCGACAAGGTATAAGATAGCCCTAGCAGCGTGATACAAAACTTGTATTGTCACATTTCTGTTAGAGAAAATCCCACATATGAATTTTATATTCTTATATGCACAGCTTTGAAAGTAACTTTATATATAAACAAAGTATATATTGTATCTTTCCATACAAACTGAATTACTATTGTATTTCTCAATACAAAATAGTTGTTATCCATATTTTAAAATTTTTTCTTTATATTGCATTCATATAAATATTTCATATGTAAATGAATTGAGTTGAGTTGAGCCATGTATGTTCTTTCAGATTCCTTTCAAGCTTATGTCTTGCTTAGAATTCCCCTTCCGTGCTCGTACATTCAATGTATTGATGCCAGTTGGCCAACATCTTTTTATGATGCAAATTTGGATAACCATGATCAGCATCCAGCCTATCGTTGATCCAATTGAGTTTAAGAGTTATTGGTGGGCCTACTTTCTTCCAAATACACCATTTCATTTTGTTTTAGAAACTTAATTTATTAGGATGTTGTGGGTTTTGTCTTGATGTCAAAATTTGATACGCTCAAACTTACTTCTCAAATAAGAAGTAAAGCGGTCGTATCAAGTAAAGAACCCAACTAATGAGGTTGGGATCGTTCCCACGAGGAAAATCATTCAGACTTAGCTTCAATCTATTATTACTACTATTTAGTCATTTATTTCTTTGGAAAGCAAAGAAAATAAAAGGGGGGGTTTTACTTCTAAATGAATGAAAATAACAATCTAAATTATAGGAGACAACTTACAACTCTAAATTTTGGAGTTTAATCAATTAATAAAAGTAACTAGGGTTTACGTGTTCCCCACATGTTTCTAACTTGATAATTCTACCTATAACACTTCTTTCCTAGTATCTTGCATGCAAAGTGATAAGTTATGTATTTCTAAATCCTTGGTCCGGCATCTAGAAAATTTCACTCCACACCTTGGTCCGGCTACGTGTATTGTTATACTAACCCTTACTTTTACTTCATATTAAGCATCATATTCGATATTTGACTAAGTTATTACCTCATACCAACAAATACTAGCCTATTAGATAGTATACACTAAATCTATGTTAATAATTCTTTTCCTATTATCTACCTCCTTTGTCCGGCAAGAAGCCTTAAGGCGAATTCTAACGTTGGTCATCCGTTAAAAAGACTTCTAAGCAAAAGAATTATCAATACATGAAAGACACTATTCTAGAATTGTTATTTTAGTAGGTTTTACCTCATTATTCGACTATGGTTCCCACAACCCTAGTTATGAAGTTTAGTTACCCATAGTCACAATCACAATATTCAAATATGTAATATAAGAATTCATGCACTTACTTCAATGAGAAAGAATAAAATCTAGAAATTCACTTGATTAATCAACAAAAATCACCAACAATCAATTACTGAAATTAATTGAAGACTAAAGATTCTTTAAAAGTGCAATAATAATCACAAAGTCTAATCCACAAAAGAAGCTCAAATAATCAAGAGTCTAACTATATGAAAATCTAACTACCAAACAGTCTAGCCCCAAAAATGAGGTTTTTCAAACTATTTATAAAAAATAAAAACCTAATTAAATAAGGACTCTATTTGCTGGACTTCTGTCAAAACGCGGCTGGGTCGACGGACATAGCGACGGATCGGCGTGGTCACGACGGGCCGTCATGGACTCCGTCGTCCCATACTTGTGCAATTTCTTCTGCTTCTCTCTTCATTATCCTCGACGGAAGGTATGACGGATCGTCACAGGCACAACGGTCTGTCGGGGGTCTCTGTTCCATAACACTTGAAGTCTTGGAATTTGGGTACTGGGACTAGTTCTCTAATCTTCATGACAAACCAGTAGGACGGACCATCATGGCTACGACGATCCGTCACACACTCCGTAACCCCACACTTGGTCAGAATTCCCCATCTTCCTTCAGCAACTGCACTACGATGCCACCTATGGACCGTCACGAGCATGACGAACCGTCACAAGCTCCGTAGGTGGTACTTTTCTGCATTTCTTGCTCAAAAAAACTCTGCATTCATCTTTTAGACAGATTTCTGGCAAATAAAGAGAAACTTACATAAAAATAAAGTACAAAAAGGCTTTTGGACACACTAAACTTAAGGAAAAGGCATTAAAAATACCGTGAAACCACGGTATATAAACACCCTCAACTTAAATTGGTTGTTTGTCCTCAAGCGACGCACTATGACTCAATACAAAATCTTTGTACAATAGTATCCATGTTTTATCTTTCGCAATCATTTGTCTATCAATCCCGATCAATCTCATCATATTTATGCATGCTATCACTATTAGGCTTGAATTATGTGGAATCAGACCATGACACAGACTCACCATGCACTAACACCTATCCTTTTCAATTTCTCACCGAGGTGCTAATATTTCCGGTATTGCAACTAGTGTCCTCACTTCAAAACAAAATCCTCATTTTTCACACAATGATTTTAGTTTGAGTATAAGGATTACTTTTCAACACTCACTCTCAGATCAAATTCACACTCATTCATACATATTTTCGTAAGCTTGCCATTATTTTCACTGCTTTAAGTTCGCTATACAACTCTAAGGATCACGATAGGACTTTCTTAGCTTGTAACATAGGCTCAGGGTCATGTAGGGTATATTTAGGTATACTTTAGTGACATTTTGCCCTCCTTGACATATCGGCTAAACATACCACTTTTTATCATTTTATTTTGCCCAGTTTCTCATATTCTTTCACCTTGCTATTTTCTCTTCTTTCTTCATTTGTGTAAGTGACTCTCTTCTTTTTTTGCTTGTATTTATTGTATTTTCTTTTCTTTTTTTTATTTCACTTTTCTTTCAACTGATTCTTGAGTCGCTTTACTTTTGTTCTTTCTCTCTCTTTGTTCTTTCAACCCCATTTTCCAGAGCATTCCTCATAATAGCCACCCTCAACTCATGGCTTTGCCATGAGTCAAAGTACACAATACCCAAAATTGGGTCAGGGCCAAAAAAGGGTTGTTTACTGCATTAGCCACCCTCAACTTATGCTTTTGGCATAAGCTGAGGTGCACATCTCCAAGTAGGGACCAGGGCCAACACATTATTCTCATAAAAGATCAGTTGGGGTGAAAAAGAAAGGTCTAGTTTAAGCTCAAATCATTTGGATCAAAGAAGGATTAATTTCATTTGGTTTTCTTTTATTTAGGATAAAATGGGCGATATTGAACAAGGGCCTATGATCCTTTCATAATTGTCTATTACAACTTACTTTTAGCAGGACTAACCAGGCAAGTTCTAGCTCAGTACAAATAGTGGACTTTCAAATCATCCTCACACTCACTTGACATCTCATTACTCTACCATATTATCAGACACCTAGTTCAAATTCTAGACTTAGGGTCATGCAGTGGTGTACCTCTATGTCATGCTTATAGCCATACATTTATCAATTACTATGCCTAGTCATGCATCATTTTCATTTCATCAGGATATCATTTTAGCCATCATGCTTCAGAATTAAACTATGTACACAAGATATAGACATGCCAGTTCAACAGTAAAAATAATCAGTCTCTTGGGGAAAAAGAACTCAGGCAAGAAAACCCTAAAAGAGGATAGTGAATTAGGCTACTCAGACTTCACCCTAGCACTCACTTTCCATTTACCCCACCCCCAACAAAAAGACATGCAATTGTCCCCAATGCATAAAAATTGAAATACAAGAGTGGTAGGAAAAGCAAACCTGGGGCACAAAGGGACGACGATCAGCAAGCTGGTGGGTCCGGTTCCCCAGAACCCACTACCTCTGTAATCTGGACACCCTCAGTAGTGTCCTCAAAATCAACAGCACTATCAGCAGTGCCTCCTCCTAGCTCCACATTTCTGGAGCTAGATGCTCCAGCATCTGACTCTACGGCCCTCATCCGACGTGCCTCCTCATCAGCAAGCGAGGCTCTCCTCGTATCCTCCATCTCACGGCGCTCCTTCTTCCGTTCTTGAGCCTCATCCTCCTCTCGACCCCTACGCCTCTTGGCATGCACTCGAGGGGGAGGTGGTGGAATCTCAGAAGTGGTGAATAAGGTCACCATCACTGTGTCTTCAGCAGGCTCCACAGAATGGGCCTCAGAATCAGGCATCCTAGCCTCTAAGATCATATCTATGTCTGCGCGAAGATTGTCGACCGCAGCCTGAAGGATCGACACATCCACCTGAGGGGCTGGACAGGATAGCACCCGCAACTCAAAAGCGTCTAAGCGTTGATGCACCTAAGCGATCTTCCACTCTGTGTGCTGGACCATTCTCCGCTCCAAGCGCTCTTCTGCCTCAGCAATAGACATCTGCATCCAAGGATGGATGTGATGCAGAAGTGTTGCCATCTGAGCCTCTAATTTTTGTACCCTTGCAAGCGGGACCAGAGCGGGGAAAGGGGCTGAGCGAGAGGAGCTCAGGGCAGTGCTACTACTCGGGATAGACTCGACTGGGGTAGTGTCAGTTGAAGCCGCCTGCATAGCCGTGCGGGTCTGTGCTACCGTATCAGCTAGATTGTCACAAAGTGAAGGCAACTCTGGACGGGGCCCTCTACGTGGAGACAACTCATTGGCCTCATCCCGGATGAGGACGATATCAACAGTGACCAGCGGGGTCTTGAGCTGATAAACGTGCCATATAGGCACACCTGCGGACCTGCATAGAGAAAATATCATGCACGGGAAAGGGTAAGTATTTGTGCCCTTAAAAGCCCTCTCGTGCATGACCGCATGTAGAAGCCAAGAAAAGTCCACCTCAAACCCGGCTATCATCGCCGCCATCAGTACTGCACGATCCCATGTGACTATTTTATCAGCGGTTGTGGGGGAAAGGCAATGACGGACAATCAACCACAAAATCTTTGCCGTGAAGGTCAGGTTAGCCTTCTTGATGGCTCCCTTTGGCTCGGTCACCCAGTCAGCACCCACTCCATCAACAGACAAGTGCAGGGCCATCCACCTCTTGGTGGTCTCTCTCAGTGATGGCTCACGCAAGAATTGGCCATCTTTGACAATTTGCCATTGGTAGTCAAACTCCGCGGTGAGAGGGGTTTGGTTGACATTAACATCCTCGCCGTATAGATACCGGCGGATGGATGGCAGGGAGATATCAACCAGAATGACACGTACTCGGACATGCTCCAGTCGGGCCTGTTTGGCGGGGGCAGCCCGCCTATCAATCTGTGATCTGAGAGTAGCTACGTAGGAGGCGTAGAACTCTCGGACCAACTCTTCACTTTAACGTCCCAACGAACACGCTGTCCACTCCAGTCGATGTTTGGTGAAGAGATTCTGGATCTCCGGCATAGTCGGGAGACTTCCCGTAAGGACCCGCCTATCTAATGTAAGTGTCCGTGTCATGACTCCTTTGTCATTCAGAAACTTTGCGTCTGAATAGACTTGATACTGCCCGTCAACACACTACCGGTTGGGCTGGTCAGCAATCGGGGTGAGAGCACGAGTCGATGAACCGGGTGTGGATTCCGAACTATCAGCCTCATCAGACGAGGCAAATTGTGCAGCTCATGCGGGTGCAGGGACCTCAGCATATCTGGAGGCTTCCTCCGACCACGAAACTCCTAAAGAGTCAGATTCTCCTTCTTCCTGAGTAGTTTACCCAGAAGGTGTGCCGGTCAGTGTGTGCTCCTCATCAGACTGGGAGGCAGTGACTACGCCGGACGCCACCTTTCTGGGTGTGGCTCTGGTATCACATGCAGCTGGGGATGGGGTGGAAGTGTCTGGGGGCACGTACTCGGGGTCACGCTCATCATCAAAGCCAATGACCATGCGGGAAAACGGAGACACAGACTTTGATCTCCCACGTGCGTAGACTCGATCTTATTTTGGTGCCATAATAAATAGTACCTGTAAAGAATCAATATTAATACTAAAAGAAGCAAACAAGACAAGCAAAATGACACAAAATAAATAAAAGAGTTAAGATGTAATGACACTTCTATAGTAACAGTGAAATACGATGGACAAGGTGACGCCTCGTCGTGAGTACGACGGACCGTCATGGGGTCCGTCATATCTTACTTGAACTATGTTTATGTGGAGTCCTCTGAAGGAAAGTCTCTGACAAGTATAACGGATAAGCAGGACGGACCGTTGTGATGATGGCGGTCCATCGTCGATGTCCGTCGTGGGACACTTAGAAAAAAGTATGGAGACCCTTAGGAGAAGGGTCTTTGACCGTCATGACGGTTACGCAGGACGGACCACCAAGGGTATGACGGTCCGTCCTATGTGTCCGTCAGAGGACACTTTGAAAAAAGTATGGAGACCCTTAGGAGAGAGAGGTCTCTGACCGTCATAACGGTTATACAGGACGGACCGTCAGGGGTATGACGGTCCGTCATCGATGTCCGTTGGAGGACACTTAGAAAAAGTGAGAGAACCTTAAGAATAGTGTCTCTGACCGTCATGATGGTATGTAAGGGACGGACCGTACTGATGATGACGGTCCATCGCATATGTATGTTGAAGGACACTTATAAAAAGTGGGAGACCCTTAGGAACAGGGTCTCTAACAACCAGAATGGTTGTGCTGGACGGACCGTCGTTCCCATGACGGTCCGTTGTATATGTCCGTTGGTGGACACCTGGAGAAAATAGGATAGACGGGTGTTGGGGATATTGGGACGGACCCAATGACGGTTCGTCGTGGGTATGACGGTCCGTCATCCGGGTCTCGTTCTGTCATTCAGTGACAGAACTGGGGATGCCCCATTCATCCCCTATGACCCAAATGGAATTGTTAGTTTTTTTAACCTACATTTGTCTAACCTAAATACCTAGTAAACTGTCAATGTTAAAGCTCATATTTCTAGAGTTTTAACAAGGCAATTTTGAGGATTCTCAACCTAGGTCAGACAGAATATGTATTAAAGAATGAACTCATCAATAAAAAAAATAGGCTAATACTAATTGATAAACAAAAATGCAATGTAAATGGGTAGAAATCAGAGACACATACATGAGAATTTGAGAAAAACAAGCGAGGAAGGTACTTGGTGATCAAGTAAAGAACCACAGCAATAGACTATGACTAGTAAAGAGTGGATCTTAGAAATTGAGAAATTTGGGAAAATGATTAGTTGAAAGAAAGAGAGGTAGGAAATAGGAAGTTGAAAAGGGAGGGAAATGGGAGAAAGAGTGAAGAAATGGGTGAATTGAAGGAGGTGGGGTTTTTAAAAGTTAAGAATTTTTAAAACCCCTAGCCGGGTCGGGTCGGATACGCTTCATTAATGATACGACGAGTCCCCGACGATGGTCCGTCGCATTTGTGATGGTCCGTCATTGGTTCCGTCGCGTGTGCCCTTGTTTTGAAAATAACAGAAAGGCGTACCTGGCACGACGGATTCATGCGACGGTCCGTCGCGTGCGTGACGGGCAGTCGATGGGTCCGTCAATGACTGTTGCAGAGTGTTTTCCTGCAAAATTTCCTGGTGATGTGCCTGCAAATTTAAAACCCATTAGTAGAAAATGCTACCATTACTAGAAAAAAAACTATAAGTATTGGGTTTCCTCCCAACAAGCGCCTGATTTAACGTCGCGGCACGACTGAGGACACTTGATTACTCATACTTCATCAAGATGGTATTCCTCAATCACTGCATTCGCCGATTCAGCATGCCCAAAATAGATTTTTATGCGTTGTCCATTCACATTGAACCGCACACCCTCCTTAGTTTCCAACTCAACTGCTCCATGAGGGAATAGTTGGGTAACCAAGTAAGGACCAGTCCATTTGGACTTGAGCTTGCCCGGAAATAAGCGCAACCTAGAATTGAATAAAAGCACCAAATCCCCAACCATAAACTCTCGTTTTTCAATCTTTAGGTCATGGTACTTCTTCATCTTTTCTTTGTTGAGGGTTGGGCTTTTATGATCTTTCAGGCAAAATTCATCGAGTTCATTCAACCCAGTTAATCGTTGTTCTGCAGTTTTGCTCCAATCCATTTTCAACTTCTTCATAGCCCACATGGCTATATGCTCTTATTCAGTCGGAAGATGACAAGCTTTCCCATATACAATTTGGTATGGGGACATACCTATGGGAGTCTTATACGCTGTCCGGTAGGCCTAAAGAGCATCATCAAGCCTCCTTGACCAATCTGTTCTACTAGCGTTCACTGTTTTTTATAATATCTGTTTGATCTCCCCATTTGACACTTCAACTTGCCCACTAGTTTGAGGATGGTAAGGGGTGGCCAGATTATGGAGAACCCCATATTTCTCTTAAACCCCTTGAACAATCTGTTGCAGAAGTTGGAGCCCCCATCACTAATAATTGCCCTTGGGGTGCCAAAACGAGAGAATATATTCTTTTTAAGAACGCAGTAACACTCTTACCTTCATTGTTTGCGATGGAGATAGCTTCTACCCATTTTAGATACATAATCAACCGCTACTAAAATATACTTCATTCCGTGAGAACTCACAAAAGGACCCATAAAGTCAATACCCAAAAAATCAAATAACTCAATCACAAGAATGGGGTTTAGAGTGAGCTCTTGAATTCTTGAAATGCTGCCATCTCTTTGTCGTCTATCACATACATTATCAAAATCATGAGCATCTTGATGAAGAGTTGGCCAATAGTACCCACATTGTAATATCTTATGAGCGTTCGGATACCACTATGATGTCCACCAACGGGTGAGGAAATGGCATGCCTCTAAAAAACTCAACATCTCACATTCTGGCACACAAGGTCGAATAAGCCCGTCGGCCCAACTCCTATATAAATATGGTTCATCCCAATAGAACTTCTTTACATCGTACATGAACTTTTTTCTTTGATGAAAGGACAAGTCTGATGGCATAATATCACTAGCCAGATAGTTTGCGAAATCTGCGAACCATGGAATCGAGTCTTGTGAGGAAGCCAATACATGCTCATTGGGAAAAGTATCATCAATATCAGTCATATCCCCTAATTCTCTCATAGCTTCATCTTCTAGTCGGGACAAGTGATCGGCAACTTGATTTTCGGTCCTTTTTCTATCCCTTACTTCAAAGTCAAATTCTTGTAGCATTAGTACCCAACAAACCCTCGATTTCGCATCCTTCTTTGCCATCAAATATCTCAATGTTGAATGGTAAGTATGCACTATAACTCTAGTACCTAGCAAATAGGAGAGACATTTTTCAAAAGCAAAGACTACTGCAAGGAGTTCTTGCTTAGTCACTGTGTAGTTCTTATGAGCTTCATTTAATGCTTTACTAACATAGTAAATGGGGTGAAGGATTTTGTTCTATCTTTGTCCCAATACTACACCAAGAGCAACCCCACTAGCGTCGCACATCACCTCAAATGGAATGTTCCAATCCGGAGAAATAATGATAGGTGCAGACACCAATTTCTCTTTTAGCTCGCTGAATGCTTTATGACAGGATTCATCAAAACAAAATTTACAATCTTTCTCCAGCAGTTTGCACAACGGATGTGCAATCTTTGAAAAATCTTTGATGAATCTCTGGTAAAAACCTGCATGCCCAAGAAAGCTTCTCGCACTTTTTTACAGAGATAGGTGGGGGAAGTCTCTCTACTACCTCGACTTTAGCTCGATCAACCTCTATGACCTTTTCTGAAATGTGATGACCTAAAACAAAACCTTCTTTCACCATGAAATGGCACTTTTCCCAATTTCATACTAAATTGCATTCTTCACATCTCTTAAGGACCTCAGATAAATTGTTCAAACACCGCTCGAATGAATCACCAAACACAGAAAAATCAACCATAAAAACTTCTATAGTATCTTCCACCATGTCAGAAAATATCGACATCATACATCTCTGAAATGTGGCGGGTGCATTGCACAACCCAAACGGCATTCTTTTGAATGCAAAGGTCCCATATGGACAAGTAAAAGTGGTTTTTTCTTTATCTTCTGGTGCAATAGAAATCTGATTATACCCCTAATATCCATCAAGAAAACAGTACCACCCTTTTCCGGCAAGTCTATCAAACATCTGATCCATGAAAGGCATAGGAAAATGGTCTTTTTCAGTCCATGCATTTAATTTGCGGTAATCCATAGACACCCTCCATCCAGTAACCGGTCTCATAGGAACAAGTTCATTTTTCTCATTTGGGACCACAGTCATTCTCCCTTTCTTAGATACACACTGAACAGGGCATACCCAACTACTATCGGCGATCGTATAGATTACTCCGGCATCCAACCACTTAATGATTTCCTTCTTCACGACCTCTTGCATAGGTGTATTTAAGCGTCTGTGGTGCTCAATACTTGGATTCTGATTGTTAATGAGTTGGATTTAATGAGAAAAAATCCCATGAGGGATCCCAATAATGTCCGCAATAGTCCACCCAATAGCTCTTTTGAACCTTTTTAGCACTTTCACCAAACTCTCAACTTGTTGTTCATTCAGGTCTGATGCAATGATTACCGGTAAAGTGTTACCCTTTCCTATTAATTCATACCTGAGATGAGTTGGGAGAGCTTTTAGTTCTAACTTTGGAGCCTCCTCTATAGATGGTTTCGCAGGTGGAGACTCGCGATTCTTCATATCTAAATCATATTTCTTCGGTTTAAACCGAACATCACCTCGATCAACAGCCGCGACTAATGACGCATACTCTTCAATGCAATCGTTATCAAAATTCATTATCACTGCCGCTATAGCTTCTACACCTAGACGTTCTTCTATTTGTGTCTCAGATGACTCACCAACGTTTTAGGATATAGAAGATACTGATTGGAGCTCACCACTTTGCCTCATGGACCTACAAATGTTAAAGGTCACTTCCTCGTTGTTCAATTGAAATTTCATCTTCCCCTTTTCCATATCTACTAAGGCTCTTCCCGTAGCAAGGAATGGCCTCCCAAGAATAATGGGCACTTCAAAATCGACTTCACAATCAAGAATAACAAAATATGTCAGAAATATGAATGACTCCACTTTTACTAGCACATCGTGGAGTATCCCAATAGGCCTTTTTACTGTTCGATCGACCATCAGTAGCCGCATCGCAGTGGGCTTTGGATCACCCAAACCAAACTTCTTGTAAATCGAGAGGGGCATGAGATTTATGCTTGCCCCCAGATCACTTAATGCTTTCGCAAATGTAATAGCCTGATCGTATAAGGAATAGTGAACACACCCGGATCTTATTTCTTTTGTACCAGAGATCTTGTAGAAATAGCACTACAATATTGCATTCTATCATCATCCTCAAAAGTGGTCGATCTTTTCTTTGTAACTGATATACCGTGGTTTCACGGTATTATTAATACTTTTTCCTTAAGTTTAGTGTGTCCAAAAGCCTTTTTGTGCTAATTTTTATATAAGTTTCTCTTTGTTTTGCAGGAAATCTGTCCAAAGCTGAATGCGGAGATTTTGAGCGAAGAAATGCAGAAGAGACCACCTACGGAGCTTATGATGGTCCGTCATGCTTGTGACGGTCCGTAGGTGGCAGCGTAGTGCAGCTGGTGAAGGAAGATGGGGAAGTCTGACCAAGTGTGGGATTACGAAGCTTGTGACGGTCCGTCGTGGCTATGATGGTCCGTCCTGCAGGTTCGTCATGAAGTTCAGGGATGTGATCCCAGATTCCAAGAGTTGAAGTGTTTTGGAACGAAGACCCTCGACGGACCGTTGTGCCTATGACGGTCCGTCATACTTGCCGTCGAGGGGAATGAAGAGAGCAGAAGAAGAAATTGCACAAGTATGGGAAGACGGAGTCCATGACGGTCCGTTGTGACCACGACGGTCCGTCGCGAGGTCCGTCGACCCAGCCGCGTTTTGGCAGATTTCCAGCAATTAGAATCCTTGTTTAATTAGGTTTTTGTTTTTTTATAAATAGTTCGAAAAACCTCCTTTTTTAGGTTAGACTCCGTATTGTGAGACCCCGTATTGTGAGACTCCGTATTGTTAGACTCCGTATTGTCAGACACGAGATAGTTAGACTCTATGAGATTAGACATCAGATTCTTAGACTTTGTGTATTAGTGTTCGATTTTGAGATTCTTGCAAGTGATTTTTGGAGATTAATCAAGCAAACTTTTGGATTTTACTCTTTCTCATTGAAGTAAGCACATGAATTCTTATCTATACTATATTTGAATATTGTGTTTATGGCTATGAGTAACTAAACTCCATAACTAGGGTTGTGGGAACCATAGGCAAATAATGAGATAAAACCTAACAAAAATAACAATTCTAGAACAGTGTCTTGCATGTATTAATAATTCTTTCGCTTAGAAGTCCTTTTAACGGATGGCCAACGTTAGAACTCGCCTTAATGCTAATTGCCGGACCAAGGAGGTAGATAATAGGAAAAGAATTATTAACATAGATTTAGTGTATAATATCTAATAGGCTATTATTGATTGGTACGAGGTAATAACTTAGTCAAATATCGAATACGATGCTTAATATGAGGTGAGGATAAGGGTTAGGATAGCAACACACGTAACCGGACCAAGGTGCGGAGTGAAATTTTCTAGATGCCGGACCAAGGATTTAGAAATACATTACTTATCACTTTGCATGCAAGATACTAGGAAAGAATTGTTATAGTTAGAGTTATCAGGTTATGAACCTGTGGGGAACACGTAAACCCTAGTTACTATGATTAATTGATTAAAATCCACCATTCAAAGTTGTTTAGTGTCTCTGTCAAGTTTGTTAATTAATTTTACTCATTTAGAAATAGAAACCCCCCTTTATTGTTTTTACTTTCCAAGGAAGTCATTGACCAAACAATAGTAATAACAGGTTGAAGTTAAGTCTAGACTATTTTCCTCGTGGGAACGATCCCAACCTCACTAGTTGGGTTATTTACTTGACACGACCGCTTTACTTCTTATTTGAGAAGTAAGTTTGAGCGTATCA
>NC_028646.1:25678532-25696560 GCF_001406875.1 Solanum pennellii
AGAGGGGACAAAATCCCGTTCCACGGCCCCAAGCATACTACAGAGGGTATGATAACATAGGAGACTCGGATGGGCCACTTGTCGTGCCCCCTCTACCCACAGGCCACACTTTTGTGGTAACTAGTAGCCTGATGCAAATGCTCACTGCCAGAGGTTTGTTTTCAAGACTACCTTCTGAGGATCCACATGCCCATATAGCTAAGGTAAGGGCAGTGTGTAAAAGTTGTGTAGGGAGGCTTGATTTGGATTTAGATGTAATTGGTCTCAGTGTGTTTCCTGTCTGACTGACGGGAGAGGCTGCTATGTGGTTCACTGAGCTCCCATACAACTGAATCTTTACTTGGAACCAACTAAGAGATGTCTTCTTAGCACGCTACTATCCGGTCTCCAAGAAACTAAACCACAAAGACAGAGTGAACAACTTTGTGGCACTACCAGGAGAGTCCGTTAGTAGTTCTTGGGATTGATTCACCTCATTCTTGAGAAGTGTTCCAAATCACCGTATAGATGATGAGTCACTGAAGGAATACTTCTATCAGGGACAGGATGATAACAACAAATCGGTGTTGGACACTATAGCAGGTGGATCTTATGGAGAATGCCCTTATGCTGAGATTGCTGAAAAATTAGAGAAAATCTCCTGGAATAACAAAGCTTGGAGTACTAGGAAGTCTTATACAGGAAGAAACACCTTCACAGTGCAGTCCACTCACAACACAGCCACAGATGAGATTCGGGAAGAAATTGCTCAGATGAGAACTGAGCTTGGGTTGGTACTAAAACATGTCACAGGGGGTGCAGAAAAGATAAATGCAGTCAACTACTTGGCTAAACCACCACCTCCTAATGATGAGTTATATTATGCGGAGGACACTTCTGCAGTAAATGAGCAGACGGGGGGTTTCCGACCAAGCGCCCAAGGCTCAAATAAGGATATGTGCGCCAAGGTCAAGGGAACCAAGGTCGAAACTATGGTAACTACAACCGTGAGGGTCATTATGTCCGAGATGGAAACTACAACCGCGACAACAACTTTAACAAGGGTAACTATGCTAATAGAAACGACAGGAATGGGCCCTATGTCCCTCCTCAAAATCGTGAAGTTACTCCTAGGGATGGTGGAGATAGTATGGCGCGAGTTGAGAATATGTTGCACAAAATGATGAGGAGGTTCGACACTAGTGATGAACACATTAAAGAGTTGAGGTGTGATTTAGATAGTATTGGGCAAAAAGTTGATACACATGCAATTTTGATTAAACAGATCGAATTGCAAGTGGCCCAATTATCTGCGACAGTGAA
This sequence comes from Solanum pennellii, assembly GCF_001406875.1. NCBI lineage: Eukaryota > Viridiplantae > Streptophyta > Magnoliopsida > Solanales > Solanaceae > Solanum > Solanum pennellii. The sequence goes on from NC_028646.1 coordinate 25,679,835, forward strand.
CACACGGCAACCAGGCACTCTTCCTAGCAACACTGTCCAAAATCCAAAGAAGGATGCGCACTGTATGGCAATCACTACTCGGGATGGTAGGCAAACCATTGACCCACCTATGCCATCTACTGAGGAAAATGTGAGAAAGGATAATGATAATGTGGTAAAGGGTAGTGGTGAAGCAGAGGNAAATTCTGCAGAAAATTACTCTGCAGCAGTCACTGATGGACACATCGACGGACCGCTGCGCCTGCGACGGACCGTCGTATGCATCCTTCGTACCAGGTACATTTTTCTGTTATTTTGAAACTAGGGCACACACGACGGAACCAACGACGGGTCGTCACAACTGCGACCGACCGTCGTCGGGGAACTGTCGCGTGATTAATGAGTTATACCCGACCCGACCCGGCTGGACCCTTTTTCAAAATCAGACCATTTAAACACCCCAACCCCTCATTTCACCCCATTCCTTCATTATTCCTCTCATCTCCCCTCTCTTTTCAAATCCCACATTCCCTCCCACCGATCATTGCCCCCTAAAATTCTCCAACGCCCTAGAGTTATCATCTACTAGTCGGAGCTGCTGCTGTGGGTGTATACTTTGCCAACTGAGTAATTGTCCATTTGCTTTTTCTCCATTTCTAAGGTATGTGTCTCTAAATAAATACTCATTTATCTTGCCTTTTTGTTTACTAGTTAGTATTAAGCTTAGTTCCTCGTCGTATGTTGTTTACTTTAGACGATTCTGTCTAACCTAGGTTACAAATGTTCGAAATTGCCATGTTTACCACCCTAGACATAGATGTTTTTGCATTGCTAGTTTCCTAGGTAGTTGGGTTAGACACATGTAGGTCCAAAACACTACAAGGTTGGTGTGGGTTCATCGGGGAGGCTTAGGGTACCCTCAGTTCTGTCACTGTTATTCAGAACGATACCCCGATGACGGACCGTCGTACCCACGACGTACCGTCGTAGGGTTCGTTGCAAAAGCCCTAGCACCCTGTCCCAACGGACACATGTGACGGATCGTCGTACTCACGACGGTCCGTCCTGGACAACCGTTTTGGTTGTCAGAGACCCTGTTTCTAAGGGTCTCTCATTTTTTCCCAAGTGTTCCCCAACGGACACATGTGACGAACCGTCGTCTTCACGACGGTCCGTCCTGCACAACCGTTCTGGTTGTCAGAGACCCTGTTTCTAAGGGTCTCTCATTTTTTTCCAAGTGTCCTTCAACGGACACATGTGACGGACCGTCGTACCTACGACAGGCCGTCCTGCATGACCGTGATGACGGTCAGAGACCCCTCTTCTAAGGGTCTCCATATTTTTTTCTCAAGTGTCCTACGACGGACATCTACGACGGACCGTCGTACTTGTGACGGTCCATCCTGCACATACCGTCATGCTAGTCAGAGACTCTTCTTCAGTGTTCTCTATATATACATAGTCCAAGTAAAACACGACGGACCTCACGACGGTCCGTCGTAGTCACGACGAGCCGTCACCAGGCCCGTCATGTATCACTGTTTCTACAGCAATGACATACTATTTTCACTGTTTTATTTCTTACGGTTTCGCTTGTCTTGTTTGCCACTACTCGTACTAATATTGATCCTTTGCAGGTACTATCTACTATGGCACCCAAGCAAGACCGAATCTACGCACGCGGGCGATCAAAGTCTGTCGCTACGTCTGCCCGTATGGTCATCGGCTCTGATGATGAGCGTGACCCTGAGTATGTGCCCCCAGGCACTTCCACCCCTTCCCGTGCTGCACGTGCTCCCAGAGCCACACCCAAAAAGGTGGCGTCCGGCGTAGTCACTGCCTCCCAGTCTGATGAGGAGCGCACACTGATCGGCACACCCTCTGATTCAGCCACAAATGAGGAAGGAGCGTCTGGCTCCTTAGGAGTATCATGGTCCGAGGAAGCCTCTGGCTCTGCTGAGGTTCCCGCACCCGCCACCGCTGCAGCGTCGGCCTCGTCTGATGAGGCTGACAGTTCAGACTCTACATCCGGCTCACCAGCTCAGGTCCCCACCCCAGCCACTGACCAGCCCAACCGGTGGTGTGTCGACGGGTAGTTTCAAGTCTACTCCGACGCCAAGTTCCTGACTGATAAAGGAGTGATGACTCGAACACTCACTTTGGAGCGGCGGGTACTTACAGGGAGTCTCCGACGATGCCTGAGATCCACAACCTCTTCACCAGGCATCGCTTGGAGTGGACAGCACGTCCGTTGGGATGATACAACGAAGAAATGGTCCGAGAGTTCTACGCATCCTATGTAGCGACTCTCCGATCACAGATTGATAAGCGGGCTGCCCCCGCTAAACAGGCCCCACAGGAGCAGGTCCGAGTCCGGGGCGTACAGGTTGACATTTCCCTGCCAGCCATCCACCGGTTTCTATGCGGCGAGAGTGTTGATGCTACTCGAACCCCCCTCACTGCCGAGTTTGACTACCGCTGGCAGATAGATAAGGATGGCCAGTTCTTGCGCGAGCCATCACTGAGATAGACCACCAAGAGGTGGATGGCCCTGCACCTGTCAGTAGATGGAGAGGGTGCCGATTGGGTGACTGAGCCGAAGGGGGCCATCAAGAAGGCCAACCTCACGTTCACAGCAAAGTTCTTGTGGCTGCTTGTCCGTCACTGCCTTTCCCCCACAGCTGCTGATAATATCGTTACCTGGGATCGAGCAGTGTTGATGGCGGCGATGATAGCCGGATTCGAGGTGGACTTCGCAAGGCTTCTCCAGGCAGTCATGCACGAGAGGGCATTCAAGGTCACTACTACCTACCCTTTCCCGTGCATGATTTTTGCCCTTTGCAGGTCCGTAGGTGTGCCCATATGACACGTAGATCAGCTTAAGACCCCGCAGGGCACTGTTGACGTCGGCCTCATCAGAGACGAGGCCAATGAGTTGGCTCCACGCAGAGGGCCCCGTCCAGAGCTGCCCCCACTTGCTGATGATCATGCTGATACGGTCGCCTGACCCGCACAGCTACACAGGCGTCCACTGACACTACCCCGGTCGAGTCTATCCCAGGTAGTAGCACAGCCCCGAGCTCTTCTCGCACAGCCCCTCTACCGGCACTGGTCCCGCTTGCAAGGGTCCAAAAACTAGAGGCACAAATGGCCACTCTTCTGCATCATATACAGTCGTGGATGCAGAAGTCGATTACTGAGTCCGAAGAGCGCCTAGAGAGGAAAATGGTGCAGTTTACAGAGCGGAAGATCGCTGAGGTTAACCAGCGCCTGGACGCCTTTGAGTTGAGAGTGCTAGCCCGACCAGCCTCTCCTGTGGATGTGTCGACTCTTCAGGCTGCAGTCGACAGTCTTCGTGCAGACATCGACACGATCTTAGAGGCTAGGGTGCCGGATTCTGAGGCCCCTTCTGTTGAGCCTGCTGAGGACACAGTGTTGGCGGCCCTTTTTGCTACTTCTGACATTCCACCACCTCCCCCTCGAGAGAGTTCCAAGAGGCGTAGGGGTCGACCAGAGGACGAGGCGCGAGCACGGAAGAAGGAGCGCCGAGATATAGAGGCTGCGAGGAGAGCCTCCCTTGCTGAGGAGGAGGCGCACCAAATGAGAGCATCAGAGTTAGCGGCTGGGGCGTCTGGCTCCCGCACTGTGGAGATAGCAGGAGGCACTAATGATGGTGCGGTTGTTGCTGAGGACACCACTGAGGGTGTCCAGATTGCAGAGGACGTGGGTTCCGAGGAACCGGACCCACCATCTTGCTGATCGACGGCGCTTTGCGCCACAGGTTTGCTTCACCTACCACTCTAGTATTTAGATTTTTATGCATTGGGGACAATTGCATGCTTTTTTGTTGGTGGTGGGGTAAATGGATAGTGAGTGTTACGGTGAAGTCTGAGTAGCCCAAATCCTCTTTTGGGGCTTTCTTGCCTGTGTTCTTTTTCCCCAAAAGACTGATTACTTTTTCTGTTGAACCGGCATGTTTATATCTTTTGTACATAGTTTAATTCTGGAGCATGATGGCTAAAATGATATCCTGATAAACTGGAAAATAATGCATGACTAGGCATAGTAACTGATAATTGTGTGGCTCTAAGCATGAAATAGAGTTACACCATTGCATTACCCTAAGTCTTTAATTCGAACTAGGTGTCTAATAATCTGGTATAGTGATGACATGTCAAGTGAGAGTGAGGAAATTTGAATAGTCCACTATTGGTACTGAGCTAGAACTTGCCTGGTTAGTCCTGCTAAAAGTAAGCTGTAACAGACAATTAGGAAAGGATCATAGGCCCTTATTCAAGAAAGCCCATTTCTAGCCTAAATAAAAGAAACCGAATGAAATTTATCCTTCTTTGATCCAAATAATCTGAGCTTAAATTAGACCTTTCTTTTTCACCCCAACTGATCTTTTCGGGGAACAATGTGTTGGCCCTGGTCCCTCCTTGGACATGTGCACCTCAGCTTATGCCAAAAGCATAAGTTGAGGGTGGCTAATGCAGTAAACAACCTTCGTTTTGGCCCTGACCCAACTTTGGGTATTGTGTACCTTGACTCATGGCAAAGCCATGAGTTGAGGGTGGCTATTATGAGGAATGCTCTGGAAAGTGGGGTTGAAAGAACAAAGAGAGAGAAAGAACAAAAGTAAAGTGACTCAAGATTTAGTTGAAAGAAAAGTAAAGAAAAAGAAATATATACAAGAAATACAAGCAAGAAAAGAAGAGAGTCACTTACACAAATGAAGAAAGAAGAGAAAATTGAGCAAAGGGAAAGAATATGAGAAACTGGGCGAGATAAAATGATAGAAAAGGGAAGGTTTAGCCGATATGTCAAGGAGGGCAAAAAGTCACTAAAGTATACCTAAAAATATACCCTACCTGACCCTGAGCCTATGTTACAAGCTAAAAAAGTCCTATCGTGATCCTAAGGGTTGTATAGCGAACTTAATGCAGTGAAAATAAGGGCAAGCTTATGGCAATAGGTATGAATGAGTGTGACTTTGTTCTGAGAGCGAGTGTTGAAAAGTAATCCTTATACTCAAACTGAAATCATTGTGTGAAAAATGAGGATTTTGTTCTAAAGTGAGGACACTAGTTGCAATACCAGAATTGTTAGCACCTCGGTGAGAAATTGAAGAGGATAGGTGTTAATGCATGGTGAGTCTGTGTCATGTTCTGATCCCACAAAATTCAAGCCTAATAGTGATAGCATGCATAGATTTGATGAGATTAATCGGGATTGATAGCCAAATGATTGCAAAGGATAAAACATGGATACTATTGTACAAAGATTGTGTAGTGAGTCATAGTGCGTCGCTTGAGGACAAACAACGAATTTAAGTTGAGGGTGTTGATATACCGTGGTTTCACGGTATAATTAATACTTTTTCCTTAAGTTTAGTGTGTCCGAAAGCCTTTTTGTGCTAATTTTGATATAAGTTTCTCTTTGTTTTGCAGGAAATCTGTCCAAAGCTGAATGCGGAGATTTTGAGCGAAGAAATGCAGAAGAGACCACCTACGGAGCTTATGACGGTCCGTCGTGCCTGTGACGGTCCGTAGGTGGCAGCGTAGTGCAGCTGCTGAAGGAAGATGGGGAAGTCTGACCAAGTGTGGGATTACGAAGCTTGTGACGGTCCGTCATGGCTATGACGGTCCGTCCTGCAGGTTCGTCGTGAAGATCAGAGAAGTGATCCCAGTACCCAGATTCCGAGAGTTGAAGTATTTTGGAACGAAGACCCTCGACGGACCGTTGTGCCTATGACGGTCCGTCATACCTGCCGTCGAGGGGAATGAAGAAAGCAGCAGAAGAATTGCACCAAGTATGGGACGACGGAGTCCACGACGGTCCGTTGTGACCACGAAGGTCCGTCGCGAGGTCCGTCGACCCAGCCGCGTTTTGGCAGATTTCCAGCAATTAGAATTCTTGTTTAATTAGGTTTTTGTTTTTTTATAAATAGTTCGAAAAACCTCGTTTTTGAGGTTAGACACCTGATCGTTAGACTCTTAGATTGTTAAAACTTCGTATTGGTGAACATTGTATTGTGAGATTCTTGATAATCATTAGACTTTTCGTGAGATTATTGATTACTTTGAGAATTCTTGCAAGTGATTTTTGGTGATTAATCAAGCAATCTTTTGGACTTTATTCTTTCTCATTGAAGTAAGTACATGAATTCTTATTTAATATATTTGAATATTGTGATTATGGCTATGGGTAACTAAACTCCATAACTAGGGTTGTGGGAACCATAGGCAAATAATGAGATAAACCCTAACTAAAATAACAATTCTAGAATAGTGTCTTGCATGTATTAATAATTCTTTCGCTTAGAAGTCTTTTTAACGGATGGCCAACGTTAGAACTCGCCTTAATGCTACTTGCCGGACCAAGGAGGTAGATAATAGGAAAAGAATTATTAACATAGATTTAGTGTATACTATCTAATAGGCTAGTATTGATTGGTACGAGGTAATAACTTAGTCAAATATCGAATACGATGCTTAATATAAGGTAAGGATAAGGGTTAGGATAGCAACACACGTAGCCGGACCAAGGTGCGGAGTGAGATTTTCTAGATGCCGAACCAAGATTTAGAAATACATAACTTATCACTTTGCATGCAAGATACTAGGAAAGAATTGTTATAGTTAGAGTTATCAAGTTATGAACCTGTGGGGAACACGTAAACCCTAGTTACTTTGATTAATTGATTAAAGTCCACCATTCAAAGTTGTTTAGTGTCTCTGTAAAGTTTGTTAATTAATTTTACTCATTTAGAAATAGAAACCCCCCTTTATTGTTTTTACTTTCCAAGGAAGTCATTGACTAAACAATAGTAATAACAGGTTGAAGTTAAGTCTAGACTATTTTCCTCGTGGGAACGATCCCAACCATACTAGTTGGGTTATTTACTTGACACGTCCGCTTTACTTCTTATTTGAGAAGTAAGTTTGAGCGTATCAGTAACCAGATCTTTCATAAACTTGGCATAACCGGGCATTTGTTCTAAAGCTTCTACCAAAGGGACATTGATAGAAAGTTGCTTCAACATGGTTATAAAACGCCGATATTTACCATCCTCGGTCTTTTTCATTAATCTTTGAGGAAATGGGGGTGGTGGCCTAGGCATGGGAGTTACCTTTTTAGGCACTTCAACATCTTTTCCAGTGTTATCTTCTACTTCACCATTAACCTCTACCAATTCAGTATCTTTTGTCACCTTTTTCTCATTAGACGGCACAGGTGGGTCAATGGTTTACTTACCACCGTGAGTAGTGATTGCCATACAATGTCTATCATTTTTCAGATTTTGGACAGTGTTGCTAGGGAGAGTGCCCGGTTGCCGTGTGTTTACAGTCGCAGATAATTGGGACAATTGTAACTCAAGCTGCTTAATCGATATTGCATGTGTATCGACTTTTTACCCAATACTCGCTAAATCATTCCTCAACTCTTTAGTGTGCTCATCACTAGCATCGAACCTCCTCATCATTTTATGCAACATTTTCAACTCGTGCCATACTACCTCCACCATCCCTAGGAGTAACTTCAAGATTTTGAGGAGGAACATAGGGCCCATTCCTATCATTTCTATTACCATAGTTACCCCTGTTGAAGTTGTTGTCGCGGTTGTAATTTCTTTCTCGAACATAATGACCCTCACGGTTATAGTTACCATAGATACGACCTTGGTTCCCTTGACCTTAGGGCCAATTCTCCTGATTAGAGCCTTGGGCACTTTGTCGAAAACCCCCCGTCTGCTCATTTACCGCATAGGAATCCTCTTCATAATAGCACTCATCATTTGGTGGCGGTGGTTTCGACAAGTAGTTGACTGCATTTACCTTTTCTGCACCCCTAGTGACATGTTTTAATACCAACCCAAGCTCAATTCTCATCTGAGACATCTCTTCATGAATCTCATCTGTGGCCGGGTTGTGAGCGGATTGCACTGCGAAGGTGTTTCTCCCAGTATCTGACTTCCTATTACTCCAAGCTTTATTGTTCTGGGAGATTTTCTCTAACTTTTCAGCAATCTCAACATAAGGACACTCCCCATAAGAGCCACCCACTATAGTATCCAACACCGTTTTATTATTATCATCCTGTCCCCGATAGAAGTATTCCTTCAGTAAGTAATCATATATGCGGTGATTTGGGACGCTTCTCAAAAACGAGGTGAATCTACCCCAAGAACTACTAAATGACTCTCCTGGTAGTGCCACAAAGTTGTTCACTATGTCTTTGTGGTTTAGTTTCTTTGAGACCGAGTAGTTACGTGCTAAGAAAACGTCCCTTAGTTGGTTCCAAGTGAAAATTGAGTTATAAGGGAGCTCAGTGAACCAAATAGCAGCCTCTCCCATCAGTGAGAAAGGAAACACTCTTAACCCAATTACATCCAAGTCCAAGTCAGGCCTCTCTACACAACTTTCACACTGCCCTTCCTTAGCTATATAGGCATGTGGATCCTCAGAAGGTAGCCCTGAAAACAAACCTCTGGCAGTGAGCATTTGCATCAGGCTACTAGTTACCACAAAGGTGTGGCCTGGTGGTAGAGGAGGGCAAGACAAGTGGCCCATCGGAGTCTGCTATATTGTCATAGCCTCTGTAGTATTCTTGGGGCCATGGAGCGGGATTTTGTCCCCTCTGTTGGTTTTCACCTGGATCATCGGGTAGCAACTGACCATGAACATCAATCGGAGATGGGATTTTCTGGTTTGGATCATCATCATTAATTCCCATGTTTTGAATCATGTTGCGTAGTGTACTCTCTGATTCGTGATCGTATGAGAACAAGGGTTCTCTTCCTCTCCATGTATTTGGCATACAAGGAAGATGGTTCTGCAAAAATCAAAAACAATATAACAAATTAAAATCATGAAAATATTGACTAAACTATAGAAATAATGTTTAAATAAATCTAAAAGCTACTTTCCCCGGCAGCGGCGCCAAAATTTGATACGCTCAAACTTACTTCTCAAATAAGAAGTAAATCGGTCGTATCAAGTAAAGAAACCAACTAATGAGGTTCGGATCGTTCCTGATATACCGTGGTTTCACGGTATCATTAATACTTTTTACTTAAGTTTAGTGTGTCCAAAAGCCTTTTTTTGCAAATTTTTATACAAGTTTCTCCTTATTTGCAGGAAATCTGTCCAAAGATGAATGCGGAGATTTTGAGCGAAGAAATGCAGAAGAGACCACCTAAGGAGCTTGTGACGGTCCGTCATACTTGTGACGGTCCGTAGGTGGCAGCATAGTGCAGCTGCTGAAGGAAAAGGGGAAGTCTGACCAAGTGAGGGGTTACGGAGTCCACGACGGTCCGTTGTGTCTATGACGGTCCGTCCTGCAGGTTCGTCATGAAGTTCAGAGAAGTAGTCCCAGTACCCATATTCCTAGAGTTTAAGTGTTGAGAAACGAAGACCCTCGACGGACCATTGTGTCTGTGACGAGCCGTCATACTTGCCGTCGAGGGTAATGAAGAGAGCAGCAGAAGAAATTGCACAAGTATGGGACAACGGAGTCCATGATGGTCCGTCGTGACCACAACGATCCGTCGCGAGGTACGTCGACCCAGCCGCGTTTTGACAGATTTCCAGCAAATAGAGTCCTTGTTTAATTAGGTTTTATTATCTATAAATCGTTCGAAAAACTTCATTTTTGAGGTTAGACACCGTATTGTGAGACTCTGTAGTATTAGTTAGACACTGTATTGTTAGACACCATATTGTTAGGTTTTTTATTATCAATAGACTTTTTGTGAGATTCTTGATTACTTTGAGACTCTTGCAAGTGATTGTTGGTGATTTTTGTAGATTAATCAAGCAAACTTTTGGATTTTACTCTTTCTCATTGAAGTAAGTACATGAATTCTTATATGATATATTTGATTATTGTGATTATGACTATGGGTAACTAAACTCCATAACTAGGGTTGTGGGAACCATAGGCAAATAATGAGGTAAAACCTAACTAAAATAACAATTCTAGAATATTGTCTTGCATGTATTAATAATTTTTTTGCTTAGAAGTCTTTTTAACGGATGGCCAACGTTAGAGCTCGCCTTAATTCTACTTGCCGGACCAAGGAGGTAGATAATTGTAAAAGAATTATCAACATAGATTTAGTGTATACTATCTAATAGGCTAGTATTGATTGGTACGAGGTAATAACTTAGTCAAATATCGAATACGATGCTTAATATGAGGTAAAGATAAGGGTTAGGATAGCAACACACGTAGCCGGACCAAGGTGCGGAGTAGATTTTCTAGATGCTGGACCAAGGATTTAGAAATACATAACTTATCACTTTGCAAGCAAGATACTAGGAAAGAATTGTTATAGTTAGAATTATCGAGTTATGAACCTGTGGGGAACACGTGAACCCTAGTTACTTTGATTAATTGAACTCCAACATTCGAAGCTGTTAAGTGTCTCTTTCAATTTCGTTAGTTTTTTTCATTCATTTAGAAATAGAAACCCCCCTTTTATTGTTTTTGCTTTCCAAGGAAGTAATTGACCGAACAATAGTAATAATAGGTTAAAGTTAAGTCTAAACTATTTTCCTAGTGGGAACGATCCCAACCTCACTAGTTGGGTTATTTACTTGACACGCCCGCTTTACTTCTTATTTGAGAAGTAAGTTTGAGCTATCAAATTTTGGCACCGCTGCCGGGGAAAGTAGCTTTTAGATTAACTTAAACTTATTACTATAGTTTAGTTGATATTTTCTTGATTTTACTTTGTTTTTTGTTTTTGATTTGATCAGAACCAACCTCCTTGTATGCCAAATACACGGAGAGGAAGAGAACCCTTGTTTCCCTACAATCACGAATTAGAGCGTACACTACGCAACATGAATCAAAACTTGGGAATCAATGATGATGATCCAAACCAGAACATCCCAGCTCCGGTTGATGTTCATGGTCAGTTGTTACCCGATGCTCCGGGTGAACACCAACAGAGGGGATAAAATCCCGTTCCACAGCCCCAAGCATACTACAGAGGCTATGATAACATAGCAGACTCCGATGGGCCACTTGTCTTGCCTCCTCTACCCACAGGCCACACCTTTGTGGTAACTAGTATCCTGATGCAAATGCTCACTGCGAGAGGTTTGTTTTCAGGGCTACCTTCTAAGGATCCACATGCCCATATAGCTAAGGTAAGGGCAGTGTGTAAAATTTTTGTAGGGAGGCCTGACTTGGACTTAGATGTAATAGGGCTCAGAGTGTTTCCTCTCTCACTGACGGGAGAGGCTGCTATATGGTTCACTGAGCTCTCTTATAACTCAATTTTCCCTTGAAACCAACTAAGGGATGTCTTGTTAGCACGCTACTATCCGGTCTCAAAGAAACTAAACCACAAAGACAGAGTGAACAACTTTGTGGCACTACCAGGAGAGTCAGTCAGTAGTTCTTGGGATAGATTCACCTCGTTCTTGAGAAGTGTCCCAAATCACCGTATAGATGATGAGTCACTGAAGGAATACTTCTATCGGGGACAGGATGATAATAATAAAGCGGTGTTGGACACTATAGCAGGTGGATCTTATGGGGAGAGCCCTTATGCTTAGATTGCTGAAAAATTAGAGAAAATCTCCCGTAATAATAAAGCTTGGAGTACTAGGAAGTCAGATACCGGGTTAAACACCTTCGCAGTGCAGTCCACTCACAACACAGCCACAGATGAGATTCGTGAAGAAATGGCTCAGATGAGAACTGAGCTTGGGTTGGTACTAAAACATGTCACTGGGGTACAGAAAAGATAAATGCAGTCAACTACTTGTCGAAACCACCATCTAATGATGAATGCTATTATGCAGAGGATTCCTATGCGGTAAATGAGCAGACGGGGGGTTTCCGACCAAGTGCCCAAGGCTCTAATCAGGAGTATTGGCGCCAAGGTCAAGGGAACCAAGGTCGGAACTATGGTAACTACAACCGTGAGGGTCATTATGTCCGAGATGGAAACTATAACCCTGACAACAACTGCAACAAGGGTAACTATGGTAACAGAAATGATAGGAATGGGCCCTATGTCCCTCCTCAAAATCGTGAAGTTACTCCTAGGGATGGTGGAGATAGTATGGCGCGAGTTGAGGATATGTTGCACAAAATGATGAGGAGGTTCGATGCTAGTGATGAGCACATTAAAGAGTTAAGGGGTGATTTAGCTAGTATTGGGCAAAAAGTTGATACACATGCAATTTCGATTAAACAGATCGAATTGCAAATGGCCCAATTATCTGCGACAGTGAACACACGGCAACCGGGCACTCTTCCTAGCAACACTGTCCAAAATCCGAAAAATGATGCACACTGTATGGCAATCACTACTCGGGGTGGTAAGCAAACCATTGACCCACCTATGCCGTCTAATGAGGAAAAGGTGAGAAAGGATGATGATAAGGTGGTAAAGGGTAGTGGTGAAGAAGAAGAGAGCACTGGAAATGATGTAGAAGTCCCTATGAAGGTAACTCCCATGCCTAGACCACCACCACCCTTCCCTCAGAGATTAGTGAAAAAGACCGAGGATGGTAAATATCGGCGTTTCATAACAATGCTGAAGCAGCTTTCTATCAATGTCCCTTTGGTAGAAGCTCTAGAACAAATGCCCGGTTATGCCAAATTTATGAAAGATNTCTCTAGAACAAATTTCCGGTTATGCCAAGTTTGTGAAAGATCTGGTCAGAAAGAAAAGATCGGTCACTTTCGAGGATGATGATAGACTGCAGCATTGTAGTGCTATTGCTACAAGATCCCTCGTACAAAATAAAGAAGATCCGGGTGCGTTCACTATTCCTTGTACAGTTGGGTGATTACATTTTGCGAAAGCATTATGTGATCTGGGGGCAAGCATAAATCTCATGCCCCTCTCGATTTACAAGAAGTTGGGTTTGGGGGATCCAAAACCCACTGCTATGCGGCTACTGATGGCTGCTCGGACAGTAAAAAGGCCTATAGGGATACTCCATGATGTGCTAGTAAAAGTAGAGTCATTCATATTTCCGGCAGATTTTGTTATTCTTGATTGTGAAGTCGATTTTGAAGTGCCTATTATTCTTGGGAGGTCATTCCTTGCTACTGGTAGAGCCTTAGTTGATATGGAAAAGGGGCAGATAAAATTTCTGTTGAACAATGAAGAAGCGACCTTCAACGTTTGTAGGACCATGAGGCAGAGTGGTGAACTCCAATCGGTATCCGCCATATCCCACAAAGAAAAGATGAAGAAGGAGAATGAACAAAAAAGTGCAAAACAAGAGTTTATGGTTGGGGATTTGGTGCTTGTAGACAGTTCTGGGGTGCCTTGTCTTCCGGGCAAGCTCAAGTCCAAACGGACTGGCCCTTACTTGATTACCCAAGTATTCCCTCATGGAGCAGTTGAGTTAAAATCCAAGGAGGGAGTGCGGTTTAAGGTGAATAGAGAACGAACTAAAACTCTATTTCGAGCATGCTTAATTGGTGAATGAAGTGATCGAGGCATACCATCTTGATGAAGGCTGAGTAATCAAGTGTCCTCAGTCGTGCCGCGACGTTAAATCAGGCGCTTGTTGGGAGGAAACCTTATACTTGTAGTTTTTATTTATAGTAATGGTAGCATTTTTTTACTAATGGGTTTTAAATTTGCAGGCACATCACCAGGGAATTCTGCAGAAAATTACTCTGCAGCAGTCACTGACGGATACAGCGACGGACCGTTGCGCCTGTGACGTACCATCGCATGAATCCGTCGTGCCAGGTACGTCTTTCTGTTATTTCCAAACTAGGGCACATACGACGGAACCAACGACGGATCGTCACAACTGAGACGGACCGTCGTCGGGTAATCGTCGCATCATTAATGAGGCGTACCCGACCCAACCCGACTGGAGTATTTTTACAAAATCTTACCGTTTAAACTCCCCAACCCCTAATTTTACCCCCATTCCTTCACTACTCCCCCTATTTCCATCCCTTTTCAACTTCCAAAATCTCTCCCTCTATCAACCGATCATTGTTCCCCCAAAATTCTCCAAATCCCTAAAAGTTATCATCTACTAGTCGGAGTTGCTGCTGTGGGTGTCTTCTTGATCACCAAGTACTTTTCCATCTTGTTTTTCTCCAATTCTCAGGTATGTGTCTCTAATTTCTACTCATTTATCTTGCATTTTTGTTTATCAATTAGTTTTAGCCTAGTTCTTATTGATATCTTCATTTCTTTCATATAAAATTCTGTCTAACCTAGGTTAAAAATCTTCGAAATTGCTGTGTTTACAACCCTACACATAGGTGCTTTGACATTTCTAGTTTCCTAGTTATTTGGGATAGACAAATGTAGGTCCAAAACATTACACATTTGATTTGGGTCATCGGGGATAAATGGGGTACCCCCAGTTCTGTCACTGATCTACAGAACGAGACCCCGATGACGGACCGTCGTAGGGTCCAATCCAAAAGCCCTAACACCCCACTGTCCAATTTTATGCAAGTGTCCTCAAACGGACATATGCGACGGACCGTCATACCCACGACGGTCCGTCCTGCACAACAGTTCTTGTTGTTAGAGACCCTATTCCTGAGGGTCTCTCTCCATTTTTCTAAGTGTCCTCCAACGGACACATGTGACGGACCGTCGTACCTACGACGGTCCGTCCTGCACAACCGTTCTGGTTGTTAGAGACCCCTCTCCTAAGGGTCCCCATATTTTTTCAAGTGTCCTCTGACGGACACCTACGACGGACCGTCGTACTTGTGACGGTTCGTCCTGCACATACCGTCATACTTGTCAGAGACTCTCCTTTAGGGTTCTCCATATATACATAGTCTAAGTAAGACACGACGGACCCCATGACGTTCCACCATAGTCACGACGAGCCGTCACCAGGCCCGTCGTGTTTCACTATTACTATAGAAATGTCATTTTATAATATTTTTTTGTGGTTTTTCTTGTCTTGTTTGCCATTTCTCATACTCATATTAATCCTTTACAGGTATTATCTACTATGGCACCTAAACAAGATCGAGTGTATGCACGCGGGCGATCGAAGTCTGTCGTCCCGTCTGCCCGCATGGTCATTGGCTCTGATGATGAGTGTGACCCTGAGTACGTGCCCCCAGGCACTTCCACCCCTTCCCGTGTTGCACGTGCTGCCAGAGCCACACCCAAAAAGGTGGCGTCCGGCGTAGTCACTGCCTCTCAGTCTGATTAGGAGCGCACACTGACCGGCACACCTTCTGGGTCAGCCACTAATGAAGAAGGAGCGTCTGGCTCCTTAGGAGTTTCGTGGTCAAAGGAAGCCTCCGGCTCTGCTGAGGTTCCCGCACCCGCCACCGCAGCAGCGTCAGCCTCGTCTGATGAGGCTGAAAGTTCGGAATCTACATCAGGTTCACCAGCTCATGCCCTCACCCCGGCTACTGACAAGCCTAATCGGTGGTGTGTCGACGGGCAATTTCAAGTCTACTCCGACGCAAAGTTCCTGAATGACAAAGGAGTTATGACTCGAACACTCACATTGGAGCGGCGGGTCCTTACAAGAAGCCTCTCGACGATGCCATAGATCCACAATCTCTTCAGCAAACATCGCCTGGAGTGGACAGCACGTCCGTTGGGACGTTATAGTGAAGAAATGGTCTGAGAGTTCTATGCATCCTACGTAGCGACTCTCCGATCACAGATTGATAGGCGGGCTGCCCCCGCTAAACAGGCCCCACTGGAGCAGGTCCGAGTACGGGGCGTTCAGGTCGATATTTCCCTGCCTGCCATCCTCCGGTTTCTATATGGCGAGGGTGTTGATGCTACTCGGACCCCTCTCACTGCCGAGTTTAACTACCGATGGCAGATTGTTAAAGATGGCCAATTCCTGCGTGAGCCATCACTGAGAGAGACCACCAAGAGGTGGATAGCCCTGCACTTGTCCGTTGATGGAGAGGGTGCCGACTGGGTGACCGAGCCAAAGGGGGCCATCAAGAAGGCCAACCTGACTTTCACGGCAAAGTTTTTGTTGTTGATTGTCCGCCACTGCCTTTCCCCCACAGCCGCCGATAATATCGTCACAGGGGATCGAGCAGTACTGATGGCGGCGATGATAGCCGGGTTCGAGGTGGATTTTGCGTGGCTTCTACAGGCAGTCATGCACGAGAGGGCTTTTAAAGTCACAACTACTTACCCTTTCCCGTGCATGATCTTTTATCTCTGCAGATCCGCAGGTGTGCCTATATGGCACGTTGATCAGCTCAAGACCCCGCAGGGCACTGTTGATGTCGGCCTCATCAGATATGAGGCCAATGAGTTGGCTCCACGCAGAGGGCCCCGTCCAGAGCTGCCCCCACTTGCTGATGATCTGGCTGATACGGTAGCCCAGGACAGCACGGCTACGCAGGCGGCGTTCACTAACACTACCCCGGTCGAGTCTATCCCGGGTAGTAGCACTGCCCTGAGCTCCTCTCGCACAGCCCCTCTACCCGCGCTGGTCCCACTTGCTAGTGTCCAAAAATTAGAGGCGCAAATGGCTACACTTCTGCATCATATCCAGCCGTGGATGCAGAGGTCTATTACCGAGGCAGAAGAGCGCTTGGAGCGGAAAATGGTCCAGCATACAGAGCGGAAGATCGCTGAGGTTCACCAGCGCTTGGACGCTTTTGAGTTGTGGGTGTTAGCCCGGCCAGCCCCTCCGGTGGATGTGTCGACTCTTTAGGCTGCGGTTGACAGTCTTCGTGCAGATATTGACACGATCTTAGAGGCTAGGGTGCCTGAGTCTGAGGCCCCTTCTGT
>NC_028646.1:25697961-25708302 GCF_001406875.1 Solanum pennellii
GAGTGTTGAAAAGTAATCCTTATACTCAAACTGAAATCATTGTGTGAAAAATGAGGATTTTGTTCGAAAGTGAGGACACTAGTTGCAATACTGGAAATATTAGCACCTCGGTGATAAATTGAAGAGGATAGGTGTTAGTGCATGGTGAGTTTGTGTCATGCTCTGATCCCACATAATTCAAACCTAATAGTGATAGCATGCATAAATATGATGAGATTAATCGGGATTGATAGCCAAATGATTGCAAAGGATAAAACATGGATACTATTGTACAAAGATTTTGTATTGAGTCAAAGTGTGTCGCTTGAGGACAAACAACGAATTTAAGTTGAGGGTGTTGATATACCGTGGTTTCACGGTATCATTAATACTTTTTCCTTAAGTTTAGTGTGTCCAAAAGCCTTTTTGTGCAAATTTTTATACAAGTTTCTCCTTATTTACAGGAAATATGTCCAAAGATGAATGCGGAGATTTTGAGCGAAGAAATGCATAAGAGACCACCTACGGAACTTGTGACGGTCCGTAGGTGGAAGCGTAGTGCAGCTACTGAAGGAAGATAGTGAAGTCTGACCAAGTGTGGGGTTGCGGAGTCCATGACGGTCCGTCGTGTCTATGACGGTCCGTCTTGCAGGTTCGTCATGAAGTTCAGAGAAGTAGTCCCAGTACCCATATTCCAAGAGTTTAAGTGTTGAGAAACGAAGACCCTCGACAGACCGTCGTGTCTGTGACGAGCCGTCACTTGCCGTCGAGGGTAATGAAGAGAGCAGAAGAAGAAATTGCACAAGTATGGGACGACGGAATCCATGACGGTCCGCCGTGACCACGACGATCCGTCGCGAGGTACGTCAACCCAGCCGCGTTTTGACAGATTTCCAGCAAATAGATTTCTTGTTTAATTAGGTTTTTATTTTCTATAAATAGTTCGAAAAACCTCATTTTTGAGGTTAGACGACGTATTGTGAGACTCTGTAATATTAATTACACATCGTATTGTTAGACACCATATTGTTAGGTTTTTGATTATCATTATACTTTTTGTGAGATTCTTGATTACTTTGAGACTCTTGCAAGTGATTGTTGGTGATTTTGTTGATTACTCAAGCAAACTTTCGGATTTTACTCTTTCTCATTGAAGTAAGTACATGAATTCTTATATGATATATTTGAATATTGTGATTATGACTATGGGTAACTAAACTCCATAACTAGGGTTGTGGGAACCATAGGCAAATAATGAGATAAACCCTAGCTAAAATAACAATTCTAGAATAGTGTCTTGCATGTATTAATAATTCTTTCGCTTAGAAGTCTTTTTAACGGATGATCAACGTTAGAACTCGCCTTAATGCTACTTGCCGGACCAAGGAGGTAGATAATAGGAAAAGAATTATTAACATAGATTTAGTGTATACTATCTAATAGGCTAGTATTGATTGGTACGAGGTAATAACTTAGTCAAATATCGAATACGATGCTTAATATGAGGTAAAGATAAGGGTTAGGATAGCAACACACGTAGCCGGACCAAGGTGCGGAGTGAAATTTTCTAGATGCCGGACCAAGGATTTAGAAATACATAACTTATCACTTTGCATGCAAGATACTAGGAAAGAATTGTTATAGTTAGAATTAACGAGTTATGAACCTGTAGGGAACACGTGAACCCTAGTTACTTTGATTAATTGATTAAACTCCAACATTCGAAGCTGTTAAGTGTCTCTTTCAATTTCGTTAGTTATTTTCATTCATTTAGAAATAGAAACCCCCCTTTTATTGTTTTTGCTTTCCAAGGAAGTAATTGACCGAACAATAGTAATAATAGGTTAAAGTTAAGTCTAAACTATTTTCCTCGTGGGAACGATCCCAACCTCACTAGTTGGGTTATTTACTTGACACGGCCGCTTTACTTCTTATTTGAGAAGTAAGTTTGAGCGTATCAGTTCCCACGAGGAAAATAGTTCAGACTTAACTTCAATCTATTATTACTACTATTTAGTCAATTATTTCTTTGGAAAGCAAAGACAACACAAGGGGGGGGTTTTACTTCTTCATGAATGAAAATAACTATCTAAATTAAAGGAGACAACTAACAGCTTCAAATATTGGAGTTTAATCAATTAATAAAAGTAACTAGGGTTTACGTGTTCCCCACAGGTTTCTAACTTGATAACTCTAACTATAACAATTATTTCCTAGTATCTTGCATGCAAAGTGATATTTCTAAATCCTTGGTCCGGAATCTAGAAAATTTCACTCCGCACCTTGGTCCGGCTACGTGTGTCGCTATACTAACCCTTACCTTTACCTCATATTAAGCATCATATTTGACTAAGTTATTACCTCGTACCAACCAATACTAGCCTATTAGATAGAATACACTAAATCTATGTTAATAATTCTTTTCCTATTATCTACCTCCTTGGTCCGGCAAGTAGCATTAAGGCGAGTTCGAACATTGGCCATCCGTTAAAAAGACTTCTAAGAGAAAAATTTATCAATACGTGCAAGACACTATTCTAGAATTGTTATTTTAGTTTTACCTCATTATTCGCCTATTGTTCCCACAACCCTAGTTAGGGAGTTTAGTTACCCATAGTAATAATCACAATACAATATTCAAATATGTAATGTAAGAATTCATGCACTTACTTCAATGAGAAAGAATAAAATCCAGAAGTTCACTTGATTAATCAACACAAATCACCAACAATCAATTACTGAAATTAATTGAAGACTAAAGATTCTCCAAAAATGTAATAACAATCACAAAGTCTAATCCACAAAAGAAGCTCAAATAATCAAGAGTCTAACTATATAAAATCTAACAACCAAAGAGTCCAACCCCAAAAATGAGCTTTTTCGAACTATTTATAAAAAATAAAAACCTAATTAAATAAGGACTCTATTTGCTGGAAATTTGTCAAAACGCGGCTGGGTCGACGGACCTCGCGACGGATCGGCGTGGTCACGACGGGCCGTCATGGACTCCGTCGTCCCATACTTGTGCAATTTCTTCTACTTCTCTCTTCATTACCCTCAATGACAGGTATGACGGATCGTCACAGGCACAATGGTCCGTCGGGGGTCTCCGTTCCATAACACTTGAACTCTTGGAATTTGGGTACTGGACTACTTCTCTGATCTTCATGACGAACCAGCAGGACGGACTGTCATGGATATGACGGTCCGTCACACACTCCGTAACCCCACACTTGGTCAGAATTTCCCATCTTCCTTCAATAGCTGCATTACAATGCCACCTACGGACCGTCACGAGCACGACAAACCGTCACAAGCTCCGTTGGTGGTACTTTTCTGCATTTCTTGCTCAAAAAACCTCCGCATTCAACTTTTAGACAGATTTACTGTTAATAAAGAGAAACTTACATAGAAATTAATACAAAAAGGCTTTTGGACACACTAAACTTAAGGAAAAAGCATTAAAAATATCGTGAAACCACGGTATATCAATGTCCATCTAAGTTGTTAGAGGATTCATAGACAGGTAGTTGATTTTAGTTCTTGAGGCTTTCCATTTCAGTTTTAATGTTTGTGATTTGAGTTTCCATTTTGCGTAGACGAATGTTGATCTTTAAATACATTCTAAGTTATTTATTGAAATAGTTTGTATGATTATACGTCAATGCTTTCTTTACCAATCAGTTATGTCATCCTCTAAGACTTAAGCCATGTCAAGGGTTCTCTTGACGCTAGCAATGGTTTTCGAGTGTCAGTCCCGCCCACGGTATAGGCTCGGGGCGTGAAAAACTTGGTATCATAGCACAGAGTTCATGAGATCTAGAGGGTCTACGAAGTCGTTTCTATATAGTCCTAGTTATTTGTTTGAAGTGTGACACATCTATAATTAGGAGGCAACAATCTTAGGAACTATCTCTCTTATTTCTTTCTCATTTCATGTGATAGAGTGTATCCCTAAAAAGCTTCTTCTAATTTGTTGTATCCCAAGTCTTTCAGATCATGCATCCACGAAGATCTATGAGAAGTCATCTCGCTTGGAGAAATGTTGAACCACATACAAGGGGTACCTAATACACCTGAAGCGAAACCCCAAGGAGAGGTCACTAATGCTTATTTTTGGGAAGTTGTCTAGATGTTGAGTCAACCTATGGCAAATCAAGTTGGACAGAGACAGAATCAACAGGAAGTGGTGAAGACTGCAAGGATTCATGAGTTCTTAAGGATGAATCTCCAAGCTTCACTGATTCAAGTGTCACTGAGGATCCAGAATACTTTATTGAAGAGCTTCAGAAGGTTTTTGAGCTTCTGCATGTTGCTGATGTTTAGAGGGTGGAACTAGCTGCATACACCACTTTTTATGGACATAACACTTTGCTTCTCTACTGGGCTTTCAAATGATTGAATTTCTGAAGCAAATTTTATTTTCTTTTCAAAAAAGTCTCAACTCATGCAACTGCAATCATCATTGAATAGTAGAAAATAACACTCCCACCAAATGATATTGATTTACATAAATTAGCGTAAATTAATTCAAAACGCTTTGAAGCTCTCCAAGACTTTCCAACAAGAAAAGTCTTCCTCATTTATTTTCCTTAAATGCAACATTCACACAATTCAATAAAATCATTTTGTAGTAGTTCAATAATCATACCTTAATAAACTAGCAATTTTAGGACCATTATGTTGATATGATCATACCTTAAATGTCACCGCTTCGAGTCACCCTTTAAACATGCAGCAAGATCAAAGATGCAGGGAAAACTTCTTGTTTGGCGTTATGGTGATGCTGACTTTTTGTTTGTAATGACACAAGCATCATAACCAGATCAAAGATAATTTCCATCATTCATTAGTTGTTCAACACTCTATGATTTGTTTTTCCTAAATCAGGTACAAATTGAACGTTATCTAATATTTTTACATTTACGTGTCTAACTCAAATACCCACAATGTCTTTTCTTTCAACTTGAAACTGTTTTATGTTGTCAAGCTACGCCATTTTCTTTAGATTCTCATCAAGTTCCTCGAACAAAGATGTGAAACTTGTCATGTAATTTAAATAACCACTGTCTACAAATCGTAAATTACTTGTCTCGTGATGTTTATCAAAGCAATCCACAAAGAGATAATTCGCTTCCTCATTTTCTATTGCTACAAAATTTATTTTTTTAGTTTTTATACCAATAATTAGACATTATATGCCCTTCTGTAGCGTTTAAAATGGTGATATTAAATGTCATTCTTTGTAATACCTTGCTCATTGGACTTTTTGCGCCCATCATTTCTTCCTCAGCTTCTTCTATAATCACAACATCAACTATCGCGAAATTCTCCTTTTCTTTGAGCTCTGCTTGTTGGACTATTATTCACACCATAATTGATTCTTTTTCTTCGCGTGGAATGTCATATCTTTGTTATTTTTAATAGATCAATTGAGTCTCATCTTATAGCTTGAAGATCCTATCAATTCATCAATTGAAAATTATAGTTCCTTAAACTCTTCTATATTGGTAACTTGCATTATATTTTCCACAATTCTATGATTAGTAACTTTATCACCATCGGATTGCATTTTGATGTCAATTGTCACTGCTTTGGACAATAAATTAGCAAATGATTCTCCATTTTTCATAATCAAAGTGATTGTAGTCTCACCACAATGACCTTTGGATCACCTTCAAACTCCTTCTGTACAATGGACTAAGATGGCTTTAATCTGGTTGTGATCGTGAAAATGCCTATCATGAACTGCCTATTGGATAAACATCATCGCCTTAGTATCTTTTTTTCTTGCAGTCCCACATTCTATTTCTTCATCAGGATCTACAAATTCTCATTCTATCAAGTCTTAAATATATTGAGATGTGACTATATTTTTCGTACAATTACTCCAGAGTTTGAACTTCATATGCATAGGCCACTTTGTTTCTCAACCTGGTCTTTGAAATGATTCAATTTCTGAAATTCTTTTATTTACTTTTCAATAAAAAGTCTCAACTCATGCGATTATAATCGTCATCAAATATTAGAAAATAACGACTCCCACCAAAAGACATACTTTGCATAGATTCACATATATCAGCATGAATTAATTGAAAACGCTTTGAAGTTCTCCAAGATTTTCCAATAAGAAAAGACTTCCTCATTTTTTTTCATAAATGAAACATTCACACAATTTAATGAAATCAATATTTAGTGTAGACACTCAGCATGTCTTTTCTTTCAACATGCACCTGTTTTATGTTGTCAAGTGCGTCATTTTCTTTAGCTTCTCATCAAGCTCCTCGAACAAGGATGTGACACCTAACGTATGATTTGAATAACCACTGTCTACAAATCATAAAATACATGGCTTGTGATGCGTATCAAAGCAAGACATAAATACATAAATATGTTCCTCATTTTTCTATTGTTGCAAAGTTTATTTTTTAGATTTTATACCAATAATTAGCCATTATATGTCCTTCCGTGGCGTTGAATATGGGGACATTGGATGTTATTGTTTGTGGTACCTTGCTCATTGGATTGTTTTCCCTCATCATTTCTTCCTCAACTTCTTTCATAATCACGACCTCGACTATCGCGAAATTCTCTTTTCCTTGAGCTCTACTTGTTAGATTATTACTCTCACCATATTTAGTTGTTTTTTACTTCACTTGGAATGTCATATCTTCATTATCTTTAATAGATCGATTGAGTCTCATCTCATAAGCTTGAAGATACCATCAATTCATCAACGAAAAAAATTTATCGATCCTTAGACTCTTCTATATTAGTAAATACATGATCACATTTTGTAGCTAAGCTTTGAATAATACTTTCCACAATTATCTTGGTAGTAATTTTATCAACTGCTTTAGCAGCTAGGCACTTCAGTCTTCGATGCAGAGCATCTAACTAATATATTATGTTTTGTTTCTCGCTTACTTTACTGGTGTGTCTAGTATTACATTTTGATGACAATTGTCACTACTTTTGATGATAAATTAGCAATTGATTCTCCATTTATCATCATCAAGGTTCTAAAGTTACGTTGAAGTGATTGCAGTCTCACCACAATGATCTTTGGGTCACCTTAAAGCTCCTTCTGTAGAATGGTCCAAGCTTGCTTTACTGTGGTTGTAATCCGTGAAAATGGTTATCATGAACTACCGCTATTGG
This sequence comes from Solanum pennellii, assembly GCF_001406875.1. Lineage (NCBI taxonomy): Eukaryota > Viridiplantae > Streptophyta > Magnoliopsida > Solanales > Solanaceae > Solanum > Solanum pennellii. The sequence continues at coordinate 25,705,102 of NC_028646.1, forward strand.
ATAAACACCAGCGCTTAATATTTTTTTTCTTACAGTACCACATTTTATTTCTTCATCAGCATTTACAAATCCTCATTCTATCAAGTCTCAAAGATCTTGAGATTTGACTATAGATTTCGTAAGAATACTCCAGAAAATTGTAGTTATCTCTCTTAAAGACGGAAATGAGTGACTATGCCACACTCAATTCAAGCCCGATTAATCTATTGAACCTAAGTATTTTCATTTTGATGAAGCTTTAACTTGTTCTCAATCTAATAACAATAAGACAACACAAATTCAATTCAAAATGGCCTAAATATATCTGGATTATATCTTAATCCCAAACCTGAGGCCAACCACACGGTCATCCCTATAGAATCCAGAGCTTTCTCACTTATAATTCACCTAAAACTACCAAGTTACGATTTACACTAGAGAATTATGATTAAAAAAATCATGAATAAATGGTTTTTAATCAAATTCAAGGCTCTACATAAAATCCTTCTTACACTATTTTTCGCATCTTATGTTAAGCGTAAACCCTCTGTTAGGTCACGAATTGTCGATTCTAAGGCCTTTTGCTTTCAGATGTCTATGCCTTTATGTTTGTTTTGTTGTTTGAATCGTTTTTGTGCTTTGTCTTGTTATTTTATCTAATAAAAGGCCTTTTTGCCAACCTTTATTTTTTAAAAAAACAGGGTTTGAGATTATTTTTGTATGAGAATTCTAAAGGGATTATACTAGTATTTTTTTTCCTTTTCCAGCTTTGTACATGTTTATTTTTTCTTCTTCTTTTCTTGCTTACTTTTTTAATGACAAAAATCAAAATTATAAGTATTAAGAAACTATTTTAGACTAACGAAAATAGTTAAATTAAAAGTAAAAATATTCTCAAAGAAAAATACTTTACCAACTTATCTGTTAAATTTAATTTTTTTTGTTAAAAAAAATCTGATCCTCAAATATTATTCTATTTTTGTATTTTTCATATATTCTAAAATAGACTTACTAAAACAAATTTCAAATTAAAAAATCTGAATATGTAATTTTAACCTAGAAAAAGATTTGAATACTAAAATAGTATAAAATCTTATTTTGGTTAAAATATAAGTATTCGCAATACCTATTAGATTTAGATATTATTCAACTTGTGTAATTTTGTTTAGAGATAAATGTCAAAAATTTACTTAAATTATATGTTTTTTTTTAATTTCATACCTAAACTATTGAGAATGTGAGTTTCATATCTAAACTATCACTTATTAGTTTGAAAAACACACTTCTCTCTTTTATAACATCTCATTATGATATGCGTAATACACTTTCTCTTTTCAATTTATATAGACTTTGCAGATTCCCTAGAGTTTTAGCCAAATAACAGACACATACGTCTAAGGATGTTTTTTGGTACAAAGAAAAAAATTTATAAATTAATTAAGTAATTTTCTTATTTATTTTATTTTGGTAAATAGATAAAAAATATTTGAGTGAAATTTATTTATATTTTTCAACTTTACTTTCAAAATCAAACTCTACCCTTATTTTTGTAAGTATTTTAAATTTTTAACTGAGTTCATTAATATTGTAAATAGAATATTTTTAAAATCAAAACATATTTGCAAAATTTAAAGTCAGTTTTTATTATTTTCATTTTAATATTACATGTATTAAGTCTGTATGAATATTATGCATATTTAAGTTTCACCTATCATTTATTTTGGAAAATACATGAAAATTCCTTCTAAATTTTGCGGCAAAAGTTACTTTAGCACTTAAATTATATGGGTGTTTAAATATCCTCTTAGCATCTTTCAAGTGATTAAAACACCTCCAAAGGAATGATGTAGCAGAGTGCCACTATCCTAAAAGTGCATGAAGAAAGAGAAGAAAAAACGGTTAATTTTTAAAGTCCTAAAAATGGTCTTTTTTTATTGGTCAATATATAAAAATTATTTAAATAGTTTTTTAATATATTAAATCTTTAAAATATGTAAATTTTTCTTATTAAGAGGTAAATGAAAATAGTGAGTCCCCTTTTTAATTTCTTTAATTTTTTTTTTCATTTTGTTGTCTTCCTCAATACACATCTTTCTCCATTGAAACATATCATCCTCCATCTTCATCCCCATCTCTATCCACTATTTTGATTTCACTTATCTTTTACTAATTCATAAAATTCAACATCAATTCATTTTATTAACGTCGATTTCGCAAATATAAACTTTCTTAATTTTTGGGTGACCCGTTTCGATTTCTAGATCATTCAAACATTTCTCATAAAATTTATATTTTTTTTATCAACTTTCTTCTGCAATCTCCATTTCTTATTTGAGTTGTCAAGGAAAAATTGGCTTTCAAAAAAATCAATTCTTAAAGAGGGTAAATTCGTTGGGAGGGTTCGAAGAGTATAATGTAAATTTTCGTTTATAAAGTGACTTAAAATATTGTTGAATAGTGGTGAAGAAGAAAAAAATCGAAAGAATTGAAGGTTGGAATAATGATAAACAAGGAAGAAGAAAAAGAGGGTAAGGGTGGGGGTGCGGTGGGGTGAGGGTATGCATTTAAAAATTAGTCAATTAATATAATTAATTTAAAAAAGTGTATTAGAAAAACTAGTGAATAAGTAAAAAAGGAATAAAAAGTGAATGACATGGTGCCTACATTGTTATGATGTGGCGCTTATTTGGCTAAGATATGGCAGGTGAGAGTGGTGTTACAATCTCAGGGTGGAAAAAAATCACATCAAAGATGTTAAGGGGTATTTAAACGTCCCTATAGTTTAAGTAGTAAAGTAAATTGTCCGACCAAGTTCAAGGTTTTTTTTTTTTTATATATATATTTTCTTCTTTTATTTCTATCATCTATATAGGTAAATAAATTTTGATTCTAGTAAAATCTTTTCTAAATTATAATTTAAAATTTGTTACATTTTAAGTAGATAATCTTTTAAGAATTTATTATTCAAATATATAGCTGCTTAATTTTTGTCATTTATTTTTTTATTATTTGCATTGAAATATGTATATAAGGCTATCACATAATAATTTTTATTATTAATATTCAAATTAATTTATAATTCTATTTATTTATTTCATTATTGAATAACATTAGCTTATACACTCAATAAACATTTTTTACTTTTTCTTTTTTTTAAGAAAATACTTTTTATAGAAAATTTGTTAAATTCAAATATATATATATATATATATATATATATAT
>NC_028646.1:25709113-25709593 GCF_001406875.1 Solanum pennellii
TATATATATATATATATAATTAGTATATTATATGAATATTTCAAAAAATCATCTCAGGAAAATAGTTAAATATTTAGTTAATTAGTTTAGGTATATAATAGTTTATACTTTAAATTATTTAGTTTATATTTGAGTTAACTATTTTATTTTTGTTAAGGTTAGGAAACTCATAAATTATTTATACTAATTTTTCTTATTCGGTCTTAGCCGAATTCACCAAATAAATTCAATTTGACTAATTTTTAATTGGGAATTTTTTTAAAATGTCAATATTTTAACATTTAAGAGGGTTCATTAACCACACTTTCAATATTTAGTAAAAATGTCAAAATTTAAGTTTGTTATGTATCTTATTTATGTTCTTATTATATGTTTTATTTTAAAAAAATATAATTTTTATATAACAGATTGAGAGGAATTTAGGGGAGATTATTATTTTTAAAAAGGAACAAATGTTAAAAGCTTCATCAGTTACAATTT
>NC_028646.1:25711761-25749501 GCF_001406875.1 Solanum pennellii
AGAAAGCATACCAAATTCTAAAAAAGAACTATAAATACAAAACAAACTAATAGAAAATTGTTCGACAACTATCCGATCTTCGTCGTCTTTTTCAAGATCCTCACGAGTAGACAAAGATTCTACATTTGCGTTCTGAATTTGAGGAAGGTTTTGCACACCAATGAGTCTTGTAAATGTTCTTACCCTCTTTCTTCCCTCATTTTAGCAGCGGATCATACATTATACACTATTTGTTAAGTAATAAATAAATTAAAGGATGAAAAATCACCAGAAATTGGTTGATTAAGATGAATACCTCTAGTAAGCCTCTTGGGATTCAGCCATTGGAGAGTAAATCATAACGGAAATTGAAAAATACGAACAACATTTTTTTAAGATTTAAACAAAAATAAAATTAGAAAAGAAATCTGAAAATAGGATAAAGATTAGAGATACCATAATCAAAGGGATTCTTGTTGATCCAATTTTGGATTAAAAATATAACCAAAATATATGGCAGAAAAATATTTGCAACTTGAATGTTGGAGGAAAATCAGAAAAGATAATCATGAGAGAGAAAAAAAAAATTAAATGGGAGAGAGAATTAACAATTTGAAAAGATAAATATGAGAGAGAATGATTTTTTTTTTAAAAAAAAGGATATATAGAATTAATTGAAAAAGAGAGATAAAATAGGAGGAAAATTGGACACATAAATTTTTTAAAATAATGACATTTTTGACATTATTGCTAATATTTATTTTGACATTATTTTGACTAGTTTACTAATTTTTCCTTTTTAATTCCCTTCTTCAATTTTGCTCCATCTCAACTTGGGCTTCTTCTCAATTCACAGCGGCCAACCCATCCAACATTTCAATTAGACAATACCATCAGCCGACCCATCAGAAATACCCAACCCAAATCCCATTTCATCAATACCAACTCCTAGCCCACTCCAATTTCGTCGACCCGACCCGACCCACCCTTATTTAGTTTTCCTCTCTAATGTAACAACGACATTTTTCACGGCGTAGCAACGACATTGATACGTGAACGACACATATATGCTCCATATGCGCCTTGTTCCATCCCACGCGAGGGCGAGTTGACAAAAATCACGTTCAACATCCTTAAAGGACGCGGCTAGACGGAAAAGAAGTGGAAAACCTGCCCTTTTGTCGTCTTCTTCCTCATTCCCCTCAGACCAGTACAGTCCTCAGTCGAGAAGAACACGTGTTTCCGTCCTTGGGATCGTGAGATCAAGCCACGTCTCACCCCAAGGACAATCGAAATCATCAAACCGTCCATCCTCCTTTCCAGTTTTGGGATGTCTTGAAGCCTCAGAAAAGATGTTTATCCAAATTGATGAAAGTTTTTTGGGAATTCAAAAGGAAAGTGGTCCACGTTCCTATCCGCTTTTGCCCGTTTCCCTCCAATAGAACCCTAATTTTTTCCCCCATATATAATCACTTGTGATTCACTGTTAAAGGATTTTTTTTTGGGAGAGAATTATGCTTGAGCGGAAAATAGACAAAAAAAAATTACCTTAAGCAGAGTAATAGAAATGGGCACTAAAAATACTTTTTAAACGGGGGAAATAGTCGATTTCGGCCAGCTCTTCTGTTCTTTTGTTGCTGGAGTTCCTCCCAATTTTTTTTTGTCAAGATTCGAAGATTCATTTGGGTCTCTTGCTGCTGTTCGGCCCTGTGCTCGTGGGGTAGAAGTCACTTCGAAGTTCGTCGTCACTGTTCACTGCACATAAGCAGGCAACAACTCCCCTTTTGTATGGCTTTCTCCTCTTATATGTTTTTGAAAGGGTGTCCTCGTCAATGTCCTGGAAATGTGTTTGTTGCTGCTGGCTATTAGATTCTTGACATAATGATGATTCCATATCAGTGTTTCTTTAGCGATTTGGAACCATCCAACATGGAGGCGTATATTGTTCTGTTGTAATAGTTGGGTCTCTTTCAAAGCGTATTTTTTTTTTGTTCGGATTACCTTCATTAGCTCGCAAATTTGGATTCCTTTTTTTATTTGTGTGCTCGTGAGGTAGTTTGAAAGAATTGTTTGTTCACAGATTAATGCGGTTCATGTGACTATCCTTTCCCTCCTCGAAATTGTGTCCAAGATATTTTTATGGGTATCTTTGTATTTAAAGTTTGTTCCCTCTGTTACTCTTAATGTTGTATAGTTTGCATATCGTACTTCCTTAGTGAGCTTTTTTTTAGAAACATGATAGAACATATATACACCATTTCTAGTTGTTGCTTATAATCTCCGTTGTCATTTCTCCTATGCCATCAGAATGTATGTTAGCTTAACTTGCAATTTCGGGTAAATGGTTTGTTTAACTCTTTTACCTTGCTATCTCTAGACATAGTTATTTATTCTATTCTAATTTTATTTTTTTAAATTTCTAGTGTTATATTCAAATAACTTGTTGTTTCTATGTGTACGTCTTTGCTTCATTGATTGGAGTTTGTATTCTCCCCTCACCCTCTCGTAAGTTCGATTTAATGTGATGCCTTTGTCCGAGTGAGAGTTCAAGAAATAGGGTTTGGATGTGACCATTTAGTCAAATTTTTTCTTATTTGGTTTGAGTTGAAATCTTCCATGATATAATGGTTGTATTTTGTTCATAAGTGTATTTGTCAATCATAAACTATTTTTCCTTCCTTCAACTAACAACTTATGCTGGCAAAGTCCTTTTTTTAAAAAAAATTAATAAGAAAAATCATGGCTTACATTTCCAAATTCTTTTGTATATTAAATGTATGCCTCTTTGAGAAAGGTCAGAATACAATGAAAAATATCTTCTAACTCTAAAGCACTTGTAGTGGTTCACTTTTGATATCATTACAATTTTTGTCATCTTAATAATGAGGTACTAAATGTTTTTTTTTAGCTTGGCTTTTGTTGAAATTGTGTTTACATGATTTCTATGCCCTTTGAGAAAGTTTTAAATTTCGTTCTTATCGGTTATTGTTGATTGAGTTTTGTTTGAGTTTAGCTTCAATCAAGTTTCTCGCGGTTATTTTTGTTTGTCTTATCATTGTGAGTAGGTGCTAACTTTTGTTCATGTTGTTCTTTTCATGTGAAACTCCTCTTGGGTCCATTTGGAATCCATTTCCTCTCCTTGTGTACTCTTCGATCCATGAAGGCTCAATCCTTCATATCCGAGTCAAATGTAAATTGCCATTTAATCATGATAACATTCATTACATGAGTCATCATAACAAAAGATAATCCCTACAATAATTAACCTCAAAGCTTACGTGTGCAATGCATGAATTAGAGTCCACACTCTTATCCGTGATAATCAAGGCCTCTTGAGTAGCCATAGTTCTTCCTAGATTTGACCTTGTGGGAATTAGCCTTTACCGACATAGACTATGTGAGATTCCATGGAATCTGGTGTCATGCCCACACCAAAAAGAGGTGTCCTACTTGCCTAAGGCAAAACCAAAATATATATTAGATTTTTAAAAACTAACAACATTAGGTTGATATACGTTACTGTAAGTAACATTTTACTTTTAAAACGTTATTTTCAAACGCCATCAACTTTTAAAAAATAAAATATATCCTAAAACGTTACAGTGAAATACGTTTATACTAGTTTTGTAAAATTTAAAAAAAATATATTATTTTGGTGAATGACTTTATATAATGACTTAGTTTGGTTAAAACCTCAGCAGCCTTTCATCGCATCAATAGTGTCCATCTTCTTTCTCACTCCAAAATTCCCACGTTCTTTATATCATATTTGTTTTTGATATCTTTTGACTAACATTTTACACATATGTTCACTTATATTTGTGCTTGCTTTTATTTCTTTGGGTTTGTATGAATCAACTAAGAACGGTGATAAGACGTAGTTGCCCACTTCGCTTCCCTTTAAATATTGAGTTAATTATAGATATTTAGTTTTACAACGACATATTTTTCCAACTAAGTTTACTTGTTACTTGACACATTTTGGTGGATAAGAAACATAGTTTTTTTTTCTTAAAGAAAATTTAACTTGAATAATGTTATCGAATATCAAGAATCTATTTTCAGTTTTTTCATAACTATTTTCAGTTTTTTCTTAAACAAAGTGTTTAAAGTGTAACTTTTGGTAGCGTAAAGTACAAATTTTGGTTGTTCACAGTGCAGATTTTAGAAGTTAAGGAAGTGCAGATTTTAAGGTTAATTATTTAACTTTTTTTAGAGTTTAAGAGTGGTATATCAAGTCCCAAAATGCAGTGTTTTGAGCTCAAAGAGTACAATGTTTTAAGAACCAAAAGTATATTAGATTTTAGGTCGATCCAATAGATAAATAATCTAAAGGGGCACGTAGTTTATGTGATAGGAGATTGCTTCTAGAAACTCCAAACATACTTAATGGGGAGCTTCCATCTCATGAGATTAACTTTATAAACCCAAACTTTCTTAATGGGAGAGACTCTATTTCATTTTAAATATCTTGTGGGTGCTAAGTATAATTCCCATGAAGTATTTATTGGATCCTAACTTATTTTATTAGGATAGCTCATTAGATCACGCGTGAATAAACTTTTACAATCCATGTTTTCATGTTAGATTTAAATGTTGAGAACTGACTTTCAACCTAGAAACTTCAATATGTGAGAAAAACATTCACATTATGCTCATTATGTGTTTATGAGAACGAACATTCAATCAACACAATAACATAGCAAATAATCATGGAATAATCATACATGAGTGTGTACGTGAGAATGACCTTTCAAGAACACAACAATAATAATCATATTAATAAAGTATACATATGAAGCCATGATTAGGCATAATTCTCATGTTTTACCCCTCTTGCATCAAGGATCACATTCAACCAACAACATCTATGGTTAACACATTAAATATGAAAAATAACATGATTCAAATAACTCAACTATTACAACATAATCTCATTATACCTATCTCTCCACAATCTACTGGTAAGATAGTCATAAATTAGAGATATAGGTGTTTTAATGGGTTCTTGGGGAAAATCCAACATCAAAATAAAAAGAAATCCTCTTATACATAATTCTAGTAATCAATACATTATATGCATGATTCTAAAACGTTCTACAATCATCAATCAATACCCACACTTTATAGATCCAATTTGGGAAAATAGGCAATTCATGGATTCTTGAGTAAATAAACTTAAAATCATATAAAATCATCAATATATCCATACACAAACATAATTCAATCATTTAAAACGAATTAGAAAGGAATCCAAAGAGTTGCTTCGCCTATTAGTGATAATAGGAATATGCGTATTTTGATGTTACACCCCAAAAATTTCTAAGTGAAGACATGAATTATTCTACGAATGTGTAAAGGCACAAACTCGATGATTTCTAATTATACATAGGTTTGAAGATAAATTCTTATGTTTGGGAAGTGTATTGGATGTAAACTAAGGTCAGAAGCTTCCTCAAGCATAAAGTCGAGATCAGAGATTCCTTATCGGTTGAGTTTTGGTATACTATTTTACTTAGGTAAGTATCAAATGACCATATCTCGTAGAATATAAAATTTATGTGGAAAAGAATATACAAAATTACAGGTCAATGAGTCTTCTTTCGAATGCCACCAAGTTTTCATCAATTGGAGTTTAGAGTAAAAAGTTATGTTCTTTTTACTGGACACTATCCAGTTGTGCACCGGCTGCGCGCCCGAGGTATATTCCGAGGGATAGCATGGCGAGGAAGTTGCTACTGACTTCCATCACATTGGCCGCACACCCGATACATTTTTTGTGAGATAGTATGTCGCAATAGCCTAATAAGAAATCCCAAAGACTAGTCGACCTCCCTACTTAAAAAGTTTATCCTAGAAAGAGAAGTACGCAATAAACTAGCTTCTTTTAAGGTTGATTCGTCATCATGGGTAAGATTTGATCATAAAATTTTATAATTTATTAATTTTAACACCAACTAACATCATCTACCCATTAAATTTATAAGTGTTCCAAGAAAACCAACCTCTAAGGTTTAAGAAATGAATTCTTACCATATTTTCCTCCAAAGATGTCACCTTTCGTTTAGAGTTTAGTACTTCATGTGTTTTAGTTCTTGAATAATTATTCATGCTAATTTTATCACATGAATCATATTTATTTAAGAATTGTTGAAAGCTTTTGCCCAAATATGTTAATGTATTGACTTCTAAATTAATGTAAGTTCATGTATTTAAAGTTATCACTTGAGAAGAGTTTGTAAGGGAAAACTAATTGTTCCAAATGAAGTGTTTTAAATTGAGATTCTGAAAGAGCATAAATAGTTTTTGAAGTAGTTTTAGTCAATAAAATAAAGATGATAATATCCTAAAAAGGTCCTTTTGAGCACTAATTCAACATATATATTAGTATGGGAATTATTGCACGATTTTAGTCTTTGTTAGTTGAATAGTCAGGTAGATGTGGGTATTGTGTCAACACATATCTTCATTAGTATTGTGAGTTAGTTTAGTCTTTAGTATTCACAAGTTTTAAAACATTATTATAATTTTAATTATTTATATGCTATTTATTTGACATTTTTGTATGAGACATATCTTTAAATAACTTTGGATCTTTATTTTATAAGTCTTACACATGTATGCATAATTTTTAGCTCAGTAGTCATCTAGGTCAAGGTTTCCCTTGGGACCAACAATAGTTGTGAGTGCTTGCAACATCCACGGTGTAGTCTTGAGGTTTGCCCGACTTGGTATTTGAGAATATAGTTCAAGTGTCCTAGGGTGTCTACAGATTAGTGTTTTTTCTTATGGGTGTGTGGTGGACTACATTTATAATCAGGAGGCCTACAGGGCCTTAAGAGATGATTTCCATTCTTTCATACTTTAGTTCATGTAATAAAGTTGTTCCATAAGAAACTTATTCATATTCATGTGTTGATCAAGCCTATTTAACTACCTCTCATATTCAAGGTGGTAGAAGTAGTACATCTCATATTCATATCAATGAGTTACACTTAGAAAAAGCCATTAGAAAGTAAAGAGACACCACAACACATGAGAGGAACCCATTAGTGTGGTTAAGTTTATTAATTCGAAAGAATGCATCTTATTATAATAAAGTGTGCATTTAAGTGAAAGCGAGATATCCTCTCACACTTTATTCTCTGAAGCTTATTTCAGATGATACATTTAAGAGAGAAGTATGTTTAAGAATGCTTGGATAGTATTGTCAAATGAAAGATAGTGAGATTTGTGATATTATGAACCATTAGTTGTAGGAGTTCCTAGAGTTAAAAGTATGAACTTAGAAGCTTAATACTCAAAATAGTGGAAACAGTTGTGACATGAAAGATTGTGAGATTTGTGATATTATGAACCATTAGTTGTAGGAGTGCCTAGAGTTAAAAGTATGAACTTAAAAGTGTAATACTCAAAATAGTGGAAATAGTTATTGTGTACTGTATGTAGTTGTAGTCATGTACCCGGTAACTCATTTATGTGGTAATATTCCTTGCTTGGTTGGCAAATAAATAGTATATTTTGTATGAATTTCATGATATAACGTAGAGAAAGAGTTGTTGGTTATAATGAGTTAGAGTATACTTGAACCAGAAGAGGAGATTTTGATGATGTGTCATTGCCTTAGTAAAGATCAAGTATAAGTTTGGAACAGACTGTAGTAAAGAGTTGACATATCTAGTTTATACCTCTGTGATTTTAATGGGAGAGCCCCAATATATCCACATGATTATGAACTATTAGGAAAGAAGTATAATGAATGGGTAAATAATACTTAGATTGTTAAAAAGAATGTGTTTATAGGCTGTAACTAGATAGACTATCAAAGACCAACTATTTTTTCATGTTATTATAGTGATTAGTGTTTTATTGATTTTATCTACCTGTCGTAAGTTAGTGCAGTATCTGAGAAGTATGTTATTATTAATTTTTAGTACTAGACACTAAGCTATAATGTGAGATGATAATTTTGATATAATGGAAGACTTCATTATAATGTTAGTGTTTAGATTTGATTAAGTAGAACTGACATAGCGTATATGAGAACTTAAGATGTTAACTAACAACAAGTGGATGGTACTAGTATAGTATATGTGATCCTTAGACGAAAATGATGAATTGTTGCTAAGTCATTAGAAGAAGATCCTTAAGCGTACCCAGGAAAATATTTAGTTATGTAATCAAGATTTACTAAGAGTGCCAAAACTAGTATCCTTGAACTGACAATGTGAGTACACAAAAGTAAGCTTTATATATATATATATATATATACATATATATATATATACATACATACATATATATATATATATATAGAGAGAGAGAGAGAGAGAGAGAGAGAGAGAGTTATTACTTAGAAGAGTTCTGTTAGTGGTCTAAGAAGGACATGTCAAATTATTAAGTGATAGAATAATGGGACACGACAATAGGAGTAGAAGTTATAAAATGGTGACTATTAAGGCAGGGGCGAAGTTAAGAGAAGTATTTCCGAGACAAATCCTGGAATATTTTTTAATATCTATGGAAGTGGTCAAACAAGAATAGTTTAGTAATAATGTGCTTAATATTTCCCCAAGTTGTTACAGTGAACTGATGATATCAAAGTTTAAGAAATATTAAATAGGTCCATAGGACTTAGAATGTTGACATCAGGCATAAGGGGGAGATCAAATGTTAGATGTGTTTAGATAAGAGTTATAATGGAATATCAATCCATTCCTACTCTAGCGTTTGCCTAAATTTTGAATATTATAACACCATGCTTATGTATCGCATATTCGCAATATGCCCATGGTCTATGTGCTATCAAGTTCAGACAATGTCACCTTGATGCTTAGTTCTTAGAACACGACTATATTTTTTTTAGCTTAGTGACATCAATATTATTACGTGAATTTACTACTATCAACCTTATTACATGAATCTATTCATATAAGCACACATGTTTCACAATATGCTCATCTATGCATATAACCTTACGTCATGCATATTATAAGATCAAACTTCTAGAATAATTTGTGCTCACGATAATTTATTCTCTATAAGCCGTTCGAATGATCCTTCTTCAGTATTGATAGTGATGTGGATAGCATCTTAGTGTTAGTCTAGATGTGATTGAAGATGACCTTATTATAAATATCATAATATGCTTTTTTCTAGTACGATTTTAAGTGTGAGAAATATTGAAATAAGGCTTTATATATGTAGTATCTAGATGAGAGTATTTGTTGCGCCCCTTTCTAGTAATTAATGATGTTTCAGCCGGTAGAGATGATGGAAAGGTTGAAAATTCTTAAAAGAGTTGGCTACCTATAATTTCATGAAGTGGGTATAGTAATTCGAAAGTAAGTGGATGATTGCATTATGCGACTAATGACTTCTTGATTAGAACTTGAGAACTATTGAATAAGGTGGTAAGAAGAAGTATTATTCTTACGATTAAAGCCTTGACATGTATAGATTACTAGTTTCTGAGGACGTGCTTCGCACGTGTGTTTCATGTGAATTTTTATAGATATGTTAGAATGATTAAAATCTCATGAAAATATATATGTAAATTGTAATGAGTAATAAAATGTAACAATTAAAAAATAAGAATAAAGACTTACGAGAATAAAACATTCATAGAAAACTAAATTAAGAAGTCTAACAAAGAGAAAAAAAGACAAAAAGAAACAGAATATTTAAGAAAAAAATACAATATAGACATTATTCTTATAAGATTGATGTATATATAGGTGAAAAATAAGTACAAAATTAGTACATAACTCTCTGAGTTCGTATCGACTACTTTCATATCCTATCGAAATTCAAGAGTCTTCATTATCTACTTTTACTATAAAATAAAAATAATAGCCTAATAATCTTGGTAGGGGGGGTTTCATGAGATAAAGAAGTTGAATTTATATACATAAAATAGAAGGAATATCAAAAGATATTTTAAAGTTTTAGTTTAAATATTTGGATGTTATGATGAATATGAAAAGATGAGAGTTATGAATATTAAGTGTATAAAAGTTAAATAATTAATTAGAAAATAATAATAAATAAATGAAGAATATGAAAAAGAAATTAAAGTTAACAAACCATATAGACAGAACAACTAAAGTTCTTATCATATAATTAAACATTAATGAATATGAATTTGTGAAGCTAGAGTCATTCTTTAATAATAATCAAGAGGACATTATCAATGTGCATCTCCATTTTGTAGATTTGCACTCTTTAAATTATTAAATTTTGTTATTTATAATAAAGGAAATACTTTATTCACATCAATCATATTATTCATAAGAAGGGTTGATGAAAAAGTAATTAGAAGAAGAAAAGTAAAGAAATTTAGGTGAAGATTTTTCTTTAAAAAGTTATATTTATTATTTACATATAGATTATAGATGATAAATATTAATAAATTAGATACTTTATTAGGAATTAATTTTTGGAAGTCTAAAAGTCATTAACATTTAATTAAATTTATACAATCAAATATTTAAATATTTTATAACAATTTAATTTATAGAAGGAGTAAAACCGTAATTCAACTTTTAACTTTTTTGTTCATGCTTTTAGTAATATATGATGATTACATGATTTATATTAGCCACCATCTTTAATGCGAGATCCAACAGAAAAGCTAGGCATCGTACCCTCCTTAAACATGCCATCCATGAAGCTGAATATCCTAGCAAAAGTATCCCAAAGCACTGGCATGACTACAAATCCTAGTGGAGGCTGGAATGGCCCTACACCCTCCTGTTGACACTGAACATTCTCCACCTATATCAGGGGTTTTGGTACCCATTCTCGACCTTTGGGTCAACCTCTTGCTCTGCCCCTAGCAGGGTCTCCACTTGAAGGTGTAGGAGGCTCTTTTCCACCTACAATCAATCTCATCCTAGACATCTCAAAATGAGTGAGGTAAATAGAGTTCAGATATTGGTAAAACCATCAACACACAATAAGAAACAATAAACAATGAAGTATTATCAAGAATGCCCAATAGCCTCTCGCAGATTGGACATATACGTATAGTACCAATCCACATACTTCCTCTGCCTACTCTGAATTGCTAAAAGCTTAGCTTGAATACTCATCACCTTATATTGAGCATCCTTTGCTAAATCAACCCCCAAATAATTCACATCTCCAGCCTTGAACAATCGTATGGGTGATCTACATCCCCTCCCATTCAAATGGTGCCATATCAATGCTAGAGTGATACTTGTTACTGTAAGAAACTAACACAAAGGTAAGAACTTATACCAATGTCGTCCAAAATCAATCACACATGCCCTCAACATGTCTTCCAACACTTAAATAGTCCTCTTGGACTGCCCGTCCGTTTGTGGGTGGAAAGCGGTACTAAAAGAGAGTTGTGTGCCCAATTCATCATGTAATTTCCTCCAAAACCTGAAGCTAAACTATGTTCCACGATCTGAGATGATAGAAAGAGGAACCCCATGCAACCTCACTATCTCTTTCATATAAACCTCAGCTAATTGCTAATCATTATAATCTATTCTTACTGGTATAAAATGGGCTGACTTGGTCAATCTATCAACCACTACCCAAATATTATCAAACTTCCCCGAAGTCATGGGAAGACCAACCAGAAAATCCATGGATATCCTTTCACACTTCCATTTTGGAGTTTGCATTCTTTGAAACCTACAGGCCTTTGATGTTCATTCCCCAATTGTTAACAATTTTGAAACTTAGCTACAAACTCTACTATATCCTTCTTCATGCTCGAATATCAATAAATTTTCTTCAAATCTTTGTACATCTTGGTTATACTCGGATGAATGAAATATCAGGATCCATGGGATTCGATCAACAAATTTTGAATCAAGTCATCAACTCGAGGAACAAAAATTCTTTCTTTAAAACTGAGCACACCTTCCGCATCAAAGGTGGTCTCTTATGCCTTACCAATTGCAGTCTTCTTCTTTAGTTCCTTCAAATTTTCATCCACAAATTATTTGGCTTTGATCTCTTCTATAATCATGGAGTTCACTTTAGTGCTAGATAATATCCCTCCTTTTACGGAGATTCCCAATTACATGAATTTTGACTCCAAGGTCCAAATTTCCTTAGTCAAAGGTCGTTTGGTTATACTCAAGCAAGTTAGACTACCCATACTTACAACTTTTCGACTCAAAGCATCTGCACTACATTAGCCTTACCAGGATTGTATTGAATTGTGACATCAAAATCTTTAAGTAACTCCAGCCACCTTTGTTCTCTCAAATTTAGATCCTTTTGGGTAAACATGGTGCAAAATACGATGATCAGTAAACACTTCACATATAACACTATAAAGGTAAAGTCGTCAAATCTTAAGAGCAAACACTACTGCTGCTAAATCCAAATCATGTGTTGGATAATATCTTTCAACACACCGCAACATCAATATAGAACCCAAACCAGAATGTGAATCCCAACAATAAACAATAAAATCCTTATCTTCAATAGGTAATCCTAGAATGGGAGCGGTGGTCAAAAGTGTCTTGAGCTTTTGGAAGCTCTCCTCACATTTTTCAGGACATTCAAATGGTATATTTTCTTTTGGTCAAATTTGTTAAGTGAGTGGAAATAGAAGAAAAACTCTTCACAAATCGACGATAGTTTCTAGCAAACCCCATAAAACTCCTAACTTCCGTCACAAAGCTAGGCCAAACCCAATTCTTAACCGCCTCAGTCTTTTGAGGATCTACCAATACAATTTCTTTTGAAACTACATGTCCCAAAAATGCAACAAAGGTCAACCAAAATACACACTTCGAAAATTTAGCATACAAAGTTTGTTTTCCAAGAACCCAGAACAATACAAAGATGGTCGACATGTTGTTCCTCACTTTTGAAATAGACCAAAATATTATCAACAAAGACTATAATGAGTGAATCAAGAAATGGATTGAACAACCCATTCATTGAACTCATAAAAATGGCGGGCGCATAAGTCAACCCAAACAACAAAACCAAAACCTCATAGTGCCCATAGCGGGTTCTAAACGCTGTCTAGGGCACATCCTCATGCCAAATACTAACTGAAGATAGCTGGACTTTAGATCAATCTTGGAGAAAATTAATGCACCTTGAAATTGGTTAAAAAGATCTTTTGTGCGAGGCAAAGGGTATTTGTTTCGATTAGTGACCCTATTCAATTGCCGGTATGCGATGCACATTCTTATACTACCATTTTTTTCTTAACAAACAAGACTAGAGCACCCCATGGAGAAGTGTTAGGATGAATAAATCCTTCATAAAGAAGACTTTGGATTTGAGCCTTAAGATCTCTTGATTCCATTGGGTCCATGCGATATGGAGGGATGTGAATGGGATGAGTACCAGGCTCTAAATCAATGCAGAAATCTATATGCCTATCCAATGGCATACCAGGCAAATCTGTAGGAAACATTTCTCTAAATTTTGACAATAGTGTGATGGATTCAATAGATGGAGACTCAACCTCAACATCTTGGATATGAGCCAAATTATCCAAAAAAAACCTTCACTGCCAATTTTATAACCCAAATTGAGGATATGATATTAGTGTGCTTAGGCTTGTACACCCTTTCCCACTATTATTTTTCCCTTCCCTAAATTTCTAGAGTTACATACCTAGTATTACTGTTAAGCACAACATAATAGTAGGAAAACCAAGTCATGCCTTAGATTATATCAATGTCAATCATATGCAAAATAACTAAATCAGACCAAGTTTGAAAACCCATAAACCAAATAGGACAAGCACGATAGACATGTTTGACTATGAAAGACTTTCCAACTGGGGTAGAAACATGTATAGGGGCATAAAGTATATCACAAATCATATCAAACTTTGAGGAAAATCGCACAGATACATAAGAATAATTAGAACACGGATCAAATAACACATTAGCCAGCCGGTCACAGACAAGAATAATACCTGTGATCACTGCGTCAGGCTCCTCTGACTCATCTTTTCCCGAAAAAGCATAACACTCAACCATACCTTCATGTCTTGTCACTTCCCTGCCTAGTTTCATGTTACCCCTGCCTGTGTTACCATTTCCTCTACCTCCGTAGCCTCTCTGATTTCTCCTCGCCCACCTTGTGGACTTTCTTGACTATTAATACCAATTTTTGTGGGTACCACTATTCTAGTCCGTTTCTGCACCGGATCCAACACACGTGGGTTGGGATAATCTCTCCGTATATCCCAGGTTGTCCATAATCATAGCAGGTACGATGAAATGATGGTGAGCCGCCCGTCAAAGGTGAGACTCCCGAATTATCCTATATCTAATTTTGAGGTAGAGTTCCCGAGTAGTTGATTGTATAGGCGGGGCATGGTTGACTGAATTGGCCTAGCTACAAGTGTTGGCCTCCCTGCCCATTTGGAGTAAAAACCTTGTAAGTTACAAAGTTTTTATCCCTTTTTTTCTAATGCCTTAACCTGACCGTCTCGCGTCACCCCTTCCACTTTCTTAGCAAAGTTTGTTACATTATTAAAGCTCCTTCCTTCATAGGTAATATAAATAGATAATACTTGCAATTCAGAATTTAATCCCTGAATAAATAAAAAAATGCTCTCATCGTCAGGATTCACCAATTGAGTAGAATATCTAGACAAAGCATGGAACTTAGCCTCATAAGCAGCCATAGTCATACCACCTTCCTCAAAAGCCAGGAACTCGTCCTTCTTACTATCCCTGAAAGTTCTAGGCATATATTTCTCGAATAGAGCATGAAACCGGGTCCAAGTAAGTGGAGGTAAAATTGAAGATCTGCATTCTACGTAAGATCTCCACCACTACTTACCTTATCGTTGAAGTTGAAAACTCACGAACCAAATCCCATGCTGATGTACAATTCCCAACTTATGAATCCTCTCATAACAATCTAGGATGAACTCATATGTTTCTCCACTCTCAGAACCATGGAACATAGGCGGTTTTCAACCTCAACAACTTGGTCAACATCTCATGTTCATTACCAGTCATAACATGACCCAACAAAGGGCAAAAGAAAGCATCATTACCTCCAATTCCACCCGCCTTAAGAAAGGTGATAGCCATAGGAGAATTGGCAGGAGTTTGAGTTGCTTGAACAGAAGGTAACACTCTAGTACAAACTAACCCTTTTAGGTATGACATGATCTGTTAAGCTAACAATGGGTCGATGAAAGATTGCATGTTGTCTCAGCCTGTACCTCTTCCTCTTGTCCGACCTCCTCAATATTTTTAACCTCAACATTCTCCTCTATCTCTTCATGATGTACGGGTGTGACCTCGTTTTGGGGAGCACTTTCAATAAATACCCCATCTCTATTAGGTGTTATTCTTCCTCAATAACTACCCTTATCTCTTTATCTACCATTGCCTCGACTGCGACCTCTCACTGTAGATTCCTTAGCTAGATAATTGAGGGGAGCTACAAGTTAGACACGCAATGAATATAGTGTTAACCTTTTGTGGAAACAAAAGCGAAAGAGGTTTGATACCAATTCGAATAGATAGATACCAATTGGAATCAATTAATAGCACAAAGGAGACGAGAAAACACGGAGATTTCGTAAAGCCCGATAGTCTCTCGAAGAAAAGTAAAGGCGTCTCTACACCGTTTCACAAGACTCGACTAGAATTTCTTTGGTACATCAAGATCAACGAATCTAGGCTCTGATACCAAGTTTGTCACAACCCAGACCTTTGTGATTGACACCCACACTAACCCTCCTGTGGGAGAACCATTTATACTAATTAGCTAACCAAATTAATCCAAATACCAAACCATTTAAATTACGAAAGCAATTTAAGTAACTAAACACTGAAGTTCTCATATGCTTCCAAAAGATCTAACAACTAAGCAATGAAGAAATAATACGCCTAGAATCTGAAATGAATGTCCAAAACTTCTAACAAGATCCATAAGACTAACAAGAAGGGTCTTAACCCTAAGCTAATAAAATTATATCTAATTAGAAAATTCTAAGTCTGAAATGTGGACATATAAAGACGAAGATCTCATGGCAGGAAAGAAGAATTGACTCACTCTTGAAGTCGATAGACGATCATTGATCTTCTAAACGAGGTCTATCAATAGCCGCTTGAAAATATCCTTTACTCAAGAAAGAAAGAGCAAGTGCAGTATCTGTACACAACAATAGTGTACTAGTAGGATCACGCTGCCACCCCTCTAAGTGCGACATATATAAGTTAATACAACATAACAATCACACGCGTACAACAAATATACATAATATCATCAAAATTTATGAACAACGTAGAATTTCACATTTTTGAAAATACACCATTATAACAAATCATTGGTCCTCTCATGCAACCAAAACCCAAACTGTTAGGATACCCTAATGTGGTACCAGATCTAATGTTTATACCAGAAGGTGGCAAATCGATTCCATAATTATGCTGGAAGATGGAAACTGATCCAAGTTAGTGTGTTAGAATGCAACACTCGATCAATTCAACAAGACACGATCACAATCAAAAGTATACTCTCGAGATCATATAATCAAATCACGATCCATAGAATTCATCATTTATCTATCTCATTTATAATAAATGTGATCAATAATGAAACATTCACATATATACATTTAATAATGAAGCAAGAACAAATATACATCACACATTCATATAATCACAACCATCACCTACCCCGAACATGCTTGGATCCCCTAAAAACTTAATTCTTCTCTTTCTTGATTATTTACACTTGTTCTTGGTCTACAAAAGTTCCATATAATAAGGAACTCAATAAACAATAATTAATAACCTGAATAACTAACAATTCTATCAACCCTATATCATACCCATGATCCCCATACCAAGACTAGGGCTTTCTTCACCATAATTTCCAGATCAAAACCTTTCTTCGTCGATAGTTACCCATTAGATGACGTTTTACGGATCAAAAAATGTATTCGAGAGTTAAAATTTTACATTTAGCGTCAAGAATGATAAAAGACAGTCAAGAAAACGCTGTGTTCGTTCCTTAGCTCTCAAGTTTTAAAATTGCAAAATAAAATACTTTCGTGGTTTATTTACGACTTTAAGTCGTGTCTGCCCTGCCATGGCGGTACCCATCCCGCTATAGCGGTCCAGCCCTAGCAGTAGAAATCCCGCCTCAAAGTCTTGTATGGACTAATGAGAAAAATTAATAATTTCAAGACCCCATTTCACAATACAGCTTCAACCAACGACATTCAGAAAATACCCGTTTACGCTAAGATCAATTCTAGGAGTTCTACTCGCCTGAATTCATTTATGTAAAGTCGCACGGTTTCTTAATGACTTATCTATCTACTCATGTGATCAAATTCATAATTAGATCACCCAATTGTTACCAGATTTACCTAGACGTTATTGACTATGATTTCATCCAAATCTTGACTAGGTTCGAAAATTTCAAGTTACTACAAAAAAGTTTTCTGACCCAATATTTTTCCTTGTTGGCTTTTCTATCAAGACGAAACCGGTCGTTATATAGACTCACTTACAAAATATTAAAATGAGCGATGTGATTATTGGTTTTTAACATTTTAATATTAATAATCAACAATTTTTTTCTTATTTTGTAGCACAAAGATAGTGCCTTCCCATCTGTTTTAGTGGCTGATCTTTCACACCATTTGTGGGTATTTTATTGTTACTTATACTCCTTGTTAATGCTAACTTAGTCTAGTGATTGAATATGGTAAGTCATGTCCATTAATTAATTAATTTAAACTTCATTGTTTCACTCGTTATTAACTTATGTAACTTATAGGCCATTTATCTTCTTTATTTAATACTCTATTATCTTCATATTCATTGCAAGCAAGAATTAATTCATCACCTATAAATAGTGATGACCTTCTTAGTTTAAGTACAAGAAAATAGAGAATGCATAAAAGCTAATCAATATGAGAGTTCTTATTAGTTGACCTGAGTTTTTCTTTTATGTGGAGCTTTGGAGTCAATTCTTGTCCACAATTTGTTAAGTTATACTTTGTGAATTGATTGTTATATCATGAAGGGGACCACTGAACACAACGACTGTTGTACTAGTGAAAACATTTGTTATAGTGGGCGTGAATCTTCTTAAAGAGAATGAGATATCTGGCCCCAGCCATAATAAATTTTATTTTCTTCATTTAATTTGTCAATTGTACTTTGTAATTTCACTGAAAAATCATTCTACTAATAGATTACATCTATAAATGAAAAAAAAGTTTTTATCGACAAAAAGGATAAAAATAAAGAAGAAAAATAACATTTTCATCTTTTTTCTCTTTTTTGATTATTTTTCCTATTTTTTTATTTATTGCCTATTATTATACAAAAATAAATGTGTCAATTACTACTACTTCGTTTAATAATTTCTTTAAATATAAACTTAATTGCTTTTATTTTTAATTTACAAAGGACGTATCTACCCTTTGGGGAAAAACCTCTTCATAAAATTACATTTTACTTATAAGTAAAATGATACTTTATATGGTTAAATAACACATTTTGGACACTCTTGACAAAATAATAAAGTTTCGTATCTTAGTGGTTTTGGTCATTCTGCTCAAGCTATGTCATTTGCAACCTGGTTTGTCCAAGTTTGATTCCCCTAAATATGTTATTTGACTTTTGATTTTTTTTTCTTTTGATCAAAAGTTTAAATAAAATTTAAAAGTAGTAATTTAATTAATGTTAATAAGAAAATCCTATTTATTTATTTCATAAAGCTACTAAAAGTTAGAAGGCTCTGTATAGAATTTTTTTAAATATAACTCATTTGATTCTACACTTTATTTTTAATTTTCGTGAAATCTTGAATCATAAAAGTGATTTCACTCTAAACTTAATTTTCTGTCTCTTTTAACGTTGTATGTTCACTTTCTATCAAATAAACGTGAACATTAAAGCTAAATATTTGTAGTTTGATCTTAAGATTTTTGATAGATTCTTAATTAAAAAAATTCATCATTAATGTTACATAGTTTACAAAATTTAAGTTCACCCATTCATTAAATTAGTTTTATTAGCTATGAAATTTTCAGAAACCCCTTGTAATATATCTAAAGTTATGACACTCAAAAGTCACGAGACCTGGAAAAAAAGTCATGAGATTGATGAAAATAAATACAATTAAGTTTTTATGTTAAGGAAATGAATAAATGAAGGAGTAGTAATATAAAATTTTATATTTGTATAATAACAAGAAACGAATAAATAAATAAATAAATAGGAAAAGTTATTAAAAGAAAGGATAAAAAGATAAATAGGATTCTTGGTCAAAGAGTGACGCCACATCACTTTTCTTTTACCCACCTTTATATTATATATAGATTGAAAATGCTAATATCAGCCTTTAGCCTTCAAATTCTAAATTAGTACTAGAAATCGTAATCTTAATTAAAGGCGCATAAGAAAAAAAAATATAAAAAATATTTTAAAGAAAATAAAATGTAGAAAAAATAAGTAGAACAAAGAAATTGCAAGATATAATGCCAGCATTAATATCTCCTTTAAAATCACAAAACAAATGTTTCTTTATTCTCCACCTCGTTTAATATGAATCTCATAAATAAATTGATTCTTTCTCCAAATAAATTTTCTAACCCATTGAAACACTCAACACTCTTCCTATAAATTCCTCAAATCCTAATTCACTATAAATCTTACAAATGTAGATTGATTCTTTCCCTAATTATTTTTTTGTCGCCCATTGATACATTCCTCACTCTTCCTATATTTCTCAACCAAAACATTTTTCCCTCATTTATCTCATTATAAGAGAAATTGTTGTGTGATATCTTCAACAAAAAATATATTTTTTCCTCACTGTTGCACATCAATTAAAGTTGTCGGCTGACGCTCGGATCTGCAGTAGAAAAAAATATACACAATGTGCAGCATGAGTACAAAAAAACATGTACCTATAGGAATCATAGGTTGACTGACTTCGGAACAAAATATATAAGCTAGGAAATATATGGTAGGTAAAATATGTCATATACATGGAACAATAACAATAAGTTTAACTGTACAACTCAATAGTCTAGATGTAATGGAGCGGTAAAGTAAAGTAGCTATCTAAAACATAACTTGACCCTATAATCTCAGAAGGCACACATGTGTGGAATTTATAGGTAAACAACCCAAATGGACCCAACAAGCCCAATGAGTGCAAAAATGAGATAATGATATCCCTGTCTATGACTAAGTATAATTTGGAGTTGAAACGACCCCAATCTTGAACCACGATGAATACACCCTAAAGAATCCAATTGAACAAACATATCAAGAGTACAGTACAACTAATAAATGTGTGCTTAGACTCAAAATGTGGCTTCTATAAGTGTGCTCGAACATCAAATTGCGGCAAGTGAAAGTGTGCACGGGTCTCAAACAATGACTAGTAGAAGTGTGCCCGGACCTTAAATTTGGCTAGTACACTTTATAGAATTCCATAATCACATATTATTCATAATGTAGGAATACTTCATAGAACTAGACCTCTTTCTAAATTACAAGAGACCCACTCCAGCTACGAATCAATGTCCTGATCCAATGTAACCAAAAAGGCCTAAAATCACAACTCAAACACGTCAGGGCCACATCATAGGGAAGTTATGGATAAATTTAGTAAGAGGAGAGTTCTTATTGATCTAAATATTTATGCTACCAGACTCAAGCCTGCTACACTTGACTTCAAGAAGTTATAACCATCCGGAACGACATTAGAGGATTTTTATGACATAAAAGCTCAACATAGAACTCTAATTAAGGTAATCACTAGCTTATGCCTAGGCTAAGTCCAAAAATAAGTCATAATTAACCATACACGAAAGCATAGAGCTAAACCATTGCATGATACTACAGAAAAAACAAGATAAACATGCTTAGTTCCCTCGAAATTACCCCCTAGGTTAGTTATGACAAGATTTATATCAAATAAATATCAGACATGCTAAGAAACTTTCAATAACTAGATAAACACATGTTAATACAAACATAAGCTTAATCTAAGATTGGTAAGTCATAGCTGCCTCAATATCAATTGCACCTGCTTTAAAATCTACTAGTACAATGATTTAACCTTCTAATATAAATTTTATTAATGTCACATTAACAAATGACCATGACGACAATATGCATTTTTGACACCCAAATTTTCAATAATTTAGGGTGGAGGGACTAAAAATGAGTCAAAAAGTCATTGTGGGATCCACAAAAGGAATTTCAAAATTGACTCTATCAATCAGTCCTATTTGGCTCAAGAAGCTCGTGCTCTATAGATAGTCACAATACGAGTTCATATCAAGCCAACAATTGATGCATCAATAGGCGAGGGAAGCAAATTTACAAGATTACATTTGTAATCAACGAGGGAAGGAAATTTACAAGATTACATTTGTAATCAACGAGCCTATTGAGTTTAAATTAAGACCAAACATGATAAAATTCTATTTCTAAGGTTCAAAGTTAATTTTACATAGCTTTACACCTCTATTTTGGGTGATTTCAAGATTCATGGGTAAGGAATAAGAGGAGTTTCATATTGGAGAGTTCAGGAATTTTCAATTGGAGGTAAATTTCATCCCAAAGGGGACTTCCTAGTTCTTTGATGGTGTTTTTCTTTGTGAATTATTGCATATTTTTTTTGTTTTCTTCCAAGCATTGAATGATGCCTTGTTTTGAACAAAAGCTCAACTTTTAAAATTAGACCTTTTAACACAGTCAAATTATGATTCTCAAAGTGGTTCATATATTCCCTTATTTAAAGCATGGTAGTAATCATAGGACATTTAGAAAAGAAAAGCTCAAAATCATGATTATGGAGCACGTGCTGTTTGCATTTAGGTAGGCTACGGCTTCCCGGTCCTTAGATTTAGTTTACTATTATAAATTCATATTGAATTTCTAAAAGGGGGGGGGGTTTCTTTTAGTTTATCATGACTATTTTGTCAGAAATGATGCTTTAGGACATATTTCCCTATTTTCAAGGACTCGTGTATGATTATTCCTGTACATGATCATGCCTTACCTTGTAGGTGTCTATCTCTAGTCAATTTTGTGGTCGTGAATATCTTTTTATTAGGTTTAGTGTAGATTTAGGCTAGTGGTGCTTGACGCTCATGTCTTAGAGATAACATACCTTAGAATTGATGCGACATCACTACAAATTGAGTATCCTCTTGTAGACTGTTTTAGTAGTCTTTGGTCTTATAGTGTGATCCTTATCTAGGTGAAAACTCAACTCTTATGAAACGTATCCATAAATTATACTTGTGATCGACTCAGTCATGTTCATGGGTCAATTTAGGCTTTATCCAATATTCAGTATCTAGTCTTAGAGTTGGAGCTGGAGTGGATCCTTTTTAATTTTGGAGGTGGTTATGAGATGTGGTTTAAATTATTTGTGACCTAGCAATGGAAAATTAGGGATTTTGGAGTTCTTTTCCATAATTCAAAGTTTGTGGTTTTTTTTTTTATCTTGTGTTTGAGGCCCCTATGTACTTACTTCTTAGCTGGGTGAGAGTCTAGGGCATATATCCTTTGTCACGGATTAAGGCCCTGACTCATATTTTTGAATCTATTTGAGTCTCAACACACCCATTTTAGTCGAGTTTGAGTTATGACTAGGTTGTTCAGTTTTGGGTTCTTCATTTGTGTTTTTTGTGTTTCTGGTCTATGGAAGGTCATGACATTTCTAGATGTGTTATCTAGTTTTTCTATTAGTTTCTTATATCTTCTATGTATCCATCAGTCTTATGGGGGGCACATTTGAGTTATTATACTTCAAATTGCCCATGATTTTGCCTTATGTGCTTTGTGGATCAAATTAGGTTTTAGATAGCAATTTACTTCATTTTTTGTTCTTTTCATTGCTCGTGCACTTCTTAGTTAGGATTTTTGTTACTATATTCTTTACATGGATTTTAGTTGCTTTATTTTCCACTTTTCATTATTGCTTTTACTTTTCAAGCTCAGTCGACCTATGATGCCCGCAGAGTAACTTTTTATTTGATATTTATATAACACTCGACATCTATTTTTGTGATGTAGTTCGAAGCTCCAGTCACCTATTTTTATATCGAACTCGTAGAAAGGATATTTTGAGGTGTGGGTAAACCTATGTCATTATATATCATGTTCGTGTCCTTTTGTTTTGTCATATCTACATACGGAAGGTAGGTTGTGTTAACGGGGTTTCTTATCCATTCTTTCATATAAGGGTTCTTAGTTAACTTCTCCTTTTTGGAGTATATTTCAATAAGAGCTAGGTACTTGTGTTGATCTTAGTGCAACTTTCCACCTACATATTGATGGGCAGCCGAAGCATAGACATCATGTTTTGGAGTATCTATTGTGGGTCGTTTTATTGGACTTTGGAGGTTAGTGAGACCAATTCTTAGCTTTGGTGGTGTTTCTTTACAATAACATGTATTACTTTAGTATTTAAATGTATGTTTGATGCCTTATATGGTGGCACTTGTCATTGTCCAATTGGTTGGTTTGAGCCTTTTAAGCCTAGGTTGCATGGTATTGATTTTATTTGAGATACCTCAGATCCTGTGTGGGTTATTCAGTTTAGGCTTAGGTTAGCTCAGTGCACGTGTAAGAGTAATGCTCACTTGAGATGCTGACCTTTGAGATTTGGATTTCGTGATCAACTATTCCTTTGAGTGTCCCTATGAATGATGTAATACGATTTAGGAGGTGGTTCAAGCTCCGTACAACTTATGTAGGTTGGTTTGAGTTTTTGTGGATTATTGGTGGGCTCTCCTACGATTTGGCCATACCTTTTACATTTGAGCTATTCATTTGGTTTTTTATATGCTTCTATGCTTTGTTGGTATGTTCGTGAAGAGTCTCATATGCTCCGGTTTGATTCAATTGAGTTGTATGATGGTTTGACCTTCGTGGAAGAGCAAGTTGCTATTCTAGTAAGATATATTCAGTTTTTTTTAGCTCAAGGGACATTTATGTGGTTAAGGTCCATTGGAGGTATCGTGTAGTCAGGGAGGCAACATAGGAGATTGAGCACAAGATGCGAGAGTACTTTCCTTGATTGTTTGATCCTTCATGTAAAGCTTGACTCTTAGGATTTTTTTATATAAGTCACTTTTATTTTATTGTTATTGCATTCTTTTCATTATTTATAGTGTTCTTATAGCAACCCCAATAAATTTATGACTTACTGGAGCTAACAATTTTGTCACTTGTAGCCTATATCATTTCTTTGCACGATATGCTCAACAATTTTCGAGAACCCCATTAGGGATTTTCATGTTGCGCAAAGCCATCTCATGTGCATCAACTCGTGCACCCACTTTGCTCTTCACATTGCTGGATTACATATTACATCCACATTGACTAGTTGACTTTGCTCTGAATTCACAGAAGGTTGAGGGTTTAGTCTTTGCAATTGCGGGTCCTAGGCTGCATTTACGAAGGTTAGAGAGGTTGAACCTCTACATTCGCATGCCTGCTCTGCATTGCAAAGGTCTCCTTTGTATAGTCTCTTAGATATAGACCAGATAAGATCAACTTCTGTTTATAAGGTTCAAAGTTAATTTTAGAGAGTTCCACTCCTCCATTTTCGGTGAATTCAAGTATTGAGGTTTAAAATTAGCGGGTCTTTGTATTGGAGTAATCATGGATTTGTAGGGGCCACTGATTCGATGTATAATTTGTCCCAAATTGAATTTCCTAGTTCATTAAAGTATTCTACTTGGTGAATTGTTGAATTTGTTGTTTAATGCCTTTCGTCATTCAATTTTATTTCATTTTCCGACACAAGCTCAGTGAGTAAATGGACCTTATGATAGAGTCAATTTGGGAATCACACCACGGGTTCAACATTCTTATTTTCTATTATTGATTTTGGATCCATCTCCAATTGTTGGGTATTTTCTATTAAAACATTCATTTTGATATTATGATACTGTTTTTTAGAGTGAGACATCAATAGAAGTCCAATTAAATGGGAAAAACTCTAGAATCGTGATTTTAGAGTGCATACTTTTCAGTGAGGCCAGCTACGACTTTCGGGTCTTTAGATTTAGCTTACGAATGTAAATTTCATGTTGACTTGCTACAATTGGGGTTTTGTTTTAATTGATCATGCCTATTTTGTTTGAAATCATTATTTAGGTCATATTATTAGATTTTGAGGTATTCTTGTGTGCAAATTCTTGTAAGTGATCATGCCTTACATTGTGGTTGTCTATTTCTAGTTTATTTGTGATGTTGAATATCTTTTTATAAGTCTTAGACTAGGTTTATGCTTCTATTTCCTTAGAATCGAGTTTTAGAGCTGGTAGGGCTTAGAATTGCTCCTACGTCACTTCAGTTTCCTAGCTATTCTAGACAATTATAGCACACATGGGTTTGATAGTTACATCCTTAGCTAGGTGACAACTCTACTCTTATGAAGTTTTTATCCATATTTTACCCTTTTGATCTAATCGAGTGTGTTCATCGAATTATTCAGTTATTATAAAATTATATGGCATTAAGTCTTGGAGTTGGAGTAAGAGTAGGTCGCTGACGCGTCTAGTGGTGGTTTCTCATTGTGTCTTAGATCGGTTGTGAGTTGGTGAAGGAAAATAGGGATTTTTGATTAACTTTCCAGGGTTCAAGGTCGATGTCGTCTTATTATCTTAGGTTCGAGGACCTTGTGTACTTAATTCAATCATTAAGATCAATAATCAAAGAAGATAGCCCTAGCTAATTTGGGGAATTCTACCCTTTGAAATAGAGTAATTTGAGGACTCCATGAGTGAAAAAGATTCATAGATTTAGAATACCATACCTGAAGTCCAACTGCTTATCTTAAATAGAGGAATTGAGACCTTAACTTGAAACCCTAGTTGAATCCTTCTTCTTTTCAAGATTCTAGAGAGAGAATATTTTTGAGGATATTTGTTTTTTCTTTTGGGAATTTGGAAGAATGAATTAAATGGGGGTGAATTTGGGGGGTAAAAAGGCTTATATAGGGGTTCTAAACATAGGTAAAACAACATAGTATAGGAATTAATTAATTAGGAAAAGACCCATATAACCCCCAAAGTAACTATCACATGACCAATGACTGACCCTATTCGAAGGACCATGGTTTAACCTAGGGTCTGTCGTGGTGGACCGCATTTGGTCATCATAGACTAAGATTTTGGGCCTCGAACCACAAAACCCGACAACGAGCCATGGTGTGACATATGGTCAGTAGGATTGTCCATAGGTCTTTGCCTCAGACTATAGCTAGGCAGGATAAATAAATACCTGAACTATGGTCTGTGGTTCCATCCACGGGTCGTGTGTGCCCGGTATGGTTTGGTACCAGCAATATCTAGAAAACTGGAACTTGGCTTTTTTTAATACAAATTGTTACAAGATGGTAGAGCCATTTTTTCTCTTCAAGTTCATGCATTACAAGCCACATTCCAGTGACCAATAGACCTGATCTCTACGTTCACGGAGTTTGGGGGTTTAGTTTTTGCAATCACGGTCCCTAGGCTGCATTTGTGAAAGTTATGGAGGTTAAACCTCCGCATTTACAAGCCTAGCTCCATGCATGATCAACTTCTATTTGTAAGGTTCAAAGTCAATTTTAGAGATCTTTACACCTCCATTTTAGGTGATTTCAAGTGTTGTAGGTTCCAAAAAGTAGGTCTTCTAATCGGAGTGCTCACAGATTTGCATGGGGACATTGAGTGGGTGTAAACTTTTCCCTGAGTTAGACTGTCTAGTTATTTAATGGTGTTTTACTTCGTGAATTGTTGCATGTTGTAGTTTGATTCCTTTCAACAATTAATGTTGTCCTATTTTGTGATACAATCTTAGTGAGTTGAATTGATCCTTTTGAGAGATTCAATTCCTGGATTCACAGTACAAGTTCCAATTTTGATGTTTTTTAAGTTGGGGTCCATCCCAATTGTTGGATATTTTGTGTCAAAACCTTCATTTTGATATTGTGATTTTGTTTTTGATAGTGTAGCATCGATTGAAGGATATTAAAAAGGGAAAACTCATAATTTTGGAGCAACACATAGTTTGCAATGTTGTAGGCTATGAATTCCGGCATTAATTTATCTTACGATTGTAAATTCATGTTGACTTGATACAATTGGAGTTGGATTGTAGTTGATCATAACAATTGTGTCTGAAATCATTATTTAGGTCATATTTCTAGGTTCTAGGGATTCTTATATGTTGATTCTTGTAAGTAATCATTCCTTCCCTTGTTGTCTATTTGTAGTTAATTTTTTTAAAAATCTTAAATAGGTTTTTAATAGCCTTAGACTAGGTTTATGCTGCGATTTCCCTAGGTTCAAGTTCTAGTGATGAAACCTTGCGATTTCTCTAACGTCACATTGGATTGCTTAGCTCCTTGCAGATATTCAACTCTTATGACATGTTTATCGATAATTTAACCTTGTGGTGAACTCGGGCGTATTTTTGGGTCTACTTAGTCTTTATCCAATAATTTGGTATCAAGTCTTAGAGTTGGAGTGTGTCTCTATAAATTCTAAAGGAGGTTCCACGTTGCGGCTTAGTCCTGTTGTAAGATAGCAAAGGAAAATTAGGGATTTTGGAGTACTTTTTCATGGTTCAAGGTCCATGTGCTTCTTGATATAATGGGTTTAAGGACCTTGTGCACTTACTTGTTAGACAACTTAAAGTCCTTGGCTTACCTACTATTTATTTGGGTTCATGGCTACGCATATATAGAGTCGTGGTTTGAGGCCCTGATTCATATTTTACCCTGATTTCTAGTCCAGACACACCCTTCTTAGTTAGGTTTGAGTCCTAACTGGGAATTTCTATTTAGGGTTCTTGGGATGCCTTTACCGCTGTCAAAGTCCTTAGTAGGACGTGAGAGTTCTATATGTGTTCTCAACTTCTTCTAGTAATTCCATAGATCTTTTTTATATCCATTGGGATTACAGGGGTTTGTTTGGATTATTTTACGTTTAATTGAATGAGTGTTCACCTTGTTGTCTTATAGAGTCGATTTAGGTTTTACATAGTTATTTATTTTATTGTTCGTTCGTTCAATAGATCGTTTTCTTCTTATTTAGGATTTCTGTTACTATTTTCTTTCCATGGTTTTTAGTCGCTTCCTATTCCACATTTCATTATTGCTTTTTCTTTTGAAGTTTAGTTGGCCTATAAATCCTGTTCCTGTTTGTTTGGTACTCATATTGAATTTCACACCTGCTTTTCTAATGCTGGTCTGAGTACTAATTGTTTGCATTAATATCGAGCTCGCAACGGGTACCTTTAGAGAGAGGGTTATTTTATGGCTTTATGGATCATGCCTAACTCCTCCTGTTTAGTTTTTCCTAGTGTTTTGATTTTTGAGACGATTCTATATATTTTTTGTGCACTTCTTGGACTTGTGCTCTTTCGTAGTAGGTCTGTACATGTGACTACAGGGTATGGGTGGGATATCATTTGATATATATGAATGTATAGTGTTTATGGTCTTATCTTCCACTGTTACCTTAATGTTTTATGTTTTATTTCCAATTATTTGTTGTATCTACCATGTATTCCTATTACTAGGTGTTTACGGAAACAAATTGTTTCACCTAACCTTGGAAAATCAAATTTCATAATGACTATACTTTTAATGTAGAATTGAGGGACTTAATGTTTTCTATCATTATTTGCATATTGATTGACTATTCAAAAATTCAAGTTAATTCTTAGTATGTGGTATATTAAAGGTTTTTAATTAAGTCTTAATCCATGTTATTAATTGCATTTAAATATCACAAAAATTAAACACATAGACAAAGAACACATTTTCATTAAAAATATTCAAAATATCACAAATCATATGATCACTAGTCTACATTACATATCATCTTTCTCATTACGTAGGTGATGAGGATTTATTACACTATCAGCCAAAATCTTAGCTAGATTGTCTATAGGAGAATATTGATAAAAACAAGGCCTAGGACAGGTCCTTAGAAGCCAATGTCTCTTTATATTAGCTTCAAGATACTTTTTTTTGCTTCCACTTGACTTTTAGTTTATACATATATGCCAAAAAATCCTTATTTGGACCAAGACAGGTATAAATGCTAATCATTAATGTCATCCAATGATCTGGAAGCGAAAAAATAAATATGAATAAAGCTTCTAGATCCAAGACCCATATAAAATGGGAAGTCAACTCTTCTCGTTTTGTCTTAAATAAATCAATATATTCTGGTATGGAAGAAGATGGGTCCATTTTGATATGTTTAAACTCCTCATATTTTCTTCTCCCTTCCCTCATCCAAGCTCTTTGATCCCTTAAGGTATTTTGGATAGATCTTGGAACAACATTTCTAATGATTTCGGAATCACCATCAATATCGTCACTAGTTATTGTCCTTCGTCGACGAAGTCTTCTACGTTGTCTTCTTTCTTGATTGTTAGTACCACTCACAATTGTACTGCTTCGAGTTTGTCGCCGTCCCCTTCCATACATTTCTAAAATGAGAAAAAAGAAACAAATATAATATTTATTTATTACCATATAGGTGTTAAAACATAGTTTCTTCCACAAAATTATTTATTCCAGCAAGATTTGGAACATAGTTAAATATATCAAACTATGTAAAATTTCCACAAAGTGAAAACATTCAACATTTTATATATTCCTACAATTCAACCTAGAAAACCTATCAAATTGGGTAACTCCTAAACTATGAACAGGGTCTTTACTACCCTTTCAAACTCTCTCTTCAATTAACATTAATGAAATATTTTATCTTGTTAAATTTTGGACAAAGAAAAATGATCTTTCAAATATATTAGATTTGAAGATGAATATCTTATATGTGTAAAGAAAATCTAAAACTAAAAATTACAATAACAAAAATAAAAATCCAGGCTTTGATATTATCAAAAAATGAAATTCATCGATTGTACCTGTTAATGATAATAGATTTTATTCAGGATCAAACCAAAAATTCTTTGTATCTTTTTGACAAAT
Source organism: Solanum pennellii (assembly GCF_001406875.1). Classification (NCBI taxonomy): domain Eukaryota; kingdom Viridiplantae; phylum Streptophyta; class Magnoliopsida; order Solanales; family Solanaceae; genus Solanum; species Solanum pennellii. The sequence continues at coordinate 25,741,720 of NC_028646.1, forward strand.
AAAAGATCATCTTCTACTGATGAAAACACTGTTGTGATGTTCGTTTTGATGAAAAACTCATTTATATTCACCTATATTTATAATGTGTCCGGACTAGGCGATATTAAAAATATACTTTAACTCATTGATTATTCTTAATGATATTTTATTTCTTATATTTATGTTAAATAATCATTAATCATTTAATATATATGTAACCGTTGTATTTTTTCATGCTTTTATTGTTATCACTTTCCGTAGATTCCGTATGCCTTTTTGTGTTGTGGTTGGATGAGTGGCACACTTTTCAAGGTGGTTGGGAGAGTTTGGTGTGAGTGTTGTGGTTGGATGAGTGGCACACTTTTCAAGGAGGTTGGGAGAGTTTGGTGTGAGTTTTACCCTTTTGGAGGCTAATGACATGAATTTGTTGACCTTAGTCAACATCCAGAGATCCTGATATCGGATGGATTTCATCAGTTTAATTAGTTTGAGTTTTGTAACCACCGGGTTCAATCGTTATAAAAAAGCCAACGGTGAAAATTTTTGGGTCAGAGAACTTTTTCGTACTAACTTGAAAATTTCCAACCTAGTCAAGATTTGGATGAAATTTGAGTCATTAAATTATAGGAACGATTGGTGATCTAATTATGTATTTTATTGCATGAGTATATAGGGAAGATGTTAAGAAACCCGCATAACTTTACGAAATTTAATTTAGGCAAGTAGAACTCTCAAAAATATTTTAGCATGAACGAGTAGTTATTGAGTGTGGCACAATTATTCTTACCAGGGCGAGGCCACTGTGGCGGGCTAGGGGCCACCATATAAGAGCAATTGCAATTTTAGTAGGAAATAAACCCCAAAACATCTTTATTCCGCAACATTCAAACTTGAGTGCGAAGGAACAAATCCAAGTATTTTCTTGATATTTTTCCACCACTCTTGAGATTAAAGGTAAGGCTTTCACTCCCCAAATCTATTTGATCCTTAGAACGTAATCTAATGGATAATTATCAACGTGAAAGGTTTTGATGTAAAATTATGGTAAAGATAGCGCTAATATCGGTATCTGGATCATGGGTATGATCTAGGGTTGATAGAATTGGGAGTAATTCTTGTAATTAGTTACTGTTTACTGATTCCAATGTTATATTAATCGTTTGTACACCAAGAACAAACGGAACGAATCAAGGGGGGAGAATCAAGTTTCTTAGGGGATTGAAGCTTTGTTCAAGGTAGGTGATGGTTTTCATTTAATCATTTGATATATGTTTATTCTTGCTTCATTTTAATACGTGTATTTATGCAAATGTTGCATTATTAACCACAATTTTTGTAAATGAGATAGATGAATGATGAATGCCATGAATCCTGACTTAATTGTATGATCTTGAGAATATACTTGTGATTTGATTGTGGCTTTTTTAATGGATCGGGTATTTCATTCTGACATGCTAACTTGGATGGGTTGCCATGTTCCGACATAAATATGGGATCAGGTGCCACGTTCTGGCACAAAGATTAGATCGGGTACCACGTTTCGGTATTCTAATAGTATGGGTTTGATTCCATGAGAGGGCCATTGACTTGACATATTTGTGTATCTTAAGAAATGTGAAATTGTAGGTTGTTGTAAATGTTGATGATATTGTATATGTTTGGGGTATTCATGTTGTTATTATGTTGTATTGACTTACATGTTGCACTTACTGGGATAGCCGCGTGACCCTACCAGTACAATGTCGTTGTGTACTGATACTACACTAGCTCTTTCTTTGTTGAGTAGATGACATCTTCATGGAGCTATGATAGATCTATTTAGAAGATGAGAGATTGTTGATTGAATTCAAGGGTGAGAGTTATTTCAGGTCGCCATGAGTTCTCTTTTTGTCTTTTTCCATATATCAGACTTGAACTTTCTAGTTAGTTGTGAGTTCATTAGTTTGGGGTGTAATATTTCTTGTTTAGACTTATGGATCTTTTAAAATTTTTGGTACATTGACTTTTGGGTTCTCAGAATTCAATTCACAATTCGTTGTTAGATATTTTAGAAGTTTCTGGGAACTTCAGTATATAATTATTTAAACTTGCTTCTATAATGTTAAATACTTTAGTATGTTGATTATGTTGAGTAGAAAATTAGTATAAATGTTTCTCCCATTGGAGGTTTAGTATGGGTGTTTTACTCTTTTGTTTGCATAACGTAAACACTAGATTCAATGACATCAGGCCCGTAGCTCTTGTAAATGATCCAATTGAGGAATCTATAGTGAGAGGTCGCAGTCGAGATCAGGTAGAGGAAGAGCTAGGGTTAGCCGAGAAAGAGTGGTGCCTACTACAGATGGGGTACCAGTAAGAAATCCTCCCAAAATGAGGCCCCTCCCGTAAATAATGAAGAGATAGAGGAGAATGTTGAGGTTAAAAATGTTGAGGAGGTTGTAAAAGAGGAAGAGGTGCAGTATAAGACTACATGTATTCCTCCCATGACCCAGTGTTCTCTTAAAAGATCATGTCATTCTTGAAAGAATTGGTTGATCCTGGAGTGCTTCCTTCTGTTCAAGAAACTCAAGCTCCCGCCAATTCTCCTATTGTTATCATTGTCCAGAGGTGAGAGGGAACGTACGTAATGATAATTTCTTCTTTCACTTATTGGGTCATGTTATAACTTGCAATGAACATGCGATATTGACCAAGTTTTGAAGTTGAAACCACCTTTGTTCCATGGTTTTGAGAGTGAGGATGCATATGATTTCATCCTTTATTTCTATGAGAGGCTTCATATGTTGGGAATTTTTCTTCAGCATGGGGTTGAATTCGTGACTTTTAAGCTTTAAGGTGAGGCTAAGTAGTGGTGGAGAGATTATACAAAATAAAGATTTTAATTTTTACCTCCACTTACTTGGACCGAGTTTAATGTCATGTTCTTAGAGAAATATGTGCTTAGGACTTTGAGAGACCGCAACAAAGATGAGCTCATGGATTTTGATTGAGGTAGTATGTTTATTGCTTATGAGGCCAAGTTTCATGCCTTGTCTAGATATGCTACGCAGTCGATGACTAGTACGGAATAGATGATCCATTAATTTTGTAACATTCCAGAAATTGTACTTGTCTAGTGAAGAGTCTATTAGGTTTTAAGAATATGTATTGGGGTACATAAACATCCAATGCTCAATATTGGGTAATATTGGGCATGTTAGAAAATATTGGCTTAAGAGTGTTAGCCAATTTCTATGTATTAACAATTAACTTAAAATACACTTTGATGTTTAGCTAATTTATATGTATTAAGATATACTTTGATATTCAAATGCTCTAATCCAAGCTTGGTTAGGAATTGTACCTGCAATGAAAACCCTAAGCTAAAATATTAAATTCTTAGTGGTACACATTAGGTATGAGGCGTCCAAGTGTCAAGCGTAGGTAGCATAGCACATGATCATTTATAATCATCATGTAGATTAACTAGTGCCCAAGGACATAGTGAGGGTCCTTGGACAAGAAATGCGCAACAACACATGTGCAAGAGACCAAGCGACAAAACCCCAACCGAATTCGATTAGGGAGGTTAAAGGGCAGGCCCGCGTGCAGGTAAAGCCACATGGGGACTTGATTCCTAACAAGTCCTAGGCTCTATCTAACTTAACTAACTAACTAACTAACCTAGTACTAACTAAAATGAACTAACTAGTGTACCCGAAATCCTAAAACCTTACCGGGTAACTAACTAAAGAAACATCCTAGTAACTAACATATGATGGTCCAAAGGGGTTAGTTATGATCCTAGTGACTTAGGGGTACATTAGTAATTACCCTAGTTCACTTAATTAATTAAATTATCAACTTAATTAATTATTTCAAAAATAATTATGTTACCCGAACCCTTAGCAATTTATCAGAATTTGACTAAGTCAAATGCTCTCCTATTTTAGTCAATTTAGGAGGGGCGTTTTTGGTAATTTAACATATTAAAAGACCCAATTAAGAGGAGGTCTTATGTGACGACTATGTATTGATATTACGTCAGTTTTAGACCACTTTTGCATGTCCCAAATCATATCAAACAAAAATTCTCTTAATTTCTCAACAAAACTCTTTTAAAAACTCCATTGAATAATAAGAAAAGCTTAAGGAAGAAGACGAAGGTTTGAAGTTTCCAATCAGATTTTCGTGGTTTCTTTATCTATAAAGTATGTGTTTTGCACTCTTGCGATTCCTTTCCCGAAGAGGTCCTTTCGAGATAAGTTTTCAAGAACTTCAAATACTAGGGTTTTTACTCTACAAAATATATTTTCTTCCTAACCCTAGATTTATGATTTTTAACGAAAAGTAAACATTTTCTATGGTTAATTTCACACAAACTACTGAGTGTTTGATTGATAATGTTTGAATGTCATGTTATACATGATATTTATCTAAGTGATGGTTTCCAATGGGTTGTTTATGGTATTTGATAACGTGTAAACATTAGGATTGGGATTAAGACTTGAATAACCCTTTAACGACCCGTTTCCCTTCTCCTACGCTATGCATTGATCTTGTTCATGATTTGATGAGTTGTTCTTGATAATGTTATTGAGTATTTCAGTAAGTATGATTATGAATATTGTAAGATGAATAAGGTTCTTGGAAGCAAGAGGTGAGTCTTCTAAAGTTGTGATTACTTTACAATGTTTATGTTTGCCTATGAATCACGTTGTTATGTAATGAAAGTATGTATGATGTTTTTATGTGTATATGTTGGGATATGAACAACGTTAAAAGTGAGATCATGATAAGGCTATGAAAATGCAAGTTATGATATTCTCTTGTATACCTTACACAAGATGACTATGTTATGTTAACCTCACATATGAAGGGTTGCGATGTAAGTAAATCCTTTTCTAATCCCTAAATAGATCATCATCATGTTTATAAAGGTAGTTAACCTCCTATTACCTATAATAAGTTTATGATGAAAGAATATATAAAGATTATTCCAAGGAAAGGGACTTAAGCTAAGCACCGATGGACTAGATATGAGAAGTGTCCCTTCCCTAGTGGAAGGTAGGTCTCATGAGATTGAGGCTGCCATGTAATGTGGAACTATGGGTCTCTAATACATATCCTAGTTCTTGAACTATGTTGTCACCATAGGATACTAGCTAATACTAGCTAGTGGATCCAACTAGAAAGCTATGTCATGTAGGTTCTACTTTGGTCGGTAGACCAACTCTTTTCGGTGTGGGGAAGACACCGGATGCCATGTTTATCTCACATGGTCTATGTCGGTTAAGGATAATTTTCCCTCATGTAAAAATGAAAGACAAGTACGTGAACGTCGACTAGGGTAACTTGAGTAGTCTACATAGTATAGGTAGGGGTGTGGGACTCTACCTAGACATTGCACAAGTTGACTCTAAGAGAAGTCCTAGGGTATTGTTCTTATATAATATGATGACATGAAAGATATATGTTATGATACATGATGTTACTCTTATATGATGTTAGTTATTATGATGAACATGTTATTGATTTATATTGCTATATGAAGTGATGACCACTTAGTTTACAAGTTATATGAAGCAAAGCTTTACTTATAGTCTCCTATCTTATCTATTGGTTGTGTAGGGTTATCGGGCTTCACATAACCATTGCACTTGTAGGTTGGGAATGGGATCATTGGTGAGTGTTTTGTATGCTACGCTATATGATCCATTGAATGTGAAAATTTAATATGACTCTATGATATTGTGTCTTCGATTATGATAATGATTCAAGTTTTTGAAATCTTTAACTTGTATATGATATATGCTATGTGCATTGAGGACTTTCACATGACTTAGCATGTTTTCTAATGAAACGATAAATAATCCTTTTTCATGCATTTCATTATGTGTTACGTGCATATACCCATACTTAGTACATGTAGCGTACTAACCCCACTACTTTATATTACTACAACTCTAGGTTCCGGTTGTTGAAGTTTAAGCAGGTTTATTTGAAGAAGCTTGGAACTCATTCTCCAAGTCTTCGTAGAAGCTCATCATGTTCGGGGATTCTATCTTTCATTTTCTAGCTTTATGAAGACATTATTAGAATTTAAGAGTATTAGATTTCAATGTATGTTCTTTAGATTCTTTTGTATTAAGGCCTATATGGCATATAAACTATTATTGCCTAAGTACACAATTTCAATCTTTAGATGGTTTTATATATGTGAGACAATTTCTTAGAATATCTATGGTCTATGAATTATAATATGAAGTCTAAGTATACTTCAATAGTATGTTACCCGCTAAATTTAATTGTATGATTGTGATGAACGCTAAGAACAGGTTTGTCTGCGACCTCTGATAGGTTAACGCCGCCGGTCTCATCCGGGTTGTACTCTCATGGTGTGACAAACTTGGTATCAGAGCATGAGGTTAAATATCCTTAGGATAAATGTCTCACTAAACCACATTACCTAGTGTCTTGTTCATGGTTGTGAAGTGCGCCACAATTAATGATGTGAGGCTATGTGATGATTAGGAAACTCTTTTCGTGATACTCCTATGTCGTGCCTTTAGAGTTTTGACACTATGTGTCGTATAGTATCTTATCCCTTTCTTGTGTATATAGGGGGTGAACACAAGAAGGACAACCGCGAGAAGAGTAGGAGAGTAGATTGCGAATGCGGGAGCTACTCCCCAAGGCAATTGAAATGCTCCTCAAGTGCAAGCTGCTGCAAATGATCAAGTTCCAGGTTTCTCAAGCTATGACGAATGGTCAAGTTAGGGCTGCCCTGTCCCAAATGGCCCAATCCATCACCCCAAGATCAAACCATCACGGCTCAAGCGAACAGGGAGGTTGTTCCTCGAGAGAAGCAACATGCTAGTACTATGGCTAGTCGTCTGAGAGACTTTACGAGAATAAATCCTCCAAAGTACTTTGGATCGAAAGTTGATGAAGACCTCAAAGATTTCCTTGATGAGGTATATAATATTTTGTTTTCTATGGGTATGAGTACTATGGAAAAGATTGAACTTGCTGCCTATTGATATATCGTGGTTTCACGGTATTATTAATACTTTTTCCTTAAGTTTAGTGTGTCCAAGAGCCTTTTTGTGCTAATTTTTATATAAGTTTCTCTTTATTTTGCAGGAAATCTGTCCAAAGATGAATGCGGAGATTTTGAGCGAAGAAATGCAGAAGAGACCACCTACGGAGCTTGTGACGGTTCGTCGTGCTTGTGACGGTCCGTAGGTGGCAGCGTAGTGCAGCTACTGAAGGAAGATGGCAAAGTCTGACCAAAAGTGGGGTTACGAAGCTTGTGACGGTCCGTCGTGTCTATGACGGTCCGTCCTGCAGGTTCGTCATGAAGTTCAGAGAAGTAATCCCAGTACCCATATTCCAAGAGTTGAAGTGTTTTGGAACGAAGACCCTCGACGGACCGTTGTGCCTATGACGGTCCGTCATACCTACCATCGAGGGTAATGAAGAGAGCAGCAGAATAAATTGCACAAGTATGGGATGACGGAGTCCATGACAGTCCGTCGTGACCACGACGATCTCGCGAGTTCTGTCGACCCAGCCGCGTTTTGACAGATTTCCAGCAAATAGAGTCCTTGTTTAATTAGGTTTTTATTTTTTATAAATAGTTCGAAAAATCTCGTTTTTGAGGTTAGACTCCGTATTGTTAGACATCACATTATTAGACTTTGTGTATTAGTGTTAGATTCTTGATTATCATTAGACTTTTTGTGAGATTATTGATTACTTTGAGATTCATGCAAGTGATTATTGGTGATTAATCAAGCAAACTTTCGGATTTTACTCTTT
>NC_028646.1:25750063-25760551 GCF_001406875.1 Solanum pennellii
AAATACATAACTTATCACTTTGCATGCAAGATACTAGGAAAGAATTGTTATAGTTAGAATTATCAAGTTATGAACCTGTGCGGAACACGTAAACCCTAGTTACTTTGATTAATTGATTAAAATCCAAGTCAAAGCTGTTAAGTGTCTCATTCAAGTTCGTTAGTTATTTTCATTCATTTAGAAATAGAAACCCCCCTTTTATTGTTTTTACTTTCCAAGGAAGTCATTGACTGAACAATAGTTATAACAGGTTGAAGTTAAGTCTAGACTATTTTCCTCGTGGGAACGATCCCAACCTCACTAGTTGGGTTATTTACTTGACACGACCGCTTTACTTCTTATTTGAGAAGTAAGTTTGAGTGTATCACCTATAAACTCAATGACGTGGCTCAGACATGGTACAACCAGTCGAAGGATAGTAGGGCTTTAGGAGGTGGTCTCGTGACTTGGGAGATCTTCAAAAAGGCCTTTCTTGACAGATTCTTTCCAAGGGAACAAAGAGAAGATAAGGTAGAGGAGTTCATCAACCTTCTCCACCCCTTTAAATTCATGAAGCTTTCAAGATATGCTTCTTCTTTGGTTTCCAATGCTAGGGATGAAATGAGCCGCCATGTAACAGGCGTGTCTGAAGAGCTTGAAGAAGAATGTCGTGCATCCAAGCTTCATGAAAATATGGATCTTTCTAGGTTGATGGTTCATGCTCAACAAGTTTAGGAAAGTCGCCTAAGGAAGAGGAATAGGGAAGCTAAGAAGGCAAAGTTCTTTGAAGGTAGTTCTTCTAAGAGTAGGCTTGATGTTCAAGACAGGACTAAGTTTAAGAAGAGGTTTTCAAATCAAGTTCCTTATAATTTCTCCATGAATCGCAATGATAGAGGTTCTAGTCCTAACCCTCAAGAGGGGAGAAATGTTGATCCACCAAAAGAGAGACTAACTTATGATAAGTGTGGTAAGAAAGATGCGGGTGAATGTCTTGTTGGGACTAATAGTTGCTATGGTTGTGGAAAAGGTAGCCATATGGTGAAAGATTGTCCTAATGTGAGAAGTCAAGGTAAGGGTAATAGCCAAGCTCAACCAAAAGGTCCTAGTCTGAAGCTCCAAAAAGGAATTGTTTCTACGCACTCAAGGCTAAAGGTGAACAAGAAATCCCTCCTGACGTTGTGACGGGTATGTTACAAGTTTTATCTATTAATGTCTATGCATTGCTTGATCAAGGTTCTACAATATTTTTTGTTACACCTTTGGTATCTAGGAAATTTGATGTATTTCCCGATGTTTTGATTGAACCCTTTTCCGTTTGTACCCCATGAGTCACTCCGTAGTTGCAAAAAGAGTCTATAGGAAATGCCCAGTAATGCTGCCCAATAGAGTTACTCTTGCTGATTTAGTAGAACTTGATATGTTTGATTTTCATATCATCTTGGGTATGGATTGGCTTCACGATTGTTTTGCTTCCATAGATTGTAGAATAAGGGTAGTGAAATTTTAATTCCCTAATGAACCCATTTTAGAGTGGAAATGGGGAAATTATATGCCACGTGGTCAAATCATATCTTGTTTGAAGGCTTGTAAGATGATCGACAAGGGTTTTTTATACCATGTGGTGAGAGTTAAGGACCTAGAATGTGAAACTCATTCAATTGATTCAGTCCCTATAGTGAGAAGAATTACCCAACTCATGATCTTGAGTTGGCTGCTGTAGTTTTTGCTTTAAAAATATGGAGTCATTACTTGTATGGTGTGCATGTTGATGGGTTTACTGACCATAAGAGTCTTCAATATGTGTTCACACAAAAAGAGTTAAATCTCCGACGGAGAAGATGGTTAGAATTGTTAAAGGATTATGACATGAGTTTCCTTTTCCACCCCCGGCAAAGCCAATGTGGTTGCGGATGGTCTGAGTCGAATGACTATAGGTAGTGTGTCTCATGTGGAGGAAAAGAAAAAAGAACTTGTGAAAGATACTAGGGTTGTTCCCAATGAAATTGTTGAATGTTCATCTCCCTAGTTCTCCCAATTTCCAATTCTAGTAGTATGTATAATGCAAAGATCTACATTAATGAGTAATCATGAAATTGACTTATTTTCTTAATAGGTGCATGTGTCGGTAAATGATAGTACCAACTAGAGTTTTAAGAAATTGTCTTCATACTCTATTCTTGCACTTATGTGAAACATGTATGCATATGTTTTCTTGAGATTTTGTTGTTGTCTTGAGAAGAATGATAGCATGGTATCTATTTGATGCATTTTGATTTTATGATAAGGTTGAGAAGGAAATTCCTTACTATTTGTTATAAATATGTAGCTCTTATATGATTGTACATCATGAATTGAGTGCTCAGTGTGATGATATGTTATGTGTTTGTTGTGATGCTAGTATTGAGTTTATCTCCTACCCTCCAAAAGATTTTAGTGTCATTCGGAGACGAATGTTCCTAAGGGGGGGATAATGTAACATTCCAGAAAATGTACTTGTCTAGTGAAGAGTCTATTAGGTTTTAAGAATATGGGCCCGTTTGGATGGGCTTAATAAAAGCAGCTTTAAAAAAGTACTTTTGAAAGTGCTGAAACTTATTTTTAAAATAAGCAGTTATGTGTTTGGATAAAAGTGCTGAAGTTGCTATGCCAAACGTGAAAAGGGAAAAATGGAAGAAAGAGACGTTAGGGTTATGTTGTAATTTGGAGATTGTATAAAATTATTAAGGGCAAAAAGATAAAAATGTGGTCAACTTAAAACAGCTTATAAGCTAAAAAAAAAAAAGCACCCCTACCCCAGCTTTTAACTTTTGGCTTAAATATAAGTTTTTTTTAACTTAAAATAAGCTATTTTGAGTATTGCCAAACAGCTAAATAAGTCAAAAATCAGCTTTTAAGTCAGTTTGACCAGCTTTTAAGCTGAGCCAAACAGGCTCTATGTATTGGGTACATAGCCATCCCAATGCCCAATATTGAGTAATATTGGGCATGTTAGAAAATACTGGCTTAAGGGTGTTAGCCAATTTTTATGTACTAACAAGTAAAAATACACTTTGATGTTTATCCAATTTCTATGTATTAAGATATACTTTGATGTTCAAATGCTCCAATCCAAGCTTGTTTAGGAGTTATACCTGCAATGAAGACCCTAAGCTAAAATATTAATTCTTAGTTATACACATTATGTATGAGGCATCCAAGTGTCAAGCCTAGGTACCATAGCACAAGATCGCTTAAAATCAACATGTAGATTAAGCAGTGCCCAAGGACACAGTGAGGGCTTGGACAAGAAATGCGCAGCAACACATGTGAAAGAGACCAAGCGACCAAGCCCCAACCGAATTCGGTTAGGGAAGTTAGGGGGCAGGCGCGCGTGCGGGTAAGGTCACATGGGGCCTAGCTTCCTAACCAGTCCTAGGCTCTAAGTAACTCACGTAACTAACTAACTAACCTAGGATTAACTAAAATAAACTAACTAGTGTACCCGAAATCCTAAAACCTAATCGGGTGACACTAGCCAGGTAACTAACTAAAGAAACATCCTACTACCTAACCTAGGATGGTCCAGAGGGGTTGGTATGGTCCTAATAACTTAGGGGTACATTAATAATTACCCTAAGTAACTTAATTAATTAAATTAGTAACTTAATTAATTAATTCCCGAACCCTTAGCAAATTTTCAGAATTTGGCTATGCCAAATGTTCTCCTATTTTTAATCAATTTAGGAGGGGCGTTTTTGGTAATTTAACTTATTAAAGGACCCAATTAAGTGGAGGGTCTTATGGAACCACTATATATTGATATTAGGTCAGTCTTAGACCACTTTTGCATGTCCCAAATCAGATCAAACGGAAATTCTCTCAATCTCTCAAGAACACTCGTTTCAAAACTCCATTGAAGAACAAGAAAAGCTTAAGGAAGAAGACAAAGATTTCGAAGTTTCCATTAAGATTTTTGTGGATTCTCAATGTGTAAGGTATGGGTTTTTCACTCTTGGGATTCCATTCCCCAAGAGGTCCTTTCAAGATAAGTTTTCAAGAACTTCAAATACTAGGGTTTTTACTCTACAAAAAGGATTTTCATCCTAACCCTAGATTTATGATTTTTAACGAAAAGTAAACATTTTCTACGGTTAATTTCACATGAATTCCTGAGTGTTTGATTGATAATGTTTGAATGTCGTGTGATACATGATATTTCTCTATGTGATGGTTTCGAATGGCTGTTTATGGTATTTGATAACGTGTAAACGTTAGGATTGGGATTAAGACTTGAATGAACCCTTTAACGACCTGTTTCCCTTCTCCTACGCTATGCATTGATCTTGTACATTATTTGATGAGTTTTTTTCATTATGTTATTGAGTATTTCACTAAGTATGATTATAAATATTGTAAGATTAATAAGGTTCTTGGATGCAAGTGATAAGTCTTCTAAAGTTGTGATTACTGTAAAATGTTTATGTTATCCTATGAATCACAATGTTATGTTATGAACGTATGTATGATGTTTTTATGTGTATATGCTGGGATATGAACAACATTAAATGTCAGATCATGATAAGACTACGAAAATGCAAGTTATGATATTTTCTTGTATGCTTTACACAAGATGACTACGTTATGTTAATCTCACATATCAAGGGTTACAATGAAAGGAAATTCCCATCTAATCCCTATAGAGCTTATGATCATGTCAATATAGGGAGTTAACCTCCTATTACCTGTTATAAGTTTATGATGAAAGAAAACTTAAAGGTTATTTCAATAAAAGGGACTTAAGCTAAGCACCGATGTACTAGATATGAGAAGTGTCCCTTCCGTAGTGGAAGGTAGGTTCACAATGATTCTCATGAGATTGAGGCGTCCATGTGATGTGGAATTATGGGTCTCAAATACAAATCCTAGTTCTTGAACTATTTTTCCACACTAGGATACCAGCTAGTTGATCTACCTAGAAAGCTATGTCATGTAGATTCTACTTTGGCGTGTAGACGACCACCTCTTTTCGGTGTGGGGAAGACATTGTTCCATGTTTAGATCACATGGTCTATGTCGGTTTAGGCGAATTTTTTCCTCATGTAAAAATGAAAGACAAGTACGTGAACGTCGACTAGGGTGACTTGAGGAGTCTACATAGTATAGGTAGGGGTGTGGGACTCTACCTAGACATTCCACAAGTTGACTCTAAGAGAAGTCCTAGGGTATTGTTCTTATATAATATGATGACATGAAAGATATATGTTATGATACATGATGTTACTCTTATATGATGTTAGTTATTATGATGAACATGTTATTGATTTATATTGCTATATGAAGTGATGACTACTTATCTTATAAGTTATATGAAGCAAAGCTTTACTTATGGTCTCCTATCTTATCAATTTGGTTGTGTGGGGTCCTCGGGCTTCACATAACCATTGCACTTCTAGGTTTGGGATGGGATAATTGGTGAGTTTTTGTATGTTACGCTATATGATCCATTGAATGTGAAAAGTTAATATGACTCTATGGTATTGTGTCTTCGATTATGATAATGATTTAAGTTTTTGGAATCCTTAACTTGTACATGATATATGGTATGTGTATTGAAGACATTCACATGACTTAGCATGTTTTCTAATGAAACGATAAATGATCCTTTTTCATACAGTCCTTATGTGTTATGTGCATATACCCATACTTAGTACATGTGGCGTACTAATTTACTTTATATTACTAAAATGGTAGGTTCCGGCCATTGAAGTTTAAGCTGGTTGATTTGAAGAAGCTTGGAACTCTTTCTCCAAGTTTTGGTAGGTCATCATGTTCAGGGATTCTATCTTCCATTTTTCAGCTTTATGAAGACATTAGTAGAATTTAAGAGTATTAGATTTCCATTTATGTTCTTTCGATTATTTTGTATTAAGGCCTATATGGCATATTAACTATTATTGGCTAAGTACAGATTTTCACTCATTAGATGGTTTTATATATGTGAAACAATTTCTTAAAATATCGTATGATCTATGAATGATAGTATGAAGTCTAAGTATACTTCAATATTATGTTAAATTATTTAATTTTTCTGCTAAATTTATTTGTATGATTGTGATGAACACTAAGAAGAGGCTTGTCTACGAACTTTGAAAAGTTAACGACGCTGGTCTAATCCGGGATGTACTCTCCGAGTGTGACAAATTTATCAAGTGATTATTTGCATTTATTATTTGTTCATATTACCTCTGCAGGGAGGAGATTTTTAACAAGGTAAAAGGCTTTGTTAAGAAATTGGAGGGGGTGAGGCGAGACAGTCACGCTAAGGCATTGGCTAAAAGGGACAAAAACTAGGGTAACTTTCAATATTCTTACTCCAAAGGGAAGGAGAGGCAAACACTTGCAGCCAGGCCAAGGCAGTCTTCCATGCCAGCCGCTATACGTGATTACTATAGAACTCCACCTCATAATTTGATTCAGGATAGCCAAGAGAGTCGCACATTTGACGGGTGACAGACCATCTTTTGATCATACTTACGATGATTGTGGAGAACCTGGGAATATGAGGCGATATTATCCCCACCCACATGTGTCTGCACAATACCCGTCTAAAGCAGTGGTACCTACAAAAATTGGTAATAATAGTAAAGGGTGTCAACAAGGTGGGCGAGGAGGAAATCATTGAGGCAGAGGAGGCATAGGAAATAGAAATGCAGGCAGAGGTATAGTGCAGCCATGCAGAGAAGTAACATGCCAAGATGATACGACATAGTGTTACGATTTTCCAAGCAAGAATAAGGTAAAGGCATCTCACGCGATGATCACATGTACTATTCTTGTTTGTGACCGGATGGCTAATGTGTGATTTGATGCAGGTTCTACTTATTCTTATGTGTATGTAAAATATTTGCTGCAACATTTTCTATGATATGTGATATGTAATGCCCTAATCCATGTTCCTACCCCAGTTGGAAAGTCTATCATAGTCACCCCTATCTATCATGCTTGTCCTATTTTGTTTATGGGTTATCACACTTAGGAGGATTTCGTGATTTTGGAGACGACCCACTTTGATATAATCTTAGGTATGACTTGGTAGTCCCACTATTATGTTGTGCTTAATTGTAATACTAAGTATGTAACTCTAAAAATTCCGGGAAGGGAAAAGTTAGAGTGGGAAGGGGTGAACAAGAATAATCAAGATAAGATCATATCCTTTTTTCGAGCTAAAAAACTGGTAGGGAAGGGTTGTTTTGGGTTATGTTGCTCATATTAGGAAAGTTGAGGTTGACAATCCATCTATTGAGTCTTTTTATGTGATGTTGGTATTTAGAGAAGTGTTTCCTACTGATTTTCCTTGTATGCCCTTAGATAAAGATATAGATATCTGCATAAATTTGGAACTTGGTACTCATCCTATTTATATCCCTCCATATCACATGTCCCCAGCGAAATTAAGAAAGCTTAAGCATCAAATCGAAGAGCTTCTTTAGAAGGGATTTATTCATCCTAATGATTCCCCATGGGGTGCTCCCATTTTCTTGTTAAGAAAAAGGATGGTAGCATGAGAAATTGTATAGATGATCGATAATTGAACATGGTCATAATTTGAAACAAGTACTTCTTGTCTCGAATAGATGATCTTTTATACCAATTGCAAGGTGCATCAGTTTTCTCCAATATTGATCTAAGGTATGGTTACCATCAGTTGAAGATTAGGCATAACGATGTGCCCAATATGGCATTTAGAACCCACATGGGTACTATAAGTTTCTAGTTATGTCAGTCGGGTTGAGTAATGTGCCTACAGCCTTCATTAGTTTGATGAATGGGGAATTCAAACCATTCATTGATTCGTTCATCATAATTTTATTGATCCTATTTTGGTCTATTCGAGAAGTAAGAATGAGCATGTCGACCATCTTCGTATTGTTCTAGGTGTTGTTCAGAAACAAAGGTTGTATCCTAAGTTTTCTAAGTGTGAATTTTTGTTGACTTCGACTGCAATTTTGGGTATGTAGTTTAAAAGAAGGGGTAATGATAGATTTTCAAAAGATTGAGGTGGTTAAGAATTGGGTTCAACATAGTTCTATGAAGAAAGTTAGAACTTTTTGTGGGGCTCGCTAGCTATTATAGTGGATATGTGAAGAACTTTGCTTCTATTGACACTTAGTTTAAAAATTTTACCAAAAAGGAGATACCATTTGACTGGACTAAAAAATGTGAGGACAACTTTCAAAAGCTCAACTCTGTTGACCACAACACCTATCATAGCACTACCAGTAGAAGGTAAATATTTTATTGTTTAATGTGATGCTTCACATTCTTGTTTGGGTGTTGTGTTGAGGAAGGATATCTTATCCCTCGCGTCATTTGAAGATGCATGAGAGGAATTATCCAACACATAATTTAGAGTTGGCAGCAAAAGTGTTTGATCTTAAGATCTGGCAGCATTACCTCTACGGTGTCGAAGTGAAGTGTTTACTGATCATCGTAGTTTGCAGCATGTGTTCACACCAAAGGATCTGAATTTGAGACAACAAAGATGGATGGAGTTACTCAATGATTATAATGACACAAATCAATATCATCCGGCTAAGGCTAATGTAGTGGTAGACACTTTTAGTCGAAAAGTGGTAAGTATGGACAGTTTAGCTTCCTTGAGTGTAACTAGATGACCTTTGGCTCAGGAAATTCAAACCTTATAGTCTAAATTCATGCATTTGGGCATCTCAGGAAAAATGAGGGGTATTAGCTAGCATTGAAGTAAGTGGTACGTTTATGGAGGAGATCAATGACAAGCAATTCGAGAATGAAAATTTGATGAACTTAAGAAGAAAACCGTGATTGGTAAGGCATAAGAGACCACTCTTGATGAGGAAGGTGTGCTCAGTTTCAAAGGAAGAATACATGTTCTTCGAGTTGATTACTTGATTCAGAAATTATTGATGGAATCTCATGGTTTGCGATATTCCATTCATCGGGGTATGAACAAGATGTGCAGAGATTTGAAGCAAATTTATTGGTGGTCCGGCATGAACAAGGATATATCAAAGTTTGTGGCTAAGTTTCAAAATTGTCAATAAGTGAAGTATGAGCATCAAAGGCATGCAGGGTTCCTTAAAGAATGTCAATTCCGAAGTGGAAATAGGAAAGGATAGTCATGTAATTTGTGGTTGGTCTTCCCAAGAACTTGGGATAGTTTGATTCTATATGGGTAGTGGTCAGTGGCGGAGCCACATATAGTTAAGGGGTGTCGATCAACACCCCTTGGTCGAATTACATTGTGTATCTAAAATAAAAATTATTTTTTATGTATATATATTGAATATTGACACTGATTGTCTTCTACTTGATTTTATTTCTTAATATTTTGACACCCCTTAGATAAAATTCTAGCTCCGCCACTGGTAGTAGTTGATAGATTGACTAAGTCAAACCATTTTATTCTGGTAAGAGTAGATTACAATGCTGATCAATTGGCTAAGGTGTATATGAAAGAGATAGTGAGGTTGCATGGGGTTCATTACTATAGTACACAATTTATCTCTATGTTTTGGAGGAAAATGCATGATGAATTGGGCACAGAACTCACTTTTAGTACAATATTTCACCAACAGAGCGACGTGCAGTCTGAGAGGACTATTCAAGTACTAGAAAACATGTTGAGGGCATGTGTGGTTGATTTGAAGGGCATTGGGATAAGTTCTTACCTTTTTATAAGTTATTCTAGTATAATAGTTATCACTCCAGCATTGATATGGCACCCTTTGAGGCGTTATATGGAGATCACCCATAGGATGGTTCGTGGCTGGAGATGTGAAACCTTTGGGGGTTGATTTAGTCAAGGATACACAAGATTAGTGAGGAGTATTTAAACTAAGCTTTTAGGATCCTAGAGTAGACAAAGAAGTATGCAGACCATAGGTGAGACATTCCATTTCAGACTGGTGAGAATGTTTTTCTTAAGGTATCACCAAAGAAAGAGGTGATAAGGTTTGGTAAGAAGGGCAAGCTAAGACAGCAAAGCATTGGTACCTTTGAGGTTCTTGAATTTATAGGATCGGTAGCGTTATGTTAAAGAGATATCATGGTGACTGAAATTATATGCTAAAAGTAAGTTGTAATAGACAATTAGGAAAGGATCATAGGCCCTTGTTCAATATAGCCAATTTTTAGCCTAAATAAAAAAACCGAATGAAATTAATAACTCTTTGATCTAAATGATTTGAGCTTAAAATAGACCTTTTTTTTCACCCCAACTTATCTTTTCTGGGAGTAATGTGTTGTCCCTGATCCCTCCTTGGACATGTGCACCTCAGCTTATGCCAAAAGCATAAGTTGAGGGTGGCTAATGTAGTAAACAACCTTTTTGTGTCCCTGACCCAACTTTGGGTATTGTGTACTTTGACTCATGGCAAAGCCATGAGTTGAGGATGACTATTATGAGGAATGCTCTGGAAAGCGGGTTTGAAAGAACAAAGAGAGAGAAAGAACAAAAGTAAAGTGACTAAAGAACCAGTAATATATACA
>NC_028646.1:25760769-25804979 GCF_001406875.1 Solanum pennellii
ATATATATATATATATATATATATATATATATATATATATATAAGCAAGAAAAGAAAAGAGTCACTTACACAAAGGAAGAAAGAAGGGAAAACAGCAAGGTGAAAGAATATGAGAAATTGGGCGAAATAAAATGATAAAAAGTTGTACTTTTAGCCGATATGTCAAGGAGGGAAACAAGTCACTAAAGTATACCTAAATATACCCTACCTGACCCTGAGCCTATGTTACAATCTAATAAAGTCCTATCGTGATCCTAAGAGTTGTATGGTGAACTTAAAGCAGTGAAAATAAGGGCAAGCTTATGGCAATATGTATGAATGAGTTATGAATTTGTTCTGAGAGTGAGTGTTGAAAAGTAATCCTTATACTCAAACTGAAATAATTGTGTGAAAAATGAGGATGTTGTTTTGAAGTGAGGACACCAGTTGCAATACAAAAAATATTATCACCTCGGTGAGAAATTGAAGAGGATAGGTGTCAGTGTGTGGTGAGTCTGTGTCATGGTCTGGTTCCACATAATTCAAGCCTAAAAGTGATAACATGCATAAACATGATGAGACTGATCAGGATTGATATCCAAATGATTGCAAAAGCTAAAATATGGATACTCTTGTACAAAGATTTTGTAGTAAGTCATAGTGCATTGCTTAAGAACAAACAACGAATTTAAGTTGAGGGTGTTGATGTACCGTGGTTTCACGGTATTTTTAATGCTTTTCCTTAAGATTAGTGTGTGTCCAAAAGCCTTTTGTATTGATTTTTATGTAAGTTTCTCCTTTTTTGCAAGAAATATGTCCAAAGATGAACGCGGAAGTTTTTGAGCGAGAAATGCAAAAGAGACCACCTACGGAGCTTATGACGGTCCGTAGGTGACATCGTAGTGAGGAGAGAAGCTGCTGAAGGAAGATGGTGAAGTCTGACTTAGTGTGGAATTACGGAAGTCCATAACTGACCGTCATAGCCACGACGGTCCGTCCTGCTGGTTCGTCGTAATGATCAAAGAGTAGTCTCAGTACCCAGATTCCAAGAAGTTAAAGTATTATGGAACGGAGACCCTCGACGGAACGTCGTTCTTGGAAAGGTACGTCATACATGTTTGATGAGGGTAATGAAAAAAGCAGCAGAAGAATGTGTGAAGTATGGGACGACGGAGGCCATGACGGGCCTTCGTGACCACGACGGTCTGTCACGAGGTCCGTCGACTCAGACGCATTTTGACAAATTTTTAGTAATTAGAATCCTTCTTTTATTAGGTTTTTGTTTTCATTATAAATAGTTCATAAAACCTCATTTTTGGGGTTAGACTTTTTAATAGTTAGACTTTTCGATAATCTTTAGTTCTCTTGTTCAAGTAGTGAAGGATTAATTTCAATAATTGTTACACTTTTTATAGAATTTATTGTTGGTGCTTTTGTTGGTTAATCAAGTGACTTTCTGGATTTTATTCTTTCTCATTAAAGTAAGTGCACGAATTCTTATATTAAATATATGAATAGTGTGATCAGGACCATGGGTAACTAAACTCCATAACTAGGGTTGTGGGAACCATGGGTGAATAATGAGGTAAAATCTAACTAAAATAACAATTCTAGAATAGTGTATTGCATGTATTGACAATTCTTTCATTTAGAAGTCTTTTTAACTGATGGCCAACGTTAGAACTCGCCTTAATGCTACTTGCCGGACCAAGGAGGTATATAATAGGAAAAGAATTATCAACATAGATTTAGTGTACACAATCTAATAGGCTAGTGTCGATTGGTACGAAGTAATAACTTAGTCAAATATCGAATACGATGCTTAATATGAGATAATGATAAGGGTTAATATAGAAACACACGTAGCCGGACCAAGGTGCGGAGTGAAATTTTCTAGATGCCGGACCAAGGATTTAGAGATACATAACTTATCACTTTCCATGCAAGATACTAAGAAAGAATTGTTATAGTTAGAATTGTCAAGTTAGGAACATGTGGGGAACACTTAAGCCCTAGTTACTTTTATTAATTGATTAAGCTCCAAGATTTGAATCTGTTAGTTGTTTACTTTAATTTAGTTAATTATTTTCATTAATTTAGAAATAAAACCCCCCTTTATTGTCTTTTGTTTTCTAGGGAAATAATTGATTAAATAATAGAAATGATAGAATAAAGTTAAGTCTGAACTATTTTCTTCGTGGGAACGATCCCAACCTCATTATTTTGGGTTCTTTACTTGATACGACAGCTTTACTTCTTATTTGAGAAGTAAGTTTGAGCGTATCACTTGGACAGTAGCTAGTCCAAGATGTCACCTTCCCTCCATCGCCAAGGCTTTTTCACGAGCTCCATACCTGGCCGTGGTCATGCTGTGAAGGTTGAGGCAGTAGCCTCCCTTTTTGGGGAAGCCTTGGCCTTTGGCTTTGGATTGTCCCTCAAGGTTGGCATTCCTCCCTTGGCCTTGATTTCATAAACCCTTTCTTAGGCCCTTATGACCACTCCCATCACATTCTAATGGACAACCTTTTAAACATCTCTTTGAAACCATCCTAGAACCACTTTCACTACACTAGTTTAAGTTACTGGATTATCGAATGTCATGGTCATTTCTTGATGTTTTGACTGTAACTCTTACTAATTAAGTTTGTTACCTTTGTTTAAGCTTAGAAACACTGTTTTAAGGCTTAGTTCATCAAGTGAGGCTCTATACTAGGTCATGGAACTTTCGGAGTGTTACAGAACAATCTAGAAAGTCTAAGTCCAAAATGTGGAAAAAATAGAAATAAAACTCATGGCAACTTGAAAGAACTGGCTCACCCTTGGATTCGATCGGCGATCACTTCTCTCCTAAACGAGGTCAGTAAACAGTCACCTGAAGATGCCATGTACTCAATAAAGAAAGAGAACAAGTGTCGTATCAGTATATAAACAGACTGTACTAGTAGGATCACGCGGCTATCCCACTAAGTGGAACATATATTAGTCTAGGCAACATAATAATAAGGTGCATACACCAAACATATACATTGTCCCTTATCATTTACAATAATTTACAAATTCACATTTCACAAGATACACATTTCTGTCAAGTCAAGGATCCTCTCATGAAACCCAAACCCAAACTATTAGAATACAGGCAGCGGTACCCGATCCAATATTTATGCCATAATGTGGACCTCGATCCCCTATTTATTCGAAATATGGAAACAATCAATCCATTCAAAAAGCAACAATCAAATCACAATTATATTCTCAAGATTATACAATTAAGTCACAATTCATAGTATTCATCATTCACCTATCTTATTTACAATGTGTGATCATTGCAATATTAGCATATAGGCACATATTATAATTAAACAAGAACAAAAGTATATCATATAATCATGAAATCACAAACCATCACCTACCTCGAACAAAGCTTGAGTCCCCTAAGAAACATGATTCTTCACTTTTCAAATTTGTTCCGCTAGTTCTTGGTCTATAAACGATCAATATAACACAAGAACCAATAAATAATATCTAATTACCCAAATTACTAACAACTTTATCAACCCTAGATCATACACATGATCCCCATACCCAGTTTAGAGCTTTCTACACCATAATTTCTAGATCAAAACCCTTTCTATCGATAATTACCCATCATATTACAATTAACGGATCGAGAAATGGATTTAGGGAGTGAAAATCTTACCTATAGAAAATACATGGTTTAATCCTCAGCTCTCAAGTTCAAAAGTTGCAGAAAAAAAAAGAAGTTTTAAGGTTTATTTAATTTCCTACTTAAATTGTGACTTCTCTCTATGGCAATCCCAGCACGCCAGACGGACCCTCCTAACGGAAATAAGTCCACCACAACGGCTTGCACGGAACCAATGAGTCAATTTAAGAATTCCAAACTCATATTTCATAACATATTTCAACCAACGACCCTCAGAAACTACACATTAACGCTAAGATGAATTTTGGAAGTTAAACTCACTAAAATTCAATTCTGTAAAGTTGTATAGATTCCTTAACATCTTAGCCATCTACTCAAGTGGTCAAATACATAATTAGATCACCCATTAATTTCAAATGTCTAAATTCGGAGTTGTTATTTTCGGGGCTTTATTATGGTTACTTTATTAAAAAAAAAATATGGGGCATTGTATAGAATTCTGAAAGAGAAAACTCATGCTTCGGATTGATTCATTGATTGAATTAAGGAAAGTGATCTCTTAACTTTGTAAATATATTTCTTTTCAATTTGGGTGTGTTAGGAGTAATAGAATTGAGGAAGGGTTCATTGTTCCACTTGATTAATCTTAAATTATAAAACAAACCATTTTAAAGACCACCAAGGTCTCGCGAATGAATTCTGTTCTATGTTTTGAGTTGCATCGAGGGTAAAATCTTTTCAAAAGGGGATTAATGAAAAGGATATTGTAAGACCCTGAAAATGAAGTAGGATGCACTAGAGATTCACATGGGTCTCTTTAGTTAATAACTTTATAAATTAATAACAAATAGCTTCTAAGGGTAGTATGAGTAGCTTTGAGGTCAAACATCAAGGGACGACAAAGACGTTTGGAAACTAGTCTTTTAAGTTCATGTGTTGTAGTGTGGTGTGTTAATGTTTGGTTGATGGTTGGTGCTGTCCCAAGCAGTGGTTGAGGTGTTTAAGGGACATACGTCAAGGTACGACTCCACAAAGACCACCCTAAGGGTCCTTAAGGAGGATCCTAACTCAAAATTTCAAGACCCCAAAAAGAAACCACCAAGCTTCATGGATAGCATGATTCACGACCCAAACCATGGACTGTAAATCCACCAACGGCTCGCGGGTCTTAGGATTGAACAAGACGTGCAGGTTTTCAGCCTCTTACCAGAACCACAGACCCCAATGGCAGGGCGTGGACCAGGCCACGGTCAGTAGTCTGGTGGACGTGCAATGGACCTGCAAATTTGTAGGTGGTTCGATCAACTTGGGTATGAAGTGGTAAATTCACCCCAAGTCTTTTTAAGTGCATGTACATTTGTTTTAAATACTTTAAGGTATTTAAAGAGTATTAAAACATTTCATTGATATTTTAGTTTATTATTCACTTTTGCTAAAACCGAAACCCTTCCCTCCTAAAAGAGTTCTCTCTAGAACTCCATGAAAACTTGAGGTCAAGATGGAGCTAGAGTTGTGGATTTCAATGGCTTTCTTGTTCAATTATCATGGGGTTTCTTCTAATAAGGTATGTGAGTTCATCTAAGGCTATCTACCACCTTATAGCTAATTTTAAAGTGATTATAAGGATTTCTAAGTTTATGAAAAAGTCTAATTTTCACTCTAACTCAAGAGTTCTTGCATGAATTAATTTCAAATAATTAGATATGATATTATTGATGTTAATTTTATGTTTTAGAATGAAAAAATCCATGAACCCTTTATTTCAGAAATCTTTAAATTTGGATTATAAAGTGGGTTGATTACTCGTAATCTAATATTGATAGAATTGGGTTTAGTTTATGTTGTATTGTTGATTTCTATGGTTATCTATGCTATTGTATTGTTAATTCATGGAGGATTAAGGAATGATGATTGTATATATTGGAAGAGGGTAAGTTGACCTAATTCCCTTGCTAATGTGGAATTGATATAGAATTGCTCTTGGGTGGTATGATTCATTTATGGTGGCGGTGTTTACTTCTTGTTCTTATTGTGATCATGACCTTGTCAGCATTATTATGTGAATTGTATTAGTATTATGTTAGTGCATATATGAAGGTATAATGTGAAGTTCATCATATGAAGTAAATTGTGACCTTGCGCAATGTGTTATGGCATATAGGAATGTATAAGGTGAAGGTATTATGTGATATACATGTGATCTTGTATAACGTGATTGTAATGTGAATGTGGTCTTGTATAATGTGGTTATAATGTGATGAAGAGTGTATTTCCTCTACATGTTCATATGTGATGATGATAGACTATGAAGAGCCTTATATGATAATGTTGTGTCTTGATTTGGTAGAATAAGGTGCCTCTTTTTGATACATGAAAGCTTCTTGATTATGAACTCTTTGACTTTGTAGACTTAGGTACTTTTTCCTTGATGCATGAAATTTATGTTGAAAGTGATCTGTTGACTTGGTAGGTTTAGGCATCCTTTCTTGAAAATGAATGAATCAATGAATGAATGAAATCTAGGATCGGTAGACCTAAAGTTGGTTCCCTTCTATGAATGATAAATGAGGTATTCTAGGGTATATGCCTTGAACTGGAAGACCTAACAATGGTGCCCCTTCTTGATGAGTCTACAACCCTAAGTGAATATGAAACCTTGAGTATGAAAAGAAGTTTAATAATGAATCTTGAATTGGATAGACCTAGCATGGTGCCCATTTCATGAATGAGCTATCCTATAACCTTGATCGGTAGACCCTTGTGTTCCCTTTTTGGAATTAGTGTTATGAGTTGGTAGGCTTAGTGATGGTACCTTCGTTAATACTCTTATGTGAATGAACTTAATCTATGGTAACTAAGGCAAAGCACTGAGTGGATATGCTCAAAGATGTAGATCTAGTTGAGTATGAGACTAGAGTAGAAATAAACATTTCGATATCCCCTAAACCATGTGCCTATATGGGATACGTCCTAGTTCTACCCTTGACAAATAGAACACCTTCCAAGTGTGGGGTCTTATGACACCGGATTCCATACCTAGATTGTATGGTCTATGTCGGTTAACATCTATTCTCATCATGTGGTATGTCCATTCTAGTTATTGGATAGTTTCTATGACGTGTAGCTTGTAGTATGGGATGTTATCTACACATGGCACAAGTAGTCCTTGAAGATGCTAAAGCGAGTTCTCTAGGTCTTCTAAGACCATTATATGAAGTCCCGTATTTGTTTAGTTATCTCTTAAATAGCTTAAATGAATAATGTTCACTTGGTGATAATATGTTGAAAAGGAAAAGTCTCTATCTTTGGTAGTCTTGAGGAACACTTAGGTTTGTATTGAAGAGGTTGTATGGGCGGACACTTGATGTACCACTTTTGTGGGTCTTATGATAACCTTAGGTGGAGAATCTAATATGATAAAAAAATTTACTTGTTGAATATGGAATTAAGTTCTATATGTTGATGCTAGTTGAATATGTCTTACATATGAATGTTGACTTGCATTATGTCTCTTAAAACTCTTATGATGAAGGTTTTCATCAAAATGTCATAAAAGCATGTTTTTTATACTAAATGTCCCTTTTTGCATGGCTTCCATACTTAGTTCTTAATTGTGCTAACCCCTTATTTTCCCTTTTTGAATAAAGTGTAGGAATTGGAGGTTTGATATGCTATGGATAATGGATAGGTTTCTAAGGGTTGAAGATGAAGTTTGGTGAGTCCTCCTAGATTCGAGGACAAGACCCACATCTTATTTTATGGTCTTTTAGTCATTATTTTTATGTCCTGCATGGGCTTAGTCACAAATGTTGTACTCCAAAAGTTATTAGATGGTTTATGAGACATATTGTTAAGTTATATGTTTTAAAGTCTTCCGCTTACTTAGTAATGAAAGTATTCTTCGTGTGTGAAGAAAGTTTTAATTCTTATACATTTTTAAGTATGGTATGTAATGAATGATCCATGTGTATTGTATGAGACCTCCGAGGGGTCAACTACGCATGTTACGACTAGGGGGTGCTCTCAGGTCGTGACAGATATATATTGATCACACTAATTTGTGAATTGCTTTATTGTGGCCCCTGTGTGATTGATTGATTATATGTTTTGGTAGCATGAATGTGGATTTGAATTGCTTGAATTGTTATCTATTCCTTATCGTCTGAAAATAATTATTTGTATTTAGTATTGAACATTGTGATGATACATGTGATATAAAGCCGAATGAAAATGGTTGCAGGTAGTGAATTGATATAAACCTAAAGGGAAATAGTTTTGGCTAGTGATTTGATATAAAGCAGAATGGAAATGGTTACGACTAGTGATTTGATAAAAAGCCGAAGGGAAATTGTTTTGTCTAGTGATTTGAAAGTCAAAGTTAAGGTTTCAGCTAGTGATATGATATAAAGTTGGAGGGTAGTGGTTCCGGCTAATAAATTGATATAGATCAAAAAGAAAATGGTTTCGGAAATTGATTTGATATAAAGCCTAAGGAATATGGTTTTGGCTAGTGATATGATAAAAGACAAAGGGAAATGGTTCCGGCAAGAGTTTTCATTAATGTGAGTTAATGCCTTTGATACATGTGACTAAATTACTTGTTTTTTGTGATTGATCTACTTGTTACTTGTGATTGGCATATTTAATATATGTTGGTTGTTGAAATTATGACTATATAACTATATGGTTAAGCCTTGTGAATTGTGCATTGTAAAATTGTTAGGTTTGTTGATTTTTATGCAGGTTGTAGTTATAACACCTCGGATTTGAAACGGCAGAAAAATATAGTTTTGAAGAAATATGGTGCAAGTTCCTACAATACCATACATGACCCATGGAATGACCCACGGAACGTAGACAATGTACGTGGTTGGCCAGTCAGTTTTTCCAAAATGATCAAGTTGCAATACTTTTTTCAATGAATAATCAAGATAGTCTGTCATCTAATTTATGAGTCGTAGGTGAGTATCGTAGGTGAGCTACATACTTAGAGAAAATTAAGGATAAAAAGTCATATCCAAGACCAAGATTAACAGGTCATAGTTGGACCCACGGTCCGTGGATGAGGTCCATCGATCAAAGCCTCAAATCATAGCCTTAGATCCTCACGTCGCCCGAATAGGACAATTAGTGATTTAACTAACGGGCTATCAGTCTGGCCATCGTTGGTGACGACAGTTGATTGTTTAGAGGCTTTTAGGTTTTTCCTATAATTATTTTAGCCTAATACAATCTCGTTTTACCTTTCACCAAAACTCCTCTATAAGCGTTTTAACCCTCCAAATGTCCCTAACTAAAATCGTTCTCTCAAATTCATAAAAGAACTCTTTAATATTTTTCTCTCTAGAAGTTGAAAAAGTTGTGGTTTGCAAGCCAAACAATTATCCACTGAAGTCAAGCTTTTGGCATTGAGGTATGATAGTTTTCATCCATGGAGACCTTTCCTCCAAAGAATACTGAAATTCTCCAATTTACAAAGTTAGAATTCCCCAATTGAGTTAGATTTTCTTCCATGCCATGTTTCCTTTTAATTATAGAATTATTTAATTTTTTTATGATCTATCAAGAATCAATTGACATAATTACATGATTTTATGATGAATTCTTAAAAATCTATGCCTAACCCATGTTTTCTAGATATTGATGATTGAAAATGGGTTTTGAACCATAAAAGGTGAATTAGGAATTATGCATGTTCTTATGAAATCGATGTAAATATTTTAAAAATACTTTGAGAGTGAAGTATCAATTTTGTTGTTATTGTTGTGTTTTTGAAAGGATTTCTCATATAAACATGAAAGCATGAGTTATAAAAGGTTTATCACATAATAAGGGTTCTTAAGGTTTAAAGGCCTTCTCATGTAAAATAAACTAGTGATAAGGATCTATTCTACTGATGAGGCAAGAGTCGATTACCTGTTCTCTCTTATTGAAAGACAAAAGGTGATTACCCATGTCACATGATGTAAGAACAAGAAGTGATTACCTATGTTTCTTTAAGAGATAAGATGAATATGACTAAGAGATTTTTCGTGGAAGCTAAGCTTAGTAATGAGTGGACAAGTGGATCTTACACGTGTCCCATAAACTATGTGCAACCAAAGGATTGTCTAGATAGACATGTGCTAGTGGTTTCACATAAGCTAGATGTTGATGGTCCTTACCATGGCAAGTAGAAAAACCCATTTTTGATGTGGGGTAGACACTGGATCCAATGTTACTAGCTCACATGGTCTTACATGTCAGTTAAGTCTACTTCAAAAAATCAAGCTAAGATGAACTAAGAATACTTCAAGAAGTATCTGGCACATGTTTTTAAGATGTTGTTCACTTGCATTAATCGTCCTAGAAAAAATCATAAGCCACGTCGAGTAGAGTCTTTTTTATAAGTGTGAAGCGCACCCCATAAATGAATGAAAGGCTACAAGATGTTTAGGAAACTTCACTTAATTCATTAATCTTAAGTCTTTCCATAGATTTTAAGTCTATAAGGTCTCTCTTCTAATCCTTATCTAATGCTCTACAGAAGATGGCTATTCAAAGAGCTTATGCTATAAGAAATGTGAGAGATAATGTGAATCTTAAAGCGCCTTCTCAAGCTTCGGTCGACTCTTTGGCCAAGTAAGTGACTAATGTTATGTTTAGGGATACTATTTAAGTATTTCCACAAACAAATAAAGAGGTTGTAGTCCCAGTGAACCCAAATATGGGTACAATGACATCTAAAGTAAAGGACTTCACTAGAATGAATCCTCCAGATATCTATGGTTCTAAAGGAGAGGAATACGCTCAAAAGTTCATTGATGAGGTTTAAAAGGTGTCTATGATGATGTAAATGACGTCATTTAAGGGTGTTTTTCAAATATGGTTCAAGCGATAGATCGGGAAAATCAGAAGATGTGTTTCCTCTCGATGGGATCAGTTCAAAGTTGGGTTACTTGATAGGTTCATTCCCCTTGAAATGAGGGAGGCAAAGGTGATTGAGTTCACCAACCTTTATCAAGGAAGTATAAGTGTGAATGAATATGCTTTGAAGCTCATACAATTATCTTGATATGCTCCTACTATGATTGTCGATCCCAGGGCAAAGATGAGTAAATTTGTTTCCGATGTCTCCAAAATGGTGGTTAGGGAATATCGTACTATGCTTGTCAATGATATGTACATTTCTCGTCTTATGGTTCATGCTCAACAAATTGAAGAGGAGAAATTTAAGGAAAGGTCAAGGGAGACAAAGAGAGCTAAGATCATTGATGGTAATTTCTCACATTTAAGGTCTGATCGACATATTCGTTTTAAGTTTTGGAAAAAAAATTTCGGTAAGGTTCCTCCAATGCTCCTTCTAAATTCAACAAAGATAGGGTGTCTAACCCTAAGCTGCAAGGAGGAAAGGGTAGTTGAGTTTGATTGCCTACTTGTCCTAAGTATGGAGAAAGCATGAGGGTAAGTGTCTAGCAGGTTCAAATTTTATTTTGGTGGTGGTAAGATGGACAACAAAATAATAGATTGTCCTTCAGTTGGTGAGACTAATGGAGATAATCATCGAAGGGTTCAACCTAATCCTTCATTTGTCCTAGTGGAAGTCATAAGAAAAAACAACTTTATGCACTTACGACTCGTAGTGAACAAGAGGGTTTTCCTGATGTGGTTACCGATATGTTGAAAGTGTTCCAACTTGATGTTTATGCCTTAATTAACCCTAGATACCTTGTATTTTGTGACATCATATGTGGCTAGGAAGTTTGATATTCTTCTAAAAGTGTTGTTACATCTGTTTCTACGTCTATTGGTTATTCTATTGTGGATAAGAGGGTCTATATAAAGTGCACGTCTCCTTGTCCCGTAGAGTTTCACTTGTTGATCTAGTAGAGCTTGATATGATAGATTTAAATGTAATTGGTATGGATTGGTTGCATGTATATTATGCTTCAATTAATTTTAGGACTCTTGTAGTAAAGTTTTAGTTTCCAAATGAGCGAGTCTTAGAGTGGAAAAGGAAATTTTATACCCAAGGGTCAGTTTGTAAATCTAGAAAGGTGATTTCTAAGGGCATCATATGCCATCTAGTTAGGGTGAGGGATGTGTATTCCAAACCCCCTACTCTTGAATCGTTCCTCGTGGTTAATGAGTTTTTGAAAGTTTTCCTAGATAATTTACTTGGTATTCCTCCCAAAAGACAAATAGACTTCAGCATTGACCTTCTCCCAGCTATGCAACCTATCTTTATTCCTCCTTAACGAATGGATCCGACACAAATAAAGGAGTTGAAAGAGAAATTGAAATATTTATTAGATAAGGTTTCATCTGACCGACTATCGCTCCATGGGATGCTACAGTTTTGTTTGTTAGAAAGATATATGATTTTTTCCATATGTGTATTAGACTACTGGAAATCTACAATGTAACTATTAAGAATAAGTACCCTCTCCCAAGGATTGATGATTTGTTTGACCAACTTAAAGGAGTGAGTTACTTTTTCAAGATTAACCTTTGGTCGGGTGATCACCAATTGAGGGTGAAAGAAGATGACATTCGGAAGATTACTTTTTGAACTTGATATAGTCATGATGAGTTTTTCATAATATTGTATGGTTTGATGATGATCGGACGATATTTATGTATTTGATGACTAGGGTGTTAGATGTTTATGATTGTATTGATTGATGATATATTCATTTATTCGAGAAGTGAGAGTGATCACATCAATCATTTGAGAATTGAGTTGCTAGTCCTTAGGGACCAATAACTCTTTGTAAAGTTTAGCAAAATGTGAAATTTGGCTAAGGTCCATGGATTTTTTCTTCATATTGTTTCAAATAAGCGTATTGGTGTAGATCTTAAGATGACAGATGCAATTAATAGCTGTCCTAGACCTCTATCATCTTCGGATATTAGAATTTTCTTGGGTTTGGTTGGTTACTATAAAAGGTCTGAAGAGGTTTTCTTTGATAGCCTCTCCATTGACAACGTTGACTCAAAATAAGGCTAAGTGCATATGGTCCAAAACATGTGAAATGAGTTTTCAGGAATTGAAGGACAGACTTAATTCTGTTCCGGTCCGGTGTTAACTTTACTAGAAGGGACTGATGGTTTTGTTGTTCATTGTGATGCCTTGAGAATATTTTTAGGGTGGGTTCTTATGAAAAATGGAAAAGTCATTGTCTATACCTCAAGACAACTTAAGTTTCATAAGAAGAATTATCCTACTCATGTCCTCGAACTAGGGGCAGATGTACTTGCTCTTAAGATCGGGAGACATTAACTCGTGTGGTGTTCATGCCGATGTTTTTACCAACCACAACAGTTTTAATATGTGCTAAATTAGAAGTATCTAAATCTTTGCCAAGAAAAGTGGATTGATTTATGAAGGACTATGATATGAGTGTTCTATATCACCCCGTAAAGTCAAATGTGGTGGCGGATGTTCTTAGTTGACTACATATGGAAAGTGTTGCTTATATTTAGTATGATAAAAAGGATTTGATTCAATATGTTCAATGTTTGGCCCGTTTAGGTGTTTTCAATTAGTAGACTCTACTGGAAGTGGGGTTATGCTTCACAAAGGGTCAAACTCATCTTTTGTGACGGGTGTGAAAGCCAATAAAGGTCTTGATCTGAGTTTGGTTAGATTAAAGGGAGTGGTGCTTAAAAAGTTTGTAGAGGATTTCTCCCAAGAGGGAGATGGTGTA
Source organism: Solanum pennellii (assembly GCF_001406875.1). Lineage (NCBI taxonomy): Eukaryota > Viridiplantae > Streptophyta > Magnoliopsida > Solanales > Solanaceae > Solanum > Solanum pennellii. Next base: position 25,774,102 of record NC_028646.1, read on the forward strand.
ATTATTTATCAGGGTCGTTTATCTGTTCCTAATGTATAAGACTTGAGGAAACATATCTTGTCAGAAGCCCATAGTTCTCCATCTTACATTCGCCTGGAAACAACCAAGATGTATCGTGACTTGTAAGAGATCTATTAGAGGAATGGGATGAAGAAGGATATTGCGGGATTCGTTGTTAAGTGTCCCAATTGTCAATGATTAATCCACATATGGGACCCATTTAGGGATATAATTTGATAGAAATAGTGTCTTTAAATGCTTGTTTTATCTCAATTATTAATGAATAACCTTGAGTTTCAGGTATTTTGAGTTTGAGGCAAATCATGCACACTACTTAGAAAAAGGAGCAAAAATGATTATAAGAACGAAGAAATGAAGGTCTGAGTATCGTCGAGTCCACTTGGCGACTCTCTGATAGGTCTGAGTATCGCTTTTGTTCCAGTGTGTTGAACCCTAAAGAAGGGATCAAATGGGAGGAAAAAACAAGTAGTTGGCGCATCACCGAGAAGTTCCGCGAAGCAGTACCTCATATCGAGACTTTGCTTCTATTTCTATCCTGAATAACTAATATGAGTAAGATATAATTTTACAACTCATTATCTATAAGTACATGTGACATGCTAAAAAACATGTGGAATTGATATTATATAAATAGTGAAAATATGGGCGATATAATTTTTTGAAAAATATTCGATGTAATTATTGTTAGAATAATGTGACACTATCGATGTGATTTCACCATTGCTTAGCGTGTATATAATAGTGTGTAAAATATCATCACTTCATAGTTCATGTGGTATGTTATTTTTTTATGTCGAAGTCAAAAATTATAAAATTATTCAAAATTTCAATATTTGTATGTAAAAAATTAGTTTATAATTACATATTTTATATAATTTATCATATTCTTGTGAATGGTATGATATGTTTTAACATGCAAGTGAAGATATGAAAAGAATGTTCTTTGCTCAAACCACTTGTTTTCACTTATAAATAAATCATAAGTCTAAATTTTCTCTCTTGTATCTATGTTTAAATATTCAAGAATTACGTGTTGCTTGAATTAATTTTGAAACATAACATAAAGATGTTTGGATTAAGTGCAAGACATCGCTGAAGTTACCAAAGGGAGAATCGCCGAATTGCACGGAAATTTTGACTTACTACGCCAAATTATCCGCTGCAAACAGATCTCTGAAAATTATAAATACTTATAGAGTGTTTTATCTTAGTATCGATTATTATAAGACTTTAAGTAATTTTTTAGATATTTTTATCAATTTTTGTGTTCTAAGCTTGAGAGGGTTTTTGGAAAAGAACTTGAACACCAAAACGGTTTCAACTCCAAGGATTTGGACTTGGGTCTCTTGGATTCTTCATTCTTGGCATGTAAAAAGACTTAAATCTTCATACTCATTTGAATGCAAGCTCATTTAGGTATAAATTTCTAACTCTTGATGAGTTGCTAAAAAACCCCAATTCTTGGAGTGATTTAGCGAATACGGGTTAAGATAGTTGTTGGATCTTGCTAGTTGATAGATTAATTATTGTTTAATTGTGATTTTTTTTAGTAGTTGTAGATGAATCTAATTAATTTGTAGTTTCAAATACAAGTTTATTTATGTGTTTTCTTTTTGCTCGAGAGAGAGAGAAGTCGTGAAACTAAGACTACTAAATTGATGGCCCGTGGGAGTGGGTCGACATGAGCCACAGCTCAAAAGAGTGAGCCCTAGTCTCGTTCCCACACACTTCGCTCTAGAGAGTGAGTAGGTTAAGGCATAGGCTGGTCTTCATGCGGCAAGTGGGTGTCCAAGAGGAACCCATTTGAATCAGGGTAAGTTGCTCGGGAGAGAGCTTATCCCCCCTAAAGCATAGCCTAGTCACAATTATTCTATAAATCTCATAACAAAAGCATGTACCCAATAATTAAGCTTAACCCATATTCACAATTACATCCAAAGACTTCCCCCTCTCCTTAACTTAGAACTATTTGTTAATTTCTTTGTTTACTTACTACTTCTGACAAAACACCCATTGATATTTGACGTTTGCATCACCCAATCTTTTATTTATAATATTTTTATTCAATGATGTCTTTGGCTACGACTAGTTAGAAAGTATTTTACTTTACTATTAATTCTCACAACCAGCCCTTGTGGAAACGACCTCAACCCTTGGTTAGATTACTATACTACGGTACGATCGTCGACACTTGCATTGGAAGTTGTGTGGTTGATGACATCATTGATCAATATGGTGCCGCTGTCGGGGAGTGGTGTTATTTGAGTATATGTATTTAAATAGAACTTTTGTTCTTATTAGTAGTAGTTTACTAACTTTATTTTTATTTATTTTTTACTTGTTTGAACATCAACACAGGGAAAATAAAAATGGATAGTCATTATGGGTACCACACGGATCATCCCCTTTTGAAACTATTGAACCTCGGGGACAACCTCCTGACATTCAAACAAGTCGAAATGAGACAACTGAGGAAATGTGGCTGAAATTTCAAGCGGTGATAAAACCATGACATCTCATGGAATGATTGACAAGGCACTGATAGAGAGTTTATATAGGGGTTTTGGACCCGAAAATAAAAGTATAGTTGATCAATTGTGCATGAGTAATATGCTACACCAGACCTATGAAGTAGTATCTTAAGTCCTTGATGGAATTGTTGAAACCGACAAGAAAGCTTGAAAAAAACACGAGTGGGACTTGCTCGTGGCGCAAGTAGACGTTCTGTCCAATCGAGTTTTGCAAATGGAAGCATAAGCCATAGAAAAGAGCAAACAATTCTCCCTACGAGAATGCAAAAACGGGAAGAAACATGGATGTATGCAAATTAATGAAGCTCTTTCACTCATACAACAAAAGGTTAAAGCACATGACAGATTGCTAAATGAGATAAAAGTGTAAATCGAAATGCTGAATGAAACGACAACCTAAAACTCCATGAATATTCAGCTTCAAGATGATCATATCTCCATTTTACTATAGGTCACTATCCACCATTTGTCGAGGACTTGCCTAACTAAACAATGTCCTACTTTGAGGATTCAGAATATTAGTGGACTTGCATCATACCACAACGTTAAATAAGGCATTGTTGGGAGGCAACCCAAAACCCTTTATTGTCTTTTATGCGTATTTTGATAAAATAATAGTGTGTTGGTTGTTGAGGATGAAGTGTGGCAAATTCTACGAAAGATGAAGTTTTACAAGAAAAAGTATCATTTGGTGGGTCGTTGAATATGTCGGCGACCCCGATCCTGTCCGCAATTAGACTCAAGGCAATGCAAAACTAGAGTATATAAAACTTGATGAGCCTAAGAAATATTTGCGAGTCGCCAACCATTGCGGCAACCCTAACCTTCACCACCGTTTGGATTTCCAACATTGACTGTGAATTCTGTAAAACTCAGTGAGGTAAGAGATGATTCCGCGCATTGCTGAATTGTTGGCGACCACAACTAATATCGTCAAATGGGAAAGAACTGGATAGTCTTTTCACTCAAAGGTTTAAACTTCTTAAACTCGTCAAGGTTCTCTTAATTTTCATTCTTCAAACTCACACTTGCACCTCTTACTTTTATATTTTTGCACCCATATTTTATTTTGGTTGATTGATTTGGGATTGTATTTTGATTGGATTGCATTGCCTCCAAGAATTTCGAATACATCCTGATCAGAATGAAAGGTTGGTTTTCAAATATTAAGTTTTTTGTTATTATATCGTGTTCTCAAATGTAATAGCATTATCTTGTGATGTGCGTTGGTTTTGTCTAGTAGGATTAGAATGTTTGTTAGTTAATCATAGTGGTGTGTGATTTGATTTTGTTTTAAAACGCTGCGTGGTTGAATTTGGGATGTTGGGTTAAAAATGGGCACGTCAAGATATTTGGAAAACTAGATCAAGCTCACCAAATAACTCAGTGGTTCAACTTATGTCTTGTCTTACCCTTAATTACATGTTAAATGAATTTTAGATTCTACAACTTTCGGTGATAAATCTGGAAGCGCCGAGTGCATTCGGTGCTTTACCAAAATTACTCTTGTTTACCCTTTGTTTGCACTATTATACACAGGCGCCACACTCGGCGCATTGCCTAAGTTGCGCGATTCGCCAATGGTTTTGGCACCTAAACCTCCATATATTTTTTCTAACTCTATTTCAAGGTTATTGCATATATGGCCACACCAAAAGTAGCTTGAAGAATTATGTCATCTCGACAAATCAGAGCGAAGAATTTCATGATGAGTCAAAAAGCAAAAAAATCATTCCAAAATAGATAACGAAGGCCAAAAGTCGAGTTCTAGCAAGAGGACAAATCCACAAGACCTACTATTCCCTCATGGAGACGTGGCTTCTTCACAGCAATAGACTCCTTCTTGGTAGCTCATGGCATGGATAATTCCACCAAGGCAGCTGCCTCTGAATCTGCTGAAGTGGCTCCAGGAGTTGTTGTCCGATACTAGGCTGACACATTGAGCACTGAAGCCTAGGCAGATAAAGCTAATGAGTAGACAGGATCCCTCTCTACCTTATTCTCTATTTTTTTTCTCTACTGTCTCCTTTTGTAACTTATATTTGAATTTGAGGGCAAATATTGTTTAATTGTGGTCGGGTGAGGCCCACACCTTTTGTGCGACTACTATTTTTATTTATGTTTTGTGTTTATTATTTGGGTTTTTTTCTACTTTAAAACTGTGTTAATTATCTGTTTTTATGGATGTGTGAGCTCATGGATCCCTTTTGGGTATAATTGCAAAATAGTTTTGATCGTCTCGAAAAAATTTAAATTTTTCAAAAATTTCTGCCACTTCTTGTATATACTTGAAAATGTAGTTATTCTAAGGTCAAATTTAAGTCTCGATTTTGATCAATACGAATGACTTGAATAGTGCTTGCAATCGAACGAATATAAATGAACGGCTACAATGAGGCCAAACAAAGTTGCATAAGTTAATATGTGAACTCTTTGCATCTCGTTGTGATTAGTAAATTGTCAAATAGATTCTCTTGTAATGACCGTTGCACACTTACAAAAGTGTAAAGTCTTGTTTGACTTTAGTGTCGAATGCCTTTAGTGATAAACTTACCTTGAACCATGCATGACAACACCTAGAGTTTGTCCTGTTGGTCCATTTGACTAAGGGCTCTTGATATGATCTTAGGAAACTTTTTAGAGTGTGATCCGATTTGACATATATATCATTTGTGACCTACCTTGTAGTGTGTGAATCTCTCTTGAACACCCCTTGAGCCTTACCCTTCTTTGGAAGAAACTTGACAAAAACACCTCTCTTAACCCTTTACCTATCCTCTTGAGTTGTGCTTAAAAGAATAGATAACTTAGTATAAAAGCCTAAGTTGTGGTGTGCTGAAAAAAGAAGGCAAGTCAAGAATGTGCAAAAAGGATCTCGTCTACCTATTGTGTTGAGAAAAATGGAAGTCATCCATATAAAAATAAGAGGAGATAAATATAAAAAAGGTTATGGAATAAATTTGAAAATTACAAAAAGAAAAAAGAGTGGTTCCTGCCACATTATGGAAAAATGAATAAAAGGATGACTTATGACCTAATGAACGTGATGAAGGAATGGAAGTCTTGTGAACACCATATTCATAAGGATCTTAGTCACTAAGCTTAAATGGACATACCTTTGCACGCATCCCTATGAAAAGCCTTAGAAAGACCTTTTGATTTTGAGAAAGCTGAATCAAATGTTGATAGGAAAATAGGGGCAAATCTATGGGTGAAAGAATACATTGTTTTCTTCTTTGTGAGAGTGAGCGTCATATCCGATTCTCGAACCTTAGATGATTATGCATCATGTGTGACAGAATGGAATCATCATTTGTGTGAGGGAATTTGAATGTTTTTGTTGAGCTTGAACTTTAATTTGAAGCTAGTATTGCGAGCTTGAGAATCTTCGATAATGGTTTGTCACAACTTGAATCTTTGGGAACACAATTGATTCTGGTATAAGTAAATTGAGTCTTGTTGTGTACATTCCTGATTGATTCTTGTGTGGCACTATTTGAGACATCCTTTTTGAACTACTGAACTTGAGTTTTACTTGAGGAAAAGTAAAAGTTTAAGTTGGGGTGTTGATGAATCCATATGTTGGACTCATTTCGGGCTATATTTTGATAGAAAGAGTGTCCTTAAATGCTTGTTTTGTCTGAATTTCTGATGAATAAACTTGACTTTCAGGTATTTGTATGTTTGAGGCTAATCATGAACACTACTTGTCAAAAAGGATGAAAAAACAAAGAAATGAAGGCATGAGAATCGATGATTCCACTTGGCAACTCACTGATAGATATGAATATGCACTTTGTTCCAATGTGTTGAGCTCAAAAGAAAAAGATAAAATCGGCGAAGAAGGGACAGTCTTTGCATCGCCGAGAAGTTTTGCAAAGTGATACCTTATCACCCATTGATACAGAACACGAATATGCTTGGATTAAGTGTAAGACGGTGATGAAGTTAGCGAAGGGCAAATCACCGAATTGTGCGGCGATTCCAACTTACAACGCTAAATTATCCGTTGCAACATAATTCTATGAAAACTATGAACACTTATGGAGTGTTTTAGATTAGTATCAATTATTATTATACTTTAGTAATTTTTTGAATATTTTTATTAGCTTTTGAGCTCAAAATTCGAAAGGATTTTTGGAGAAGAACTTAAAGACTAAAAGGGTTTCATCTCCAAGGATATAGACTTGGGTCACTTATATTCTTCATTCTTGGCCTGTAATAAGACTTAAATCTTCATAAAAATTTGAATGCAAGCTCATTTAGGTATAAATTTCTATCTCTTGATGTGTGGCTAAAATTGCCAATTCTTGGGGTGTGATTTAACGAATATGGGTTAAGATTGTTGTTGTGTTTTGCTAGGTGATAGATTACGTGTAGTTTATTTGTGATTTGGTTTAGTAGTTGTGGATGAATATAATGAATTTGTAGTTGAAAATATAATTTTATTTATGTGTTTTTGGATTACTCGAGAGAGAAGTCGTGAAATTAAGACTACTAAAGTAATGGTCGGTGGGATTGGGTCGACATGAGGCTCAGCTTGAAAGAGTGAGCCCTGGTGGGATTGGGTCGACATGAGGCTCAGCTTGAAAGAGTGAGCCCTAGTGTTATTCCCACACACTCAAGTCGAGAGAGTGAGTGGGTTAAGGCGTAGGGTGGTCTTCATGAGACAAGTGGATGTTTGAGAATACCATTTGAAATGTGGTAAGTTGCTCGAGAGAGAGCTTATCCCCCTTAAAGATTAGCCTAGTCAAAATTATTCTATAAATCTCCTACCGAAAGTATGTATTTAATAAATTTTCATAACTTGCATTTCCGATCACATCCCAATGACTTCCCCCTCTCCTTGACTTAGAACTCTTTGTTAATTTTGACGTTTACTTAGTACTTTAAAAAAATCATTTGATATTTGATGCTTTGTCACCCATCTTTGTTTTATAATGTTTTTATTCGATAATTTATTTATATACGACTAATTGGAATGTAATTTTACTTTTCCAGAAATGACCCCAATCCTTGATTGGATTACTATGCAACGATATGATCGTCGACACTTGCATTGGAAGTTGTGTCTTTGATGACGTCACCAATAAGTCAAACAAGTGAAAGTTTAGCAGCAAATACTGAGAGATTTATCCCAAGAAATTAGCATTCCTACTTGGAAGTGGGAAGATTTGAATATTGACTTCATCATTGGTTTGTCTTGCACCCGCGACAACGTGACTTATTTTGGGTTATAGTAGATCGAATGACGAAATTGGCTCATTTCATTCAAGTCAAGATGTCTTATTCGGCTGAGGACCATGCTAAGTTTTTCTTGGGGGAAATGGTTAAGTTGCATGGAGTGCCTCTATCCACCATCTCAGATCATGGTACTCAATTCTAGAAAAATTTGCAAAAGGGTCTAAGTACTCGTGTTAAGCTTAGTATATCCTTTCATACAGAAACCGGTATCCAAGCGGGGCATACTATCTAAAATTTGAAAGATATGTTGATAGCATGTGTGATAGATTTCAATGGTAATTAGGATAATCACTTGCCTTTGATTAAGTTTTGCCGCCAAAAATAGTTATCACTCAAGTATGGGTATGACTCTATTTGAAGCATTATATGGTAAGATGTGTAGATCACCTATAGGTTGGTCTGAAGTGGGTGAAGTCTTGTGATAGGTCCTGATTTGGCACACCAGGCAATAGAGAAAGTTCGGCTTATTAGAGAAAGGTTAAAATGAATCAAAGTTGACAAAAGTCTTATGTAGATGTTAGAAGAAGAGATCTTGAGTTTGATGATAATGATTGGGTCCGTTTGAAAATTCCACCATGAATCGAACATTACTCCCAGGATCATATAAGATTATGAGACGCATTGGTAAGGTTGCTTATGAACGTCAATGACTAATGAATTGGCTTCAATTCATCCAGTTTTCCATGTCTCCTTTTTGAAGAAATGTATTGATAATCCGACAACTATAGTCCCCCTTAGAATATTTGAGAGTGAAGGAGAATTCTCTCTTATGAGAAAGTAGTGGTTGAGATTTTAGATTGACAAGTCAAGAAGTTGAGATATGAAGAAGTTGTTTCCGTTAAAGTTTTGAGGAGGAATCAGTTAGTTGATGGTACTACTTGGAGGTCGAGGCTGATATGATGTCATTTTATCCTCATCTCTTTCTTTCTACACCTAATCTATCTTGAGGTATTGAGTTCCTCATGGTTTACTCTTTTGGTCTCATGTGTCTTAGATATTCCCATTATTTCCGCATATATGAATGTTCATGAAAAGGCTTAATCTTTGAGAAAATGAGCCAACTTGATTGATTTCTACATGTTTTTTGCATTGAGTATGAATTGCATATAGACTTCATGATATGATGTTTTGAATATGTCTTGGAGTTGATGTTTCCTCCTCGGATATTTGCATTATGTGATTGAATTCATGTTGAGTTGTTAGATTTTCTTCTAATAACGTCTTAAATCTCATTCAAAGTCTAATGGTCCCAAGTGGGAGACAATGTAACACCTCAGATTTGAAAAGGCACAAAAATTCAGCTTTTATGAAATATACTGCTAGTTCCTACGGTGCCATCCTTAGCACGTAGAATGACCCACAGTCCGTAGACCAGGTATGTTGTTGGCCAGTCATTTTTTCAAAATTTTCTATGTTCCAGTACTTTTTCAACGATTCACCAGGCTGTAACATCCAGCTTTACAAAGAAACTAGAAATAGAAAGAAACCATTTTGGAAATATCAAATTTGGAAAGTTTGGCAAGTTATGCTAAAGCTTAAGTTCTGGGTCAACTGCAAATGACCATAAATTTCAATACATGATGAGTTTGGTGTTATATAATATATCGATTGAAATATCTTTAAATTATATTCCCAACGCCACCAGGTTTTCTAATTGTTGAGCTCATATGAGGGTGATATGCTCGTTCGATGATGGGTTGTAGACATAAGGAAAGTTAACTAGATTTTAAATGGTATTTTGGCCTTTTCAGTACCCAATTAATTAAATTATCTTTTATTAATTTATTTGAGGTCTAAAATTATTTGGTTCAGTTTACGATTTATAAAAATTACAATAGGGTTTTGAGAGAAGAGAAAAAAGGTAAAAGAGGAGAAGAAATCAAGGATTCATCGCGTTCATGAAGTTTAGCTTGTGGATTTTTCCAAGGGGTAATCCCTACAAAGTATGTGAGATCACGTAGATTTGGGTTCGTTCACCCATGCGTCAATCATGATTTATGTCAGCGTATGTACGTTCTTGAAAAAGAGTAATTGTATTCTTGATAGATTTTGTTGAAGTTTCTATTCGGTTCTTGATTATTGAGTTGTTGGGGATTTCTTGAGTTAGTTTCATGAGATTTAAGGTTGTCTTTTAGTTGATTCATGCATACTTTGGTTGGGTATTCGAATCTAGGTGGTTAAGAAAGGTACCAATTGAAACTAGACGACTTATGGTAAGAAAATGGACAAGAAAATTCGTCAAAATCTGGGGAAAAGGATGAGGCACCGCGCCACTTAGACCACCCCAACCCAACTTCTATAGTTTCAAATCTGGCACCCGTTTCCACTCAGCACACCAGGGCACTAGATCTTCTATCTTTCCAACTATTTTCCCTTTCAGTTTCCTTGAATCGTACATATGATATCTAGCTGATTTATACAATATGAGGTATCTAAACATCATGATATATCCATAAACATGATTCATAACCTTGAATTCATAAATTCAAAATCAAGGAAGGTTAAGATCCAAGTCTAGAGAGTTCTAAAAATCTTTTCAGAAGTCTTTTACAAATATTTTAAACTTGTTTTAAGACTTAAGTTTTAAGTTGAGTAAAGAGTAAAGAGTGAAGTTCATTTCTTCAAAAGAGTATATGGGAACAATGTATTCCCAAAGAATAAATGTTTTCACATTTAAACAAGAAGGGAAACACTGACTTCTAACGGAGCCTTTGAACTATTTTCTAGTAAAGAGTAAATGATTTCACAATTAAGCAAGAGAAGGAACACTAATTTCCTAGAGAGACTTTGGGCTACATTTTGAGTATTTATCTCAAACCAAAGAAAGATTTATGTTTTTAAACATATGAGCTAGTTATATTTTGGGAGTAGAATTGAGCACCGATATGGGGAGAGTTCAGACAACTCACAGCCCCCATAAACCATATAGTCATCATGGGTAGAAAAGGAACATACTTTTTAGATGAGAAAAGTGTTTTTTATCATAGATCTAGTGGATCAACTTAGTAGTTAGGTTCTATACCCCCGGCAAGGTATAGGACAGCCCTAGCAGCTTGAGACAAAAGTTGTATCGTCACATAGCTCTTAAGTGATGGTTTTTTGTTAGAAAAACTCCCACATATGTATTTTGTATTTTTTTATACACAGATTTAAAGTAACTTTATATATAAATAAAATAAATATTGTATCTTTTCACACAAATTGAGTTACTATTGTATTTCTCAATACAAAAAGTTGTTATCCATATTTTAAAAATTTTTCTTTATATGGCATTCATATAATTGTTTAATATTTAAATGAGTTGTGTTGAGTTGAGCCAGGTATGTTCTTTCAGATTTCTTTCAAGCTTATGTCTTATTTGGAATTCCCCTTGCATGCTCATACATTCAATGTACTGATGTCAATTGGCCAACATATTTTTATGATATAGATTCGGATAACCAGGATCAGCAATCAGCGTATCGTTGATCCAATTGAGCTTCAGAGTTATTGGTGGGCCTCCTTTCTTCCAAGGTATCCCTTTTCATTTGATTTTAGCAATTTAATTCATTAGGATGTTGTGAGTTTTGTCCTGATGTTCATCTAAGTTGTTAGAGGCTTCATAGACAGGTAGTTGATTTTAGTTCTTAAGGCTTTCCATTTCAGTTTTAATGTTTCAGTCTTGATCTATCATTTTTCCTAGTCGAATGTTGATCTTTAAATACATTCTAAGTTATTCATTGAAATAGTTGAGTATGATTGTACTTTAATGCTTTCTTTACCAATCAGTTAAGTCTTCGACTAAGATTTAAGTTATGCCAAGGGTTCGCTTGACGCCAACAATGGTTTTCGAGTGTCAGTCCTGTCCAACGTGTAGGCTCCGGGTGTGAAAAACATGATATCATAGCACAGAGGTTAAGAGTCCTAGAGGGTTTATGATGTCGTTTCTGTATAGTCCTAGTTATCAGTGTGAAGTGTGCCCCATCTATAATTAGGAGGCTACAATCTTAGGAACTATCTCACTTATTTCTTACTCACTTCGTATGATAGAGTGTATCCCTAAAAAGCCTCTTCTAATTCATGCTATCACAAGTCTTTTAGATCATGCATCCACGAAGATCTGTGAGAGGTCGTCCCGCTTCGAGGAATGTTGAACCACATGAACAAGGGGTACCTAATACACTTGAAGCGAAACCCCAAGGAGAGGTCTCTAATGCTTAGTTTTGGGAAGCTACCTAGATGTTGAGTCAAGCTATGGCCAATCAAGTTGGATAGAGAGAGAATCGGCAGGAAGTGGCGAAGACTACAAGGTTATATGAGTTCTTAAGGATAAATCCTCCAAGCTTCACTGGTTCAAGTGTCACTGAGGATCCGGAATACCTTGTTGAAAAGCTTCAGAAGTTTTTTGAGCTTATGAATGTTGTAAATGCTTAGAGAGTGGAACTAGCTGCACATACCACTTTTTATGCACAGAACACTTTGCTTCTCAACTGGGCTTTGAAATTATTAAATTTCTGAGGCAAATTTAATTTTTTTTCAAAAAAGTCTCAACTCATGCGACTGCAATCATCACTAAGTAGTAGAAAATAACGACTCCCACAAAAATATATACTATGCATAGATTCACATAAATCAGTGTAAATTAATTCAAAATGCTTTGAAGCTCTCCAAGACTTTCCAACAAGAAAATACTTACTCATTTGTTTTCCGTAAATGCAACATTCACACAATTCAATGAAATCATTTTTTAGTAGTTCAAGAATCATACCTTCATAAACTAGCAATTTTAGGCCCATTATGTCAAGATGTTCATACCTCAAATGTCACCGCTTCGAGTCACCCTTTGAACTTACAGCAAGAGCAAATTTTTTCATATTAGAAACGTACAGGGAAAACATCTTGTTTGTGGTGATGCAGACTTTTTGTTTGTAATGATACAATTATCATAACCAAATCAAAGAGAATGTCCATCATTCATTAGTTTTTCAACACTCTATAATATTTTTTCCTAAATCAAGTACAAATTAACGTTATCTAATCTTTTTACATTGATGTGGCTAGTGTAGACACCCACAATGTCTTTTCTTTCAACTTGCATCTGTTTTATGTTGTCAAGTTGCGCCATTTTATTTAGCTTCTCATCAAGCTCCTCGAACAAAGATGTGATACTTGCCATGTGATTTAAATAACCACTGTCTACAAATAATAAATTACTTGTCTCGTGATGTGTATCAAAGCAAGCCACAAAGAGATAATTCGCTTCCTCATTTTCTATTGCTACAAAGTTTATTTTTTTAGTTTTTATACCAATAATGAGAAATTATATGACCTTCCGTAGCGTTGAAAATGGTGACATTAAATGTCATTCTTTGTGATACCTTGCTCATTGGACTGTATGCGCCCACCATTTCTTCCTCAGCTTCTTCCACAATCACGACCTCAACTATCGCGAAATTCTCCTTTTCCTTGAGCTTTGCTTGTTGGACTATTATTCACACCATATTTAATTGTTTTTCTTCTCCTGGAATGCCATATATTTGGTATTTTAATAGATCAATTCAATCTCATCTAATAGCTTGAAGATCCCATCAATTCATCAACAGAAAAAGTTTATAGATCCTTGGACTCTTCTATATTGGTAACTTGCATTATATTTTCCACAGTTGTCTGATTAGTAACTTTATCACCATAGGATTGCATTTTGATGACAATTGTCACTGCTTTGGATAATAAATTAGCAATTGATTCTCCATTTTTCGTAATCAAAGTGATTGCAGTCTCACCACAATTACCTTTGGATCACCTTAAAACTCCTTCTGTAGAATGGACTAAGCTTGCTTTAATGTGATTGTGATCCGTGAAAATGGCTATCATGAACTGCCTATTGGATAAATACCAGCGCCTTAGTGTCTTTTTTTCTTGCAATTCTGCATTCTATTTCTTCGTCAGGATCTACATATCCTCATTCTATCAAGTCTTAAAGATCTTGAAATATGACTATAGTTTCCGTACAAATACTCCAGAATTTGAACTTTTTATGCACAGACCACTTTGCTTCTCAACGTGGGCTTTGAAATAATTGAATTTCTGAAATATTTTTTATTTACTTTTCAAAAAATATCTCAACTCGACTACAATCATCATTAAATAGTAGAAAATAAGGACTCCCACCAAAAGATATACTATGCATAGATTCACGTAAATCAGCATGAATTAAACTAAAACGCTTTGAAGCTCTCCAAGCCTTTCCAATAAGAAAAGACTTCCTCATTTGTTTTACATAAATGCAACATTCACACAATTTAATGAAATAAATTTTTAGTAGTTCAAGAATCATAACTTCATAAATTAGCAATTTTAGGACCTTTATGTTGAGATGATCATACCTCAAATGTCACCACTTCGAGTCACCCTTTGAACTTGCAGCAAGAGCAAATTTCTTCATATTAGAAAAGCACAGGGAAAATATCTGGTCTGGCGTCATCGTGATGTAGACCTATTTGCTTGACTTTTTGTTTGTAATGACACAAGCATCATCATCAAATCAAAGGGAACTTCCATCAAGCATTAGTTGGTCAAACACTCAATAATTTGTTTTTCCTAAATCATGTAAAAATTGAACGTTATCTAATATTTTTACTTTGACGTGGCTAGTGTAGACACTCACGATGTCTTTTCTTTCAACTTGCATCTGTTTTATGTTGACAAGTGCGTCATTTTCTTTAGCTTCTCATCAAGCTCCTCGAACAAAGACTTGATACCTGTCATATGATTTGAATAACCATTATATACAAATCATAAATTACTTGGCTTGTGATGTGTATCAAAGCAAGACATAATGAGATAATTGCTCCTCATTTTTCTATTTTTGCAAAGTTTATTTTTTAGATTTTATACCAATAATTAGCCATTATATGCCCTTCTGTAGCATTGAAAATGGTGACATTGGATGTTATTCTCTGTGATACATTGCTCATTGGACTGCTTGCGTCCATCATTTCTTCCTCAACTTCTTTCATAATCACGAGCTCGACTATCACGGAATTCTCCTTTTCCTTGAGCTCTACTTGTTGGACTATTATTCTCACCATATTTAGTTGTTTTTTCCTTCACTTGGAATGTCATATCTTCGTTATTTTTAATAGATCGATTGAGTCTCGCCTCATAAGCTTGATGATCCCATCAATTCATCGACGAAAAAATTTATAGATCCTTAGACTCTTCTATATTAGTAACTACATGATCACATTTTGTTGTTAAGATTTGCATTATATTTTCCACAATTATCTGATTAGTAACTTTATCACCATAGGATTGCATTTTGATGACAATTACCACTGCTTTGGGCAATAAATTAGATTGATTCTCCATTTTTCTCACCACAATGACCTTTGGGTCACCTTAAAACTTCTTTTGTAGAATGGATCAAGCTTCCTTTAATGTGATTGTGATCCGTGCAAATGGCTATCATGAACTACTGTTATTGGATAAACACCACGCCTTGTTATATTTTTTTTCTTGCAGTCCCCCATTCTATATCTTCATCAACATTTACAAATCTTCATTCTATCAAGTCTCAAAGATCTTGAGATTTGACTATAGTTTCTGTACGAATTATCCAGAAATTGTAGTTATCACTGCAACAAAAACGACTATTAGCGGCAATAAATTGACACATGAATAAAGAGTGTTAAAGTCTTTACCAGCATTGGTTAAGTGTCATTAGATCTAATGTCGCTAAAGCCTTTAGAGACATATACAAAGAATGTTAATTGCCGCTAAAGCTCATTTTTTATGTAGCGTATCTCTCTTAAAGACGGAAATTAGTGATTATGCCACACTCAATTCAAGCCCTATTGATTTATTAAACCTGAGTATTTTCCTTTTTATGAAGCTTTAACTTGTTCTCAATCTAATAACAATAAGACAACCCAAATTCAATTTGAAATAGCTTAAATATATCTGGATTATATCTTAATCACAAACCTGAGCCCAACCTCATGGTCATCCCTATAGAATCCAGAGCTTTCTCACTTATAATTTACCTAGAACTACCAAGTTACTATTTACACTAGAGAATTATGATAATAAAATCATGAATAAATGGTTTTTAATCAAATTCAAGGCTCTACATACCAAAATCCTTATTACACTATTTTTCGCATCTTAAGTTAAGCCTAAACCCTCTGTTAGGTCACGAATTACCGTTTGTAAGGCCTTTTGTTTTCAGATGTCTATGCTTTATATTTGTTTTGTTGTTTGAATCGTGTTTGTGCTTGGTCTTGTTATTTTATCTAATAAAAGGCCTTTTGGCCAACCTTTAATTTTTTAAAGAACAAGGTTTGAGATTATTTTTGTATGAGAATTCTAAAGGGATTATGCTAGTACTTCTTACCTTTGAAAACAAATACATATATATATATATATATATATATATATATATNTCCTTTTCCAGCTTTGTACATGTTTATTTTTTTTCTTCTTCTTTTCTTGCTTACTTTTTAAAAGATAAAAATCAAATACAATTATAAGTATTAAGAAACTATTTTAGACTAACGAAAATAGTTAAATGAAAAATAAAATATTCACAAAGAAAAATACTACTTTACCAACTTATCTGTTAAATTAAAAAAAAAAATTAAAAAAATTGATCCTTAAATATGATTCTATTTTTATATTTTTCATATATTTTAAAATGGACTTACTTAAACAAATTTCAAATTAAAAAATCTGAATATGTAATTTTAACCTAGAAAAATATTTGAATACTAAAATAGTATAAAATCTTAATTTGGTTAAAATATAAGTGTTCGCAATACCTATTAGATTTAGATATTATTCAACTTGTGTAATTTTGTTTGAAGATAAATATCAAAAATATACTTAAATTATATCTTTTTTTTAGTTTCATACCTAAACTATTAAGAGTGTGTGTTTCATACACAAACTATCACTTATTAGTTTGAGAAACATACTTCTCTCTTTTATAACTCTCATTATGGTGTGTGTAACACTCTCTTTTGACTTAAAAAAATTAAAAATAAATGACATATCATACTCCACATGAAAACATTTCATCCTAACAACAATTACATAAACTAAAGTATTATTTAAAATTAAAAATTAAAGAATTATTATTTCAAAAAAATAATATTTTTTATAAAATTATATGTAAGAAAAAAAAATTATTCTACTCCATGAGTGCATCTCACCGCGACCTCTCCNTTTTTAGTTTGTTTAAGTTTAAGGATGTGTTTGGTATGAAGGAAAAGAAAATATTTTAATTTTTTCATGTTTGGTCGGGGCCACATGTTTTGGAAAATGTTTTTCAAATCTACTAATTTTTCTCAAATTTAAGGAAAATGACTTTCTTTTAAAATTTAAGGAAAACATTTTCCGAAATTCTCTTCCAACCTCCCCCCTATCCACCCCACCCTATNTTTTTTTCACCCTACCCTCGACCTCAATCCCTACCACCCCCATCCCAAAAAAAATAATTTAAGTTTGGTTTTAAAAGTATTCAACTTCAAAATTTTATTTTTTTCACCCCTATCCTTGACCTCTCCCCCAGCCCCTCAACAAAAATTTGAGTTTGTTTTTAAAAGGGAAAATGCACAAGTATTCCCTCAACCTATGTCCGAAATCCAAGAGACACACTTATACTATACTAAGGTCATATTACCCCCCCCTGAACTTATTTTATACGTAATTTTCTACCCCTTTTAGGCCTACGTGGCACTAGTTTGAAAGAAAAAATCAACAAGTGTTGGGCCCACAAGATAGTGTCACGTAAGTCAAAAAGGGGTAGAATATTATTAATAAAATAAGTTCAGGGTGTAATAGGACCTTTGTATAATATAAGTGTGTCTCTGAGATTTTGGGCATAGGTTGAGGGGGTACTTGTGCATTATCCCTTTTTAAAATATATTTTTAAACTTCAAATTTTCATTTTTTCACCCCTATCCTCGACCTCACCTCACCCCAACCTCAAAAAAAAATTTATATTGTTTTTAAAGAAAATTTCAACTTCAAATTTTAATATTTTCACCCCGACCCTCGAACCCCCACCCCTCCTCCTCAAAAAAATTAAGTTTGTTTTTAAAAAATATTTGAAACTTCAAAATTTTATTTTTTTTCACCCCTACCATCGATGCCCTCTCCACACCCCACCAGCCCTCCCTCCCCCTCCAAAATATATATATATATACATATATATATATATACATATATATATATATATATATGTGTGTGTGTGTGTGTGTGTGTGTGTGTATGTATGTATGTATATGTATGTATATATGCATACATATTTATATATACATACATATATATATATGTATATATATATGTATGTGTATATATATATATATATACATACATATTTATATATACATACGTATATATGTATGTATATATATATATATATATGTATGTATATATATATATATGTATGTATACATATATATATGTATGTATATATATATATACATACATATATATATATATACATACATACATATATATATATATATATTCTGCCCACCCAACCAAGAAAAAAGATTTAAGTTTATTTTTTAAAAAAAATCAACTTCAAAAATTATTTTCTACTCTAGTAAAAAATAAAAAATATTTCTCAAAAACATTTTTCATTCAAAAACCAAACACTAAAATATTTTTTCTGAAAATATTTTCTACTCAACAACCAAAATGAGAAAATAAATCAAATATCTACTTGTTTTTCAGGAAAACATTTTCCTTCATAGCAAACACACCCTAATAATTTTTTTACTCCATTCCCCACTCCTCCACTTCAGATACTAATTTAGATATTATTTTATTTTCAAAAAAAAATCAAGGTAAAAGTTTTTATTCATGTGAAATGTCACGTGTCAGTGTTTTTTCCAAATAATGAGAAAGTGTATTACACACATCATTAACGTATGTTTTTCTAACAAATAAGTGATAATTTAGGTATGAAACTCACATTCTCAATAGTTTAAAGGGAAAAGGGTATGATATACCCCTCAACTTTTTTCATTTAGAGCTGATATACCCCTCGTTATAAAAGTGACACATATATACCCTTACTTGTAAACAAATGGCTCACATATACCCTTTTCCTCTAACGGAATTGAAAAAAAAATAATTTTAATCTAAATTTTTATTATTTTTTTCTAAAAAATATAATCTCATATGAATAAATTTAATCCTCGTCAAACATATTTTTTTGACTTTTTTTTTCTTTCAATGACTAATTTATAAGTACTATTTTGATAATCAAATTTATTTATGTTTCACTAATATTCTTGTAAAACTTATTGTAGATGACCAAATTTTTTCTTCGAATACGAAATTAAATTACAATACACACAAAAAAATAGTTTAAATTTTTTCTTTAAACTAAGGAATGAAAGAAAAAAAAACAAAATAAGAATAAGAAACTCAAATTATTATAAAAAAGAAGTCAAAAAATAATTTATGTATAAAAAAAATTAAAATATACCTTAACTTTGATAGAAGAATCATATATATCCCTAAATAATTTTTTTTAAAAAAAATTAGAAGTAACAAATATAAATTTTTTTTTAACTTCCGTTAAATGAAGGGTATATGTGAGTTATTTTGTAACGGCAGGGGTATATGTGAGCCGTTTGTATAACGGTAAGGGCATATATGAGCCACTTTTATAACGAGGGGTATATCAACTCCAAATGACAAAGTTGAGGGGTATATCAGACCCTTTTCCCTAGTTTAAATATAAAATTCAAAAAAAAAGATAGTTTGAATGTATTTTTTACTTTTACCTCTTTCATTTACTCTTCAAAAAAGACGTTTATTCAACTGTGTCCTTTTAAAACTATATAGACTTCGCAGATTCTCTAGAGTTTTAGCCAAATAACAGATACATACGTCTAATGATGAAAAACTTTTTAGAAAGAATTAAGTAATTTTCTTACTTATTTGGTGTTGGTAAATGGACAAAAAATATTTGAGTGAAATTTATTTATATTTTCCAACTTTGCTTTCAAATTTAAACTCTACCCTTACTTTTGAAAGTATTTTAAATTTTTATCTAAGTTCATTAATATTGTAAATAGAATCTTTTAAAACAAAAAATTATTACAAAATTTAAAGTCATTTTTTCATGGTTTTCATTTTAATATTACAGGCATTATGTCTGTATGAATATGTGTATGCATATTTTAAGTTTCACTTTATCTCTTATTTTCTATCATCTATATAGGTAAATAAATTTTGATTTAATAAAATATTTTCTAAATTATAATTTAAAATTTGTCACATTATAAATAGATAATCTTTTACAAATTTATTATACAAAAATATAGCTGCTTCATTTTTGCCATTTATTCTTTTTATTATTTGCATTGAAATATGTATATAAGGTTATCACATAATAATTTTTGTTATTAATATTAAAATTAATTTTTAATTCTATTTATTTATTTCATTATAGAATAATTAGCTTATACAAGCAATAAGACATTTTTCACTTTTTATTTTTATAAGAAAATATTTTTGTATAGAAAATTTGTTAAATTCATATATACTATAGACAATGGTTGATGATGTAAAAATATAATAGACATTTAGAAAAGTCAATTAGGACAAAAAGACGAAAGAATTTTTATTATTTAAAATTGAGGAGAGTTTGATTTTATTTATTTATTTATTTATTTATTTATTTATTTATTTATTTATTTATTTATTTATTTATTTAAAAATAAGAAGAAATTAGAAGTGTAAGTAATTTTCACCCAAAAATATTATTCCAAAAATATTCATATAATATAGCAAACACTATGAGGAAGAGGGGAATAAGGGGTGATGGGTACCACCAATGGATGTGGTTCACCCGATGATGTTGGTCCTCTTATAAGCAAAGGAATCCATGATTCCCTAAAAATAATCGAGCTCCAATATAAATAAAAATAATCGAGCTTCAATATAAATATAAATATCAAACACCATAAAATTCTTATTTTTTTTAAAAAAAAGGGTCATTTGGGGATGGAGTGTGGGAGGGGGTGTAGAGCAGGGTGGGTGGATTGTTGAGGGGAAGGAGAAACAACTAACATGAAATATCATTTACACCTTGCTTGGATGGTTACTTAAATTATATTGTGTCGTGTCGTTTATCCGTTGTTAAATAATAATGAAAAGACTTATTTAATATAACGATTACTTTCGTGTAATTGTATAGTTGCCTTAATATTTTTTAATTTTGTCTTTAATTATGTAATATATATATTCATCATTACCTTTTTCATAATAACTCTATTCCGTAACTTGTTTTTCTTCTAGATTTATCATCAAATTTCTGAATATGTGACATTATGTAATAATGTAGAACGATACAATCTATTTAAACACGATATTCCCTAAAGTGATACAGTAAAATACAATACAACACAATATACTACAATATGGAACAATAAGTATGTAAATCAGTGATACATCATTCAATGAATGTGTGGTTTATAGAGTCATCAATTGGTATATGACAACAGTGGTATGCTTATTTTTCTTTTGCATATGAGAAAATTGAAGAAATCCGAAGTCAAAGGCCAGAAAGTATTGTAAAAGTTTCACCTAATGATGCACTTGATATAGTACTCGGGCCCAAACACCCAGGTCGTGTTCGAGGGTTAGACTTGGGTGTTGTGCCAACTCCTAAGTGGCAACAAGAGCTGGCGAGTATGAAATCACAATTAAATGTGCTACTTAGCTTATATCAAAGGAATATTGGAAATATTGTTAAAGAATGATAAAAGTTTCACATCGGTGGTTAATGAGATGGGTGGACTCCTTATAAGGTTTGAAAAATCTTCCTCCTCTTTAGCTAGTTTCTGGGGTGTGAGTTAGGCCTAAGACCTAATTTCACAAATATCCGTGAAGATTTTGTAAGAATTATTATTATTATTATTAATTATTTCTTACTTATGACCCAAGTTTACTTGTAACACAAGTAATACCATAATTAGTATTTTTAATAAGGAATGGATCTCGTCTTTATATTGGTTACTTGATGGACGTATCAGATTAAATCATAACCTTTATAAATTGGTTCTCCCTCCACCTATTAGGGTTAATCAGATATTCTCTACAATAATCTCATCGATGGCGGTTGTAATAACATAAAGTTAGGGTAAGGAGATAGAAATCAATTTATGACTAACGCTTGCGCTTTTTTCTGTGATAATGTCTTCCTCATCAGGTATATGCTCCTAACAATCTCTATGTAAGATTATCGTGTTCAAGATCCTGATATTATATATTCAAGTATTTAATCTTACATGTGGCATCAGAGCCTAGATTATTTAAACCGATAATTTTCGTATAATAATAGGCATATTTAGAAAAAATGCATGAGGGATAGATCCAAAATTTTCAGTGAGGATGGTCTCAAAAATTTTTGCCATTACTGATAATATTTGGAAGACTAATTGTAATTTTAAACTCAAGTTTGCAATACAATATATTGATGCAAAGTATTGTTCAACTAACAATTGAGAAACTTTTTATCTTAGCCAGTAATTGATGTCCTAATAAAGTTTTCCACGGGGATATTGAAATATTAAAGCATCATTACTTATAAATTTTTGTAAGTTATCTTATGATTTATTAAGAGCAAGGGGTCAATGGTTAAACAAGTAATGTTTTGTTATCATCTCTCGTGAGAAGTTTAGCATTGATGTTTGCAATCCCATAATGTAACAATTATGTTTTATTTTAGATTGTGCTAGTGGTCATTATACTAAACAATAAATAAATATGTGTCTTATGTTTTTTTTGTTTGTTAGTCACCAAAGTGGCCAAACTAAAGAAATTAATGTCTACACTTATCAAGTTTATGACTATTTGATGCATATAATATGTTTCTATAGTTTTTTAGTCACCAAAGTAGCCAAACTAAAACGTTTGAAATTATTCACATGCACAAAATTTTATGATGTTATGTGTACTTTTATTTATATAGTTTGTTAGTCACCAAAGTAGTCAAACTAGAGAAAATTAACGTCTACACATATCATGTTTATGATCACTTGATGCATGTATTATGAATCTATAGTTTGTTAGTCACCAAAGTGACCAAACTAAAATGTTTAAAATTATTCAAATGCACAAAATTTTATGAGATTATGTATGCATTTGTATTCATATAGCTACTTAGTCACCAAAGTAGTCAAACTAGTATGGTTAAAAAAAATATGCACTCAAAAAATTGTCATTTATCTATGAAAGTTAATTAAACGTCTATATTGCTAGAACTTAAAAAATTTACCCTAAGATGAATCTATCATTCTACGAATAGTGAAAATTATGAGGTAAATTAATATTTTCAATCAAACATATATTGTATACCCAAAGATGCCGTATATGTTTAGTTAAAATTATTAATTTCCTATCAAAGATTTTTAAAAAATGATTAAATTATGATAGTGTGTCGTAGAATCTATCCAAAGGAGAATTATGATGTACTTTTATCGTTCTACTGAATTCACATTATTCTTTATATGTCAACATGTATCTATTTGCACTTATTCCTCTTCATTCGCATGCTTCGTTTGTTACTGTGTTTAATGATTGAACTTCTCTGAATATCATGAACAAGTCAATTTTCACTTAGGTGTGATGAATCTTGACTTGGTTTTGCTGAATGACAAACCTATTGTCATTACTGATAAGAGCAATAAGGATGAGAAATCTTTTCATCAATCATGGAAACACTTAACAGAGTGAGTCTTATGTTCATGAAAATGATTGTTGCTAACAACATTAAGAGTTCTATTTTACAAACAAAAAGTGTCAGGAAATATATGATGTTGTGAAAAAATATTTTCATTCTACTGATAAGTCTCTCGCTGGTACACTAATGATTAAACTGACGACAATGAAGTTTGATGGGTCATGTAGTATGCAAAATCATATCATTGAGATGACTTACATTTTAGCAAGACTTTGGACCTTGGGATAAAAGTGGATGATACCTTCTTGATTCAGTTTATTCTGAAGTCATTACCTCTTGAGTATGGACAATTTTAAATTAACTGTAACACTATTAAGGATAAGTGAGATGTTATAAATTGTCCAGTATGCTTACTCAAGAGGAGTCAAGACTTAAGAAACATGAGGTCATTCCATTAACCTCATGGGTCAAGAAGCTGATAAAGGACTTAAGTGAAGTCTAACAAGTTTAAGAAAAAGAAAGCACCTGCTAAAGTTCCACAGGATGCTCATAAGGAACTTGAGGATGATATGTGTCGATTCTATAAAAACGAAACTATCAGAAAGATTGTTTGAAACGTAAAACTTAATTTGAATATAAAGGTACATTTAGTGACTTTATATGTTTCAAATCAAATTTAATTAAAGTTCCTAATAATACTTGGTGGCTTGATTCTGGTGCAACTACTCATGTATCCACTATGTTGCAGGGATTCACTACGATCCAAACTCTATATTTGGTTTTCCTTTCAAGACTTGATGTGTCTGGATTTGATTTTAAATTTGAACATGGATGTTTCAATTTGTATAAAAATAATATTTTATATTTCTGATGTTCTTATTGATGGTTTATATAGATTAAAACTCCATAACAATTAGACGTAGTTTACTAAATGAAAGTTATGTTTATTTGTGACATAATTATTAGGTTCAGGTATCCAAAGAAAGATTAAGAAGGTTAGTAAAGAATGAGATTCTTTCAAATATAAATAAAATTTACTGATCTTGATATATGTTTGGATTGCATTAAAGGAATGCAAATCAATCATATCAAGAAAAGTGCCACAATAAACACTTAGCTTCTTGAAATTATATACACAGATATTTGTGGACCCTTTGATGTTCCATTTTTAGGTGGAGATAAATAATTTATTACCTATATCGATGATTTTTCACATTACGGATTTATCCATTTGTTGAAAGAAATCTCAAGCAGCGGACGCTCTCAAAGTGTATGTTAAAGAGGTTAAAAGACAATCAGATAAGAAAGTGAAAATCATTAGATCAGATAGAGGTGGTAAATATTATGAAAATTGTAACGAATAAAAACAATGTCTAAGTCCATTTGCAAAATTCCTTTGGAGTGGTGAAGTTGGTGGGAGTGTCGAACAACAAAGTGTGAAAATTAATGAGGTAAGCGTAAATATTTCATTGCCCATGAATGTACCTACTTCCGTACAAATCACAAATATTATTCTCTTGTTGAAGAACACTTCAACAATGTTAAACAACATTTGGGTGAAACATTTCAAGAAAGAACTAACTTACAAGTATATGGCGCAAATGAACCACAAACAATGTCATAAAGAAAATTGATCATTATGTGATTTATTGCAAGAGATAGATTTTGACATTGGAATTAATAAAAATTTGCTTTCATTTTCACAAGCCATAGAAAACAATGAGTCTGATAAATGGATTGATGTTGTGAATGAAGAGTTAAAATTCATATAATACAATAAAGTTTGGGATCTCGTTCAATTACCTGAAAGTTCTAAAATAATCAAGTGTAGATGGGTCTTAAAGACCAAACGTGATTCAAATGGTAATATTGAACGATATAAAGTCAGACTTGTTGCCAAGGCATACACTCAAAAAAAATAAGGAGGCATTGATTATGAAGAGACCTTTTCACCGATCTCAAAGAAAGACTCATTAAGAATTATTTTGTCTTTGGTAACTCATTATGATTTAGAGTTACACCAAATGAATATGAAAAGTGTCTTTCTTTATGTAGACCTCGAATGAGGATGTTTATATGGACTAACCAAAGGGTTTCGAAATTAAAGGAAAAGATCAAATAGTGTGTAAACTAAAGAAGTCAACATATGAACTCAAACAAGCCTCACAAAAATGGTATATAAAGTTTAATGATATCATAACATCTTTTGGATTTAAGGAAATTACCGATGATCCGTGTATATACCAAAAGATCAGTGGGAGTAAGTTTACATTTTTTGTCCTGTGTGATGATGACATTTTGCTTGTTGCTAATGATATAGGCATAATTGCGTGAGACAAATGATTTTCTCTCTATGAGCTTTGAAATGAAAGATATGGGTGAGACTTCCTATTTCATGATAGTAGGTCAAAAATATTCCATGAAAGATCACAAGAATTATTGGGACTGCCTTAAAATGGCTATATAAAAAAAGTTCTACAGAGATTTAACATGAACAATTGTTCAGCAAGAATAGTTTCTATTAAAAAAAAATTAATCTCATATTATGCACAAGAATGATGTAGAACGAAAAGGAGGTCTCAATTTCTTAAATTTTTATTGTTCAAAGTTTGATGTATGTTCAAACTTGTACAAGACCATATATTAGCTTTGTGGTCAGAATGATAGAAATATGTTAAAGTTATCCTAGAATGGATCACTATAAAACTCCAAAGAATGTTTATGGCATGTTATGAACCCACAATTCATACATTATGGCTGCGAAACTTTATTTCAGGACTTGGGGTTGTCGACACCATTGCCAAGCCGCTGAAAATTCGAAACTTTATTTCAGGACTTGGGGTTGTCGACACCATTGCCAAGCCGCTGAAAATTTATTGTGATAATACTGCAGCAGTATTATTCTCCAAGAATGATAAGTACTCCAAATGTGTCAAACATATGAAATTAAAGTACTTTACTATCGAGGAAGAAATTCGAAAACAAAGAGTGTTACTTAAGAATATTAGAACTGATCTCATGATTGCAGATCTGTTAACAAAAGACTTACAACCAAAGACATTTAAAGAACATGTTCAAAAAATGGATCTTGGTTGTACTTATGATTGATACATTTATGATGTTTTACACTCTGAGCTCAAATTATGTGTTTCTGATATACATTAATGAATATCTTGTTTCTCATAATGGTGTACACAATATTGTTTTGAGAAATTACAAGATGAGTCTCTATGAGACATTATTGTGGACCGTAATGTTATATGTTTTTATAGCTTATGAACCTAGTATGATAAGTTGCTAATATAGTAGTATATGGAAGAAAGTATGTAGCTTAAAATTTATGTACAACCGTCATAATTCGCATTAGTAGTTTGTTATATTGTGATATGCATGATGGATGTTATAGAAGAGATCTATTGTATACGCTACTAGTGTTTATTAAATATTAATGGTATATGGTTATTGGGTCAAGTGGGAGGATGTAAGAATTATTATTATTATTATTAATTATTTCTTACTTATGGCCCAAGTTTACTTGTAATCCAAGTAATACAATAAATAGTATTTAATAAGAAATAGATCTAATCAGTACATTGGTTACTTGATGAACGTATCAGATTAAATCATAACTTTTATAAATTGGTCCTCCCTCCACCCATTAGGCTTAATCACATATTCTTTACAATAATTTCATCGCTGACGGTTGTGATAACATAAAGTTAGGGCAAGGAGGTAGAAACCAATTAATGACTAACGCTTCCGCTTTATTCTGTGATTATGTCTTCCTCATCATGTATGTGCTCCTAACAATCTCTATGTAGGATTATCGTGTTCAAGATCCTGATATTATGTATTCAAGTATTTAATCTTAGAGAGTTTGCTTATTTATTTCCACTTTCTCCACAGGTATGACCATTATAATTAAATATCTTAGTGCTAGAAATTCATTTATGTCTTGTAGTATGATAATAGACTTTCAGTATGTTAGTTTTCTGTGTGATTTTATTGCTTCCATACCTTTTAGACCAAAATGACTTTAACAAGTGAAACCTCCTCTTCCTTTATTGTTTTGCCTTCACATGCTAGCTAGTGCTTATTTACCAAAGTCTATGGTAATCCGTTGAAATGTGATGCTACTTGTTTGTAAATCAATGTTTCCGTTAAATTTTATAGAGTAGTATCCGAAATATTGTCCATAAATGTTTAATACAACTGTGTGCTTAGTAAATGATTCAGCTGGATATACTGCCTACGGTTATGTCCACTATAAATTTGACCAAAGCAAATCTTACTTGCTCAGAGTGTTACTACTTGTGGCTGGCTCTATTTAGTTGAATTAATATTCTTGTTTTCATTGTTTGTAGCATCTTTTGATGGGCAATGGCAATAGATAGCTCTCTGATAGTTTTTTCACATTAGGTTGCTCATATCAAAAAAAGAATTAGTTATTCTTTGATATTTCTGTGTGAATACATATATTTTTGGAATATGATCATTAGCTTGACTGTCTATTAATATATATTTTCAGGCCTCAGATATAGAGGCTGCTCATCAATCACAAGTTGGACCAACCATCGATTAGAGCTCCTCATATCAAAGTAACAATGATGGTGGAATTAGAAATAATTTTAGTGTCTTTTTTCGGTATGGCACTTGAAATTAGGGGTCTGCACCATTTAGGTTAAATTGAAAAATCAAATCGAATTTTGATTTGGATTGGTTTTTTGGTCCTTGATTTGGTTTTGGATACATAATTTACTTTGTTCGTTTTTTTGGTTTGATTTTCGGTTTAGAAAAATGCTAATCGAAAAACCAATATATATATATATATATAGATAGATAGATAGATAGATAGATAGATATAGAGAGAGAGAGAGAATTAAGTTGGAGTTAACTACTTTTGTCCCTTTTTAATTTTTTTTTTTTATGATTTAGTTTATTTTCTTATGTTTGGACATCTAGATATAATTGATATACTTGTAAGTGTTGTGCTTTACATTCTACTTGTGATTTATATTAAAAGTATATTTTGGTTTGAATTGGATTACAAATTTTCAAAAACCAAAAACCCCAAATTGAATAATATAAAATTGAACCGTACCCCTACTTGAAATTGCTATTTTAATGATGTAAGTTTATAGCTTTAAATATATAATACTTCAAAACATTAGTATTTTGATTATGTACTTTGCTTAATAAGATGAATATTTTGTTCATTTGATCTTTTACACTTTGTTTGGATCATTGTTATGATTGTCTCATAATATTTTGTTTTGTATTGTACTGTATTATATGGTAGATACAATGTTTGGCTAGACTGTATTGTTTGTTGTTGTTTAATAAAATTTTAATTGTTTGGTTTGATCGTATCGTATTGTATTGTATTGTAATTCATAAATTTACTAAAATATCCTAATTATTCTAGGGTAAAGGTTTGAATAGATTTAAATAATTAAGATAAAGGGTAAAATAGTATTTTATAAAAATTACGTAAATATATAATTGAAAAAAGAAATTAAGTAACAATGGAAATACACCAAAATGGTTGTTTCATAAAATAGAGGTTTTCATTGTTACGTAACAACGAAATTTAACAATATAATACAATATATTTTAAGTAAAAATCAAAACAAACATTATAGACATAGTATACAATATAATACAATGGCTAACAATGATCTAAACATAGTGTTATGTTGTGTTAAAAATTTCTAATTATAGAAATTTAAATATTTAAGGGGCAATAAATAAGATGTAAATATGGATTGACACAATAAGAAAATATGATGTTTCTAAACCTTCATAATATATAAATGATTTATTTTTTTTACAATTATGACGGTTGCAAATCGCCCGCTCGATACAACAGAAAATGTCGTATTAACAAGAGAATATTGCGACGATTTTTATATGGATATTACGACAGCTTCTTAAAAACCATTGTAATACATTTGTGACAGACCGGATTACGACATTTACGTCTCACACCGTTATAGTGTGTTGTGACTGTTTAAAATCGTTATATTATGTATAAAAAATCATTGCAATAACCAATATTTATTTATTTTTTGTAATGGTAATAGCCATCCAAACAGAGTGTAATACAATTTTATTTTTTTTACTTTCAACGAAAAGTCATTTTACAAAAATTATTTTAGTAAAAAAATATTTTTCATAGCATTTTGATTTACATAATATGTGATTTTAAATTGTCTTTCAATTATTGGTCCTTGGGGTCCAAGAGTAGTGAATTCTCACATCAAGACGTCTAGGAGTTTCCATTTTCGTAAGTCAAGATCGTGTGCATTTGATTTGCTTGGCATTTATCTTATATTTTCTAGCTCAATTGAAAACGATGGTCATTAATCATGATTAGGTTATCATTGACTAGTAAAAAGAAATTTAGCCCCAAGTATTCTTTTATTTATAAAAAAAAATATTACTTCCTTTGTAAGGTGTTTATGATTTGGTTTGGATTGATTTGTTGTTAAAATCAGAAGCAAATCAATTTTACTTGTTTTTAAATATTACAATTGAACTAAATAAACTTCTATCGATTTGGTTGTTATTAATTTTTGTTCGGCCATTCAATTAGTTAGCATATACAAAAATAAAAGTATTCATTAATTTTTTTAAAAAAAGGAAAACTGTTCATTTAAAAAGAAATAAGTTGTCTTCGTGCCATTTTGGATCTTATAATTCTTATACCAGAACTCCATTATGTTTAACTTCCTGCTTATATTGTTAGCTAATCCAATAAACTAAACAACATAAATCTGGGGTCATTTGGTAGCTAGATATGAAATAACTATTCATGTATTAATTTTTTTATAATTTATATAATGTTAGGTAGATAAAAAATAAGTTATTCATGTATAAAATTATACGATATTTGATTGAAAATTTAAAATCCACATAAGTAATAGTATATGTATAAGTTATAAGGAAATATATATATATTATTTTATGTGAGATAGAAGGTGTAATAACTAATACATGTATAATTATAACATTATAATTAATACCTATAAAAGATAATACATAAATTCACTCTTGACTAATTTATTTATCATTAATACTTGCTTAATTCTAACCGTCTATCAAACGACCCCTTGCTGAATAATGCATAAGCTATCCATATTGTTGCACACAAAAAAAAAAGATGATGCATAAGCTATCCATATTGTTGCACACACACAAAAAAAAGGCGCACCATACGGCCATGCCTTATATATATAATTTATCGATTCAATTCACTTATTTCTTCAATTTTTAAACAAAATCAAATATTATTGGTTTTTAAAACGGTAAAACCAAGTCAAATCAAATCAAATAAAAAATCAATTTATTAATTTGATTAGGATCGATTTTTGTCCAAACCATGAACAACTCCC
>NC_028646.1:25805543-25835466 GCF_001406875.1 Solanum pennellii
CCCCCCCCCCTTCCCCAACCCCAATTACTTCGTATCACTATATTTATCGTCTTTATTATAAATAGATAATTCATAATAATTATCATCTAAGAAATTAGATATACTTAAATACCTTCTCCCTGTTTGGTTCTTGGTACAAAATACTTTTTAAAAAATTAAAAAGATCGACTAATTATCATACAAAATTTAAGTAAAAAATATTTACTCATATTTTATTATTGTGATTACTTAGATCAATTTTCTTTTGATTTACCGAAAAGAGATAAAAAAAAAGAATTATTAATCGAAAACAGATTAACATATTGAATTATTAATAATAAATATGAACATAATAGTTAAAATACATAATTTTATAAACGGCGTTTGAACTACAAATTTTAGGTGGTATTTTTTATATGATTAAGCTTGGTGGGATAATTTTGGGGGAATTGATTTTGTAGCCAATTTTTTTACAAAAATTATGAGAGATCTTTATTTTTACACATAAAAATATATGAAATTTCTAATTCCTTAATAATTACGAAACATTTGTGCTGGTGAGAAATTAACTTAGCTTGAATACTTAATCAATATTTTTCACTTGCCTCTTATTTTCTATTGTTATATAGATTAAAAATAATTGAATGTAATAATCTATTTTCTTAATTATAATTTAAAATTTGTTACATTATATATAGGCAATTTTTTAAAGAATATGTTACATAAAATATATCTTCATTGTTGTTACTTATATTTGTATACATATATATACAAATTGAAATATGTACAGTTATCACATTATAATTTCATTTGTTATTAATAAAAATATTACGGACCGACTTTAGCTTATATACAAAATCAATATTTTTCACTTTTTATTAATTTTCAATGAAACAAAATATCTATGTTTTATAGAAAATTTATTAAATACTTTAAAAATATAAATATTATAATTTTAAAGAAGGAAAAAATGTTGATAATGTATGGATAAAATAATTTAGTAAACTTAGAAATTGCTATTATTCAAAATTGAGGAAGAATTTGATTTTTGAAGCACACTTAAAAATCTAATAATTTCACCCAAAAATATTATTTCCAAAACATTTGTAGAATTAATTTAGCACACATTTTGTGTTTCAATTATTGGTCCATGAGTCATTAGTTCTCAAATCAATACGACTAGGAGTTTCTAGATTTTTTTATAAGTGGAGATCGTGTGCATTTTATTTGCTTGGCATTTACCTATTGTGTTTTAGCTCAATTTTGAAAACGATATGTAACCACAAATCATGATTAGGTTCTCATTGACCAATAAAATGAAATTTAGCCTCGATTCTAGTCTGTGTGTTTCTTTCATTTATTAGGACAAAAAAAAACAATCTAAGTTAATAAGCATTTACATATATTTCAATATTGTGATTGTTTAGCACTTTAGCTCAATTTATTATCTTTTTTATTTATTAAGGAGAGATTAAAGAGAAAATAATAATGAAAGAAAGATTAATACTTTTTAATGATTAAAAATAATAAACAAGGATATAATAGTCAAAACATATACTTTGTCTTTAATAATATGTACACTTTTTCTTTTTTAATTGTCCCTAATTACTAAACAAATCAATAAAGGGTGACTTTTTTTACCTATTATACTATTAATTAATTATTTTGAAAAAAGTAGAACTTGTTGAAAATTTTAACTTTTTAACTCAGCTACTTTATAATTAATAGGAGCAAAATGATAAATTCGTTATGTCAATCATTATTTTCTTAATAATGTGTCAATTTAAAAATATACAAGTAATTAAATACAGAATGACGTTTCTCCTAAAGAACATTTTAAAAAAAATTGTACAAATAATATGATCCAAAGAGAGTAAACCACACGGAGTAAGATTCATATAGGAGATCATAGTTAGAATTGTTAGAATTCCAATAGACAAAAAAATATCTGATTGTATATTTGCTTATGTTTGGTGGATGATTACCAAAAAAACTAATTTTGCATGACACTTGTAAAAGAAAAAATTAATTTTTATGAATTTTTCATACTAAATGTTTATTGGGGTGGAAAATATAAGCATTATAACAAAAATAACTTTTAGCAGCAATAAATATTAACATTAATAAAGAGTATTAAAATCTTTATCGACAATAGTTTATAGAATCAATATCCCTAAAGACTTTAAGAACATATATAAAGAATGTTAATTACTGCTGAAAATATATATTCAGCAATAATTAAAACTTAATTACCTCTAATAAATTTTTAATATAGTAAAGTATCTAATGAAAGAATTAAGGCGAAGCAAGTTGATCGAACACACCATTATTATTAAAAGGGAAAGAAGAAGAAAACTCATGACATAGATGAAGCATAAAAAATTTCTCATGATCGATTTAGAGAAAACAGTTGATTTTAGATAACTTTAGGGAACCCCATGTGAGAAGAAATATGGACTGGATTTCACTAAGCTAAAAAGGTATGATAAAAAGGAATAGTTGTAGGGATGCATTCACGTTAGTTGCACAAGGGGATATCTTGCTTTAATTGTGGAAATAATGAACTCTCATGACCCGCACATAACATTCTTTTCCTATATAATTCTCTCTCATTTCAATTAATCTACTTTTTTTGTTATTTAGTTTCAAACAGAATATCGTAATAATGTTTTAATTTCATTTTTCGTATAACGTGTTTAAGATCAGATGAAGATTTGATACATTTGACACTTAGATCATGAATTCAAAAAAGAAAATCTTAAAATTCATGTCGAGTTCAAATAAGTTGAAATTAAATGAATGAAATATATATATGTTTATACATCTAGAATTTTGCTAACCTAATATAGGACCCTTAGGCTACTTGCCTCGCCCCTTTTTTTTACGCATCAATGTTTTCCTTGCTTATCTATAGCTCTTTTGTCTTAATACTCTTACTCTTTTCTAGACAGTATTAAAAAAAAGACATGTGTCTTAGGTCTGCCTTAGGCCCTTATATAATAATTTCTTCTAGTTTTCAATTATTGATCTATGGTTAGCAAGGCATTATTTTGGTTTCCCTTAAATGCCCTTAGTAGTACATTAAAACAACAAACTAAGGTCATTATTGTCTTTTAATAAAAGCTAAAACCAATTCCTATTTTCATTTTCTTGTCTTTCATCAAGAAATGGTGAAACTAAAATAAAGTTGGAACAACAATATAGAGATAAGACATCAAGTCATTATTGAAGTTGTCTCGGATTTTCATAAAGACATCTTAACTTTGTGACTGTCCTATCACCCCATTAAACAATTTTCAACAGATATTATTATACCATTTTTCTATCAGCCCCAAATTCTATGAAGCAGGTGAGTTCACACCCCAATCATTATATGACACGTGTTAATTTAATTAAAAATATAATTTTTTCATTTAAAATTTCTTTATCTATTCCTTTCTTTATTTCTTTCTCTCTCTCTGTCTCTCTCTCTCTCTTGAGAATTTTAATTTTGATATATCTTAAATTTCATTTCATCTTCCACATCCCACTTTCAAGTGATACATCCCTTCATTATTTTCTTTTTTTTTTTTCACCTCCCACCCCCCATGTCAAATTGAAACTCACTTCCATTTCTTTTCTTTTTCTTGTTCTTCTCCGGTCAAATTCTTTATAAAATTCAAACTATTACTTAGACTTTATTGAATTCTTTATAACCAAATTAATCACTTTTTAAGAAAATTTAAAATTTTGAAGGTATCATCAACTACTCATTTTCATATAAATTCAAAATTAGAAATGATAATTTTAAAAGAATCAATTAATTTCTCAAAAATTGAAAGAACTTTATTGAAATCGAATAAAATAACGATATGATATTTCCTAATCATCTTGAAATCTAATGAGTTTATCAAATTGTTCAAAATGTATATTCAGATAAATTTTAAAAATAAAGAGAGTAAAACTAATAGTAACAAAAAAAAAGGGAGGTGAAGTTGTGGTAAAAATGGTGACATTGAAAGTAAGAAGCTTCAATAATGGAGATGACAATGAATTTTTGAAAAAAAAGAAGAAAGAAAGAGTAAAAATAAAATGAAAAAAAGTTAAAATAATAAGAAAATATATTTTATAATAAAATACTTGTAAAAATAAAATTATATTAGTTATTTTAGGCTGCTCACTCTCTTTGAGAGAGTGCACACCACTCTCTATGTTAGATGGACGAAAAACGATATAATTATATCTATTCAAAATTGTTAGTGGGGTAATAGGACGATTATAAAGTTAAAGTGTATTTTTAAAAATTCGAAACAACTTCAGTGATGACTTTATGTCTTTTCTCAACAATATATTTAACTTAAATGTTGGGAGGATGAATGATATACATATATACTCAGCCATAAATTAAATGTGTAATTCTCTATCGATTGATTGATGGGTCCAACAACTCTAAACATAATAATCCTCAAAGATTCATCTCTTATATGTAGTTGTTTTTCCACCTTTTAACTTTTTCCACACTCTTCTTTCTTTGAATGAACAAGAGAAAAAGATATTTATTTTGAACTTGACAGTTAATTAATTGTATTTTTATTCTCTTTTCATAACATTTCATCAATTTAATTTGAAAAGAATAGAATATATACAGAGTTTATCTTTTGTGAAGACAGAAAGACTATTTATGGTTAGCTTCTCTCTTTCTTCGGACATATAGGGTTAAATCTCAACTTGTGTTACTACTTTATTTTTTCAATATGTGATGTGACACCAATCAATGACTTTATCTCCAATCATAGTTGCTAATAAGGATTACAGCAGTTAACCCTTATAGTAAAGTGTTCCTTTTTTTAAAAAAAATCAAACAAACAATTTTTACAGGATCAAGTATGAAAATGACCAAGCCAAAATGAAATAAGAAACAAACTAAAACAAAATCAAATATAAAGACATACAAACATAAAGCAAAAAGGGTTGATTAGATCGAAAACTAGTTGATGAAGTTATTGGACGCCGCATATGTATCCATGATTTTAAGATGCTAGGTGCATTATTACAAAAAGGTTATCTAAGACAAAAATTTGACCAGTCCGACATTTAGGTTTTTACTACTGAAAAACTATTAAAATTTTAATATTATAGGTCAAAAATTAATTAATTAATTAATTTATATATATATATATATATATATAATTGATTAAAATGTCAAAAGTGCTATCAATTACCACTTAGAGAAGTGTTATCTAATTTAAGAAAGAAAAATAAAACAAGATAAATATAAAATTTAAATTTCTATCCTTGCGTAGAACTGTCAATATCGCATTATTTGATACTCCGAGTGTTGGTTCACACATCTATATTTTAATATCTTATAAAAAATATAACTCTAATATAGAAATGTATAAAATCGAACCGAAAATCGAACTGTACAAAATCGAACCAAAAATCGAACCAAATCGCAAATCGAGTCAAATCGGACAAAAAAACCGACTACTGGTTTGGTTTGACTTGGTTTGGTGTTGTTTTAGTGTGATTTTAGTGTTGTTTTACTGTGACTAGTGCAGTTATTTTTGGTGCAACTCTAGCCTTGTTTAGTGAGAATTTTTGTTGTTGTTTCATAATTCAGGTGTTGTTTGAGATTTTTCACTCGAACATGAACTTCTTCTTATTGCTACATCAACCACATTCACTCCATTGCCTGTCATGCTTACTTGCAACTAGTACATCAAATAACAAGAAGAAATTAATGAGCAAGAACTATGAAGATAAGTAATATAAGTTGCATTAGCTTTGAGGTATTACTATGCAACTTATATTACTTATCTTCAGAGTTCTGACTCATTAGTTTCTTCTTGTTATTTGATGTACTAATTGAAAGTAAGCATGACAGGCAATGGAGTGAATGTGGTTTGATGTATCAATAAGAAGAAGTTCATGTTCGAGTGGAAACCCTCAAACAATACTTGAATACACTGAAATAACAACAAATTCTCACTAAAACAAGAGTAGAGTTGCAACAAAAATAACTGCACTAGAGTCACAATAAAACAACACTAGAATCACATTAAAACAACACTAAAATTGCACAGTATTAAAATAACAATTGAAATACAAAAAAAAGTAGCAATAGTTTCTCTCTAAAACAAAATTATAATTGCACCAAAAACAACTGCACTAGAGTCACACAAAAACGACACCAGAATCGCATAAAAAATATTAAAATTGCATCAAAAAGTCTCAAACATCAACCACAAAAACATGACTAAAATTTCACCAGAAATTACAGTATGAAAGAACCAAAACAACTCCAAGTTTTAGAATTACATGGACATTTAGAGAACTCTCACCAACAAATGATTTTTCCATCATGTCCATGTATATGAACATGCAGATATAAATCACTTGGTATTGGATCTCAATTTTTTTCAATAGCCTATACAAAAGAAATCACGTTATATTTGAGAAGGTTTTAGCCTATATAAATTTGAAGAGGTTATTAGGAGGGATATCATAAATCAAAAGTAACATAAGTATCTGACATTATATTTATAAGTGCTTGCAGAAAGAATACTTATATTATTGATTCACAAATTTATCAATTGTTAACTATATGAGTTGAATTAAAAAATTAATATATTGTTATCTACACAACTTATGAGTTAATCTCAACATTCAGACCTTTCGTTATACAGACAGAAAGTGTCATCGACACAACAAGTAGCAGGATACCCTGACCCCATTCAAAGCATCTTATACATATGAAACTGACTAGTTATGCACATAGCTTTAGGTCAAAAAAGAAAGATATGAGTTCATAATTAAAATAGAGTGTAAAAGTAATGCAAGTCATATAACAATTAACAGAGCAATATACTTAACATAGAAAGACTTTTCAGATCATCAAACAAACAAAATAGGTAATTTTAAACAAAACTTAAAACCTCATAGCGAAATTAGAAAGATCTGGACAATAGAGAAGGTAGTAAAATAGAAAAATAAAAATCTCTTTTAGCATTACGGGAAAGCTAGAAGCAGTTGATTATTTCTGAACAAACAAGAAAAATTTAAAGTAATTTAATAGCGTAAACATGCAGTCACAACTTAAATCTTGCTTCACTAGACTACTCAAATTTCAAAAGTAGCACATTTCAACCAGATAATCAGATTTCAATGGTAGCACATTCTACAAACAAGAGGTCATCTTCTGTAGATTAAATATTATGCTTAAAGGACCAGCGTTTTGTAATGAAATAGTAAAATCCTATCCAGATATCTTCAACTTGTTTAATGAACTTATTGAAGCATGCTAGTTACACTGAACTTATTGATACTCTCTAATTACTATATTAATCTCACAATATGGATGACATACAAAAGGTATTGAAGCATTACAGTTAATTTATAGTACAAACAACACATTTCGGTGTGTGAAAAACTAGATCAAGAAAAAAAATTAAGTCAATACTATTTTTCATCCGGTAAGAACTAATCATAAAAACCCCCACAACAACAGAAAAAGAATTCTCCAAAACTTTCACTGATCTCTTAAAAAAGCTTTAACTCAAATAGTATCAAGATAATGAGATCAATCTTCATCATAGTTAGATTGAGTAAAGAAAATACTTCAAAACTTAAATCTCGCTAAATCAGAAATAGAAATGAAGAGTGAGACTTACTTAAGCGAATATCAAGCAGGCCTTAATGATGAGGTTATAACAGCAGGAGCCTGCAACATTTTAGCATTTCATTACCTTGGTTATTAGAAAGAATATGAAACAATAACAACATAAATAAATACTAAACAATTAATATGAATGAGTTGTTGTTTGGATGCATTCAGATCATAGGTAGTCCCTTTATAAGATTCACTATCTAGTTGTCTGGATAGTGATTTAAGTTTTTTGAATTATCTATACATGGCTCTAAATGATAGGAGGAAATAAAAATTTCATCTAAAGAAGAGTCAACTTTTGTTGACCATCTCAGTCAAAATACAAAAATCAAACAGAAGTAGTTTTTAAGCTCTAGATAATACTTCATTCTTTTAGTTTTCTTTACCTAATGTACAAGTGTGCAGCTGTGTCAAAAATACAGACAGAATAAATCATTGAAACTTTTGTATTATGCATATAGGATGAATTTTGACTATCAATTCTAACTATGATCCCTTGTTATTTCTCTCTATATAACTTTAATCTCCAACACAATTATAAATCATCAGTATTATACATCTATACAAATCTAATAAGAAAATAAAATCTTGTCAAGTATGTTCATTCATAATATCTATCAAATTGTAGACTTTAACAACATAAGTCAGATAGCGGGCATACATTTGTTTAAGATGATCTTGAGTCAACAATTTGAATAAAAAAGACTCCCTAGTCAAAACGATCATTTACTGCTAAACATACTCTTGCTTCTAAATGTACTACTCTCTATGACAGTTAAGAATCAGTCAATGATACAATAAGCAATGAATCTAATTTTTGTTTATTTTCTGAAAAAACAGACAGAGGAAGATAATTTCAGCAAGCATCAATATGAGATAATTACTCAATCTCTTCAATCAGAAAAATACTTAAAAGTTCAGACGATTCAAGGCTACTCTAAACAGGTATGTCATACTAAACTTATTTTCAGTCCTTTGTGTTGCTCATTGTGTAAATATTTACTGATTATTTTCATATCATGGAAAATATAATTAATATAATTTCCTTCTCTGTATTAACCTCATGACATTTTA
Organism: Solanum pennellii; assembly: GCF_001406875.1. Taxonomy (NCBI): domain Eukaryota; kingdom Viridiplantae; phylum Streptophyta; class Magnoliopsida; order Solanales; family Solanaceae; genus Solanum; species Solanum pennellii. The sequence goes on from NC_028646.1 coordinate 25,814,245, forward strand.
GGGGAACACAATTTCTAAAAAAAAAATCCTATTTTCATAAACTTTAATTTTTAAAATTCCTATTTTGAGAAAATCTCAATCCTACTTCAAGCAATCAAGCTAAATGAAATAGAAAGAGTGAAGAGTTAAAATATCATACATCCAAACAACTAAAATCTCTATTTTCAGAAGACGAGTTGAACTGAAAAATAATTTTTTTTTTCAAGTGAAGCCATTGACACCCAAATCTAGCGAATCTAAGTACATCCAAATGTAGAAACGAGTTGGATTCTTATTTTGCAGAAAGAAAATTTGAAACTATCCATTTTGAAAATACCAAAACACAATTGAGATGGAGAGCTAAACGAAATTGAAATCGAGATGGGAGATTGAGCTTAGCAGTGGAGACTTGGAAAGAAGAGGGAGAACTTCAAATTGGGCTTGCAACGAGACTTGAAAAGCTTCAATGGAGATGGAGCTTTTGAGAGGTTTCTTTGGAGTGGGAGATTGAAAATGTGAAAATAAATTTGTGCCCTAGAATATATGACATTAAAGTATTTGCAACGGATTTACTGACGGATTCTAACATCCGTCGCTTTCAAATTAATGTATTTATTTAGAAAAATATAATGACGGATATTTCGTCACTATATAATATAAATTTTATAAAAATATATTAAAAAGTTTAGCAACCCACTAATTCCGTCGTCCAATATTTATTAAATTTTTCACCCGTACATTGTTACTGAATTCGTAGAAAAAATTAGGCGCCAAAATCTCTCTAATATTTAGTGGCACAATAAATATCCATTGCCAATTCGTCGCTATATTATTACTCAAAAAATGATTTGTCAATTTTACAACAAAATAGTAATTCCGTTGAAAATCCGTCATTATATAGTGACAGAATAGTGTTCGTCGCTAAACGCTGTTTTTTAAGTAGTGGTTGTTTATAGACCTACAACAAGCGGAAAAGAATCCGAAAAGAAAATATTCAAGTTCCTTAGGGGATTCAAACTTGGATTTGAGGAAAATTATTTTTTGCATGACGTGTGTTAGTAATTGCTTCACTGTAATTCATGCATCTATGTGAATAAAGTCTATTGATCACACCTAACATAAACAGTATGATCGAAGAATTACATTTCATGAATCACCTTTCTTTGTATGATTTCGAGAATATACATTGTGATTGTGATTGTGATTGTGATTTGTTAAATGGATCGGGTGTTGCGTTCGGACACACTAACTGACGTCGGTTACCACATTCTGGCATAAATATGGAATCGATTGTCACGTTCCGACATAAATATAAGATCGATTATCACATTTTGACATAAACATTAGATTGAATGCAACGTACCGATATGCTAACAGTTTGGGTGTGTGTTCCATGAGAGGACTACTAAACTGGGTTCCATGAGAGAACCATGGATTTGTTAAATCTACTTAATATTAAGAATGTGTGTGCGTGTGCGTGCGTGCGTGCGTGTGTGTGTGTGTGTGTGTGTGTGTGTTTACACTTGTTATTAAGAATGTGTGTGCGTGCGTGCGTGCGTGTGTGTGTTTACCTTGTTGTAATTTTGATATGTGTTGTATTTACTAGAATAATCGTGTGATCTTACCAGTACATGATGGTTATATACTAATACTACACTTGGTTGTTCTTTATTGAGTACAAGGCATCTTCAGGCAGTGTGACTATTGAGCGTGATCGGATTCAAGGGCGATCCACTTCTTTCAGTCTGCCATGGATCTTTCTTGTTTAAGTCCACTCTTTTCAAACTCGACTACTTTTTAAGGTGTTGTTTAGTTTCGAGGTTGTACCCTTTGTTCTTAAACTTGTCGCAAGTAGAGTTTTGGCCGCATTAGTTTGATTAGTTTATTTAAATCTTTGGAGTTTATGGAAACGCTATATAATTTCTGCTTAAACCTACTTTGGTATCTTTAAATGTCTTAATTTCATAAGATTTATTAGTTTGGGTTGTAGTAATGGTTCTCCCATTGGAGGGTTAGTGTGGGTGTCAATCACGACGATCTGGATCGTGACACAAGCCGGATTTAAGGTTGTGTGGGGGTGGTGGGATACGGGACAGATTGAAGTAGATTTTTAAAACTAATGCAACGCGGGACGGAGTAGGTTGCGGGTATATGTGATTTGCTGTGAGTGTAAATTTAGTTTTAATTTTTTACATGTTATAAGAGTGATAGAGAATTATTTATTAAGATAATTTCTTTCAAGGTACTAAAATATTCAATATAGTAAATGAAAATGGTTCACTAAAAAATAATTCAATTTCTTTCATGTTTCCTAATTGACCTCTAAAAAATAAAAATATCGGTTACTATCCTATTAAATTAATATTATACAACTTAATGAAAAACTAATTTTTTTTTATAAATTTTATTTTTAGTATCAAACTTAACTAGAAAAAAAATATTAAAAAAATTATGAGAGAAGGGTTCATACGAAGCAGGTCTACGCAGGGCGTGATGGATTGGATTGAAAAAGAAAAAAATGTTACGCAGGACGGGTCGAAATGAATTAAAAACTTTATTGGTTAAGCTCAACTCGCCCGCCCCGTCCCGCCCAACACCGCTCCGTTGCTATCCCTATTCAAAACTCTGAAAAAATATTACTAATTCCACTTTTTAGGGTTCTAACAGAATTACACGTCAGATGTAACCCTATTTACAAATTCTATTATTAACCAAAATGCTAAATTTTTTATTAAACAAACGTCTCTAGTTGTATCATTGATGTCAGGAAAAATCTTAGAAAGAATATTCTCATGTTATAAATTCCTGAAAATAACTAACTCTTCACTTATTGGATGATACCACTAGTAGTAAAATGTAGACAGACTCATGCATTTATTTATTTTTTAAAATTGAGACCTTTTTTTTTCCCAATTTATTACATTTGACTAAAATTGTGGTATTATTTAGACATTATATGTCAAATAATTCTTCCAGGTTAAATTAATGAGTTGAAGACAAAATAAAAGCTGTCAGTTTAAGGTTCCATCACACCAAGATAGATATTCATAAAGAAATCAATTGCGCAAATATACTAAGTTTAAATAATTATTCCCTCCCTTCATTTTTAGTCGATCATGTTTAAGTAATAATTTTATTAATTATAATTAATTTAACTATTAAAATGTTAATATTTCTTCGTTTCAAAAAGAATAATTCTATTTTTTTAGTTTATTTAAAAAAGAATGATTCCTTTCCATTTTTTTGTAATACTTTAACTTTATTTTTCCACGTGTCATGTTTAAGACCACAAGATTAAAGACATTTTAGTACATTTGACATAACTTTAATTTAGAACCACAATATTAAAAAAATCTTCTTTCTTCTCTTAAACTCCGTTTCAAGTCAAACTAGATCATCCTTTTTTAAATAAAGGGAGTCGTATTTAATTACAAAAACAAAATAATAAATTATTTTTTTCATTTTTAAAATTAAATATATAAATATTTTTAACATAAGGAATAATTAAAAATTGAGAAATGGAGTATATATGACGCAAAATTATGGAATAAGTGAATTATAACTAGCTAGGTTCATGTGTTAAATCAGTAATGAAGTAGTTATCCTGTCGTTTTTAAGTCCAAAATTGATATGACTAGACTAATGTACTAATTTTTATGCTCTGACAAAAGAAACCTTACAGATTTTCTTGAAATTTTCAAAGCTAGATGACATTTAAGTCAGAGAGTATCTTAATTAGAAAGACAGTTCATCAAACAAGAATGGATGTTTGATTTGGTGGAGCTGTAGGATATATGTCTTGTACATAAAATCCAAGTCGTCGACTTCCACAAGGAACAATATTTTAAAAAAGATGTTCTACCGTTAAAGTGTGAATGCTCTTCTTAAAAAAGTAAAGAAAAAAAAAGTTTTGAACACACAAATACTAAAAGTCTGTATGCTACTAGTAAAAATTTGAACTCACCAACATTTAAAGTCTGTGTGTCTTTATTCTTTCAAGATGCCTGAAAATCACTGAACCACATTCATATTATTGTGTCAACGATGTCCAGAATATGTTATTTAATCACTTTGTTTATCATTATACGTGTACATACAATATAATTTACCAACGAAGGATGTCTAATTGGACACTTTAACATGAGTGTAGCTACGCCACTGACCATTCATATCCTACCTGCATCTTACATATATATAATATCACATATGACCTGTGTGTCTATTTGTTTGTTCAGTTTTATACAAATTTAAGACATAAATATCAAAAAAGGTCAAGTTAAATAACATATTTATATGTTTTTTTTGTTAGATATTAATCTTCCGTCCATTTTTTTTTACATCATTGACTCGACACACTACTAAAGAATAAAATAACTTTTTTTTTAAAAAAAAAACTGAACAAGTAAAAAGGAGTATCTAAAACGAGGGATTGGACAAATTAAAAGAATAGTGTTTGAAGGAGGTTCATGCATTATAGTATACATTTGATTTTGGAGAAAAGTAGTTGAATTTTAACCATTGTGACCCCAGCCAAAAATCTGCTTTCAACTCCTCTGTACTTTTGGGTCCATGAAGGTTCTACTTTACCTAGATTTGGCTTTGTTAGACAAGCCATGTAGAAGTGGGCAAAAGATGTTATATCTACTTTAGCAATATGTGTGCCCACAATAACACTACTAGCTATAGATAATGCAATCAATAAGTGAAGTGATGAGGATAATAAACTACTACTATTCTATACCCCAAAAAAAAAAAAGTTGTCACAACTCATAGTTACAATGTAATTTCAACAATTAAATCTTTAATAATAAAAAAGTTAGATACTTTAGTATAGGGTGCCCACAACCCATAGTTTGTGCTATTATGACCATTGTGAAAGTGAAGATAGATGATGCCAGCCATATCATAATCATGAACATCAACTTACAAATTCCATTATATTAGAACCTGCCCTTTATAACACTTAATTCACTCAAATATTTTAAACACTTGCAACTCCTAAAACCACTTTGGTAGTTATTTTTCTAACTGACAATCCTCTGCCAACATGGTCAGTACTCAGTTCTTGCTCCCCCACCCCCCACCCCCAAAAAAAAATTAATTTTTTTTTGTTGGTTCTTTGTTTTGTCAGGAGGAAGGTACAAAGTTTGAGTACAATTCTGTAAGGAATTGCAAAATTAAAGGAAAAGGTGGATTTAGAGCTTCTTCCTTCATCTATGGTAAGAGAAATATTTGGTAAAAGCAATTATTTTTTTTTCCAAAAATGCAAGTTCCGCCATATTCAATTTGATTTGAATTTGTAGGTTTTGTGGCATTAGACAATATTGGATTTGTAGCAAACATGGTGAGCATGGTACTATACTTGTCATTCAAGATGCATTTCGACTTGAGCGGTTCAGCCAACACGGTTACCAACTTGTTAGGCTCAACATATTTGCTCTCTGTAATTGGAGGTTTCATTTCTGATACTTACCTCAACAGATTCAACACCATAGTCATTTTTGGAACTGCTGAAATACTCGTAAGTTTAATTATTTTTGATAAATCGATGTAGAATTATGGATGAGTTATTTATTAATGGTTATATACATTAGGCATGGGCGTTGATGACGATTCAAGCTCGTTACTCAATTTTGCAACCAAAATCAAATTCATTAGAAGGTGGAATAGCAGTATTGTTTTATGTATCAGTGTGTTTGTTAGCATTGGGTACTGGTGGTGTAAGGGGAGCATTACCAGCATTGGGTGCAGATCAATTTGATGAGAAGAATACAAAAGGGGCAGTTGGAAAATACTTTAACTGGCTATTGTTAAGCTCAGTATCAGGTTCAGCTATTGGTGTAACAATTATTGTTTGGGTTAGCACTAATAAAGGGTGGTGGATGGGTTTTCTCATTAGTTTTGTTACTACTTTTCTTGGTTTCATTATTTTTGTCTTTGGAAGGCCATTCTATCAACTTCAACTTCCTGCTCAAACCCCACCACTTACAAGGATACTCCAGGTATTTTTCTTTTTTATCTTACACTTTAATTACATGCAACACATAAACATATGAATCTAAACAAGTAAGCACTTAAAAGTCTACACAATTAGTTAATTGATCTTGTTATTTAATAATAAAGTTGACTTGAGAAAATATTAATTAAATTAGGAGTGAAGAATAAAGTTACATCATTTCTTAATACAAGTATAAAGTAAAAAGGGACGAAGAGAGTATATAAAGTTGAACAGCACTAGATACATGTTTTCTATGTGGGGTCTCATACGGATTGCCAAATAGGATTTTCATGTAGTATTCGTGTGTCTATATACACTACAACATATATATAAAAGATTTAGCAATGATAATAAATATGAATATTTATAACCATCAGGATTTAGCGACACCGAATGCAATGCCATTACTTCAATTCCCGCTAAAAGGAAAATCTATTGTCTCTAAATGTCTCATAAGCTACTTGTTCAATTTTATAACAGGTTTTAAGTATCTACTTATACACATGTAAAATTCTAAAGGATATAAATATTAGTTAAATACAAATTAAAAGATATGTTTATGTATAATGTTAATTAATTTACGATTTTATTATTATATAGGTTATCGTTGTGGCGATCAGAAACCGAAAGTTGCAATTACCAGATAACCCTCAACAATTGTATGAGAAAGACTCAGAGTCATCAGAACCAAAAATTGCTCACACTAATCAATTCAGGTAATGTAATAATTATATCAAGGTACTTGTGTAATAATTTGAATAGAAGAAAATGACGTTTTTTTCACGTGTATTAATTAGGTGTTTTGACAAAGCTGCAATTGTTCCAAAAAGTGTTGAAATAAGAGAATGGAGAGTTTGCACAGTGAGTGAAGTTGAAGAAGTGAAAATAGTAACAAGAATGTTGCCTATAATAGGGAGCACCATAATAATGAACACATGTTTAGCACAGCTTCAGACTTTCTCAGTCCAACAAGGTTATCGAATGAATCGTCATTTTGGTTCGTTTGAAGTACCTGCACCATCAGTACCAGTCATTCCATTGCTCTTCATGTGTATTCTCATACCTATTTATGATTTAGTATTCGTTCCATTTGCTCGTAAAATCACAAATCATCCCTCTGGAGTCACACAACTTCAACGTGTAGGCGTTGGATTAGTCTTATCTATCATGTCAATGGGTATAGCTGCATTGGTTGAGATAAAAAGGAAGAACGAATCATTGAAAAATCCATTGAAACCTATACATGTGTTTTGGTTATCATTCCAATATGCAATATTTGGTATTGCTGATATGTTTACATTAGTTGGAATGCTTGAGTTTTTCTACAAAGAAGCACCTACTGGAATGAGGTCACTTTCTACTTCATTTACATGGATTTCACTATCGTTTGGATACTTTTTGAGCAGTGCGTTTGTTGACATTATTAACGCAGTTACTAAAAGAGTTTCATCAAGTAAAAAAGGATGGTTGGATGGACAAGATTTGGATCATAACAATTTGCAACTTTTCTATTGGTTTTTGTCTATTCTAAGTTGCCTCAACTTTATAAATTATGTTTATTGGGCTTGTTGGTACAAGTATAAATCAGATGATCATCAGACTTCACCTGATGGTAATGTTTTGCCTAAATCAGCTTCTGTTAGTAGGGTGCCATTTCTCAAGGTAGATCATGTGGAGAATTAAATGATTCGTCTTTCCGGGATTTATGTGTTTTTCATTCTTTTTGAGTTTATTGTAAAAGCTTGAAATTAAATGAAGTATCTTCTACTCTTCATTCATCTCATGTGTTTTATTTTTATAGTAACATTTTTTTTATGGTTTACAAAACCAAACATAGTGTCTGTGCTCAAATAAAAAGATATTGCATTAGACACATCAAAATTCAGTAATACGAATTTCCTTACAAAGACAACTCAACTGATTACAGTTATGCTCTTTCGCAACACTTTCATATTATTAAACTACGCACACTTGTTGAATCTTTCTCTTCTCACAACTTCAAAGTTACATTTTTCCAACAATTTTGATGTAGTTCCTCAGAGGACACGAAAAAGGGGTGGGAGGATACATCTAATATTACCACCATAAAAAAGGACAACAGACAACAGCCTAGGATATATATGACATCTCAATAAACATGGATGTCAACGCCAATACTTCCCAGCTTCTTCGTTGAATGATAGCGAAGCCAGAGGTATGAAAGCCGAGAAATTGCTGCTTGGCGAGCAACTTGAACTCCTCTACATGCAAGGTTTAAATCCACTAACACTTCGTTACGTGTTAGATCTGACTCAACACTTTCATCGTATCCATCAAGGTCACATTCAGAGACTAGAACAACCGAGCCATCATCAAAGACAGCAACTTCTTTTTGAGCTGGAAAGTCAAGCATTTTCGATGAATTATCATCTCTACAAACATCATTATCAGTATTTTTTACTCTTGTGTAGTATGCTTGAACAGCCTGCATATGTATGTCGTTTTTAACTTCAGAAAAATAAGAATAGAAAGGACAGGGAATTCTAAGCTATCACGGAAAGCATTTTAAATACAGTAATATATTCTTCTTCTTTTTTATAACCAAGAAATACATTAATTCCAGCTTCATAAAATGGTGGATTAAAGGCCCTCTCATCTACCCCTTCTCCACTTTCAATTCCTTTTTGCTTCACCAGCCAGGATTCAACTAGTGATGGCGTGAGTTGTACTATAGCTTTTGTCATTGAACTATAGACCCGAGGGCAGTAATATATACATAGCATAAACACAAAAGCACACAAATTTAAAGCGTGAGGGAATGGCTATACATATTCTAACTCAGATGCGCAGAATCAAGCAAGAATATAAGTGTGTTGCACTTGGAACAAAAACAACATGAACAATTAAACCTCGATGCAGAACAGGTATCTTAGCATACCTGCCACTGAGAGGGGGCCAACAACACCCTTGGTCTGATGGATCTGACATAATCATAAGCAGTCTCAGGTGTCATGTCCTTGTGTTTGACCTGCTCAACAGGCATCATTAGAATAAAAAATAGCCAAAGCAGATTATAATTGAACGCTCTTAGGTGTGGTGCCCACCAGGTAGCAAAGGACAATGGTTGTACTACGTCCACGGCCGGCCTTACAGTGTACGTACGTTGTCTTCCCACAAGATGCATTACCTTCAACGTCACATGCATTAAAAGTATGAACTGGCAATCAAAGATAATGCAATGAAACTGCAAAGTCCGGCAATGTAAGATATATACTTGAAACCATGATATATGAACACTGGGAAAAGATTCTTACCATCACTACTTACTTAAGAGCTGGGTGAAAAACACTTACTGTGGATGAATTCTATAGCTCGGTCAATATCTCCATCTGATGGTGCAAAAAGATAGTCTCTGGTAGGAATCACCAAGTGATTGATGTCATGATCCTACCCAAAAAAAAAAAAGAGGGGGCATCAATGGAATGAAAATATTGTTGCAAATCACCACCTTTTAAGAATGATAGGAAATGTTGGAACTTCTGGCTAATGTGCACTACTTACATAACATTAGGCACAAACATACAGGACCAAGTATGTTTTTACTAGTTGTAATTCATTCCTTCACATACTACATGCTTTAATTAAGAGTTCCACTCAAAATATGTATATAGACAGATAACAATCCAGTCATCTTCTTTCAATCCTGTTATTGAACTAGCGTAGTAAATAACAATCGCTTCTTAACAAGCAATTTTAGTACATAATGAAATGAAATGACTGAAAAGATGGTGATATTAAGAAAGTGGGCTTAGACGGTACAAGATATAATGATGTTGAGACCAAAGTCTCATATGATTCATTCAACGTGACCACTCCAGCAACACCTAGAGCCTTCAAGCGAGGGACATCAGCAGGAAATGGAACAGCTCCTAACAGTATGAACTGAAAAATAGAAAATTAATCAATAAAAACAAACAACACCTCAATCAACTGAAACAAAAAGTGAAAGAAAAGACAAATGGTTAGACCTCAATGTATGACACAGTGTTATGGACGGCGAGAGGTGACAAAAGGCGACAAGGGCCTGCCTCGCCACGCTCGCCGCTCGCATTTTTGAAAAAGGCGCCAGTTAATACCAAAAATTAAATATATTTAATTGCATATATAAATATCCAAAATCTCAATAGCAATAACATAGATTAGCGAAATATTTCAATTCAAAAACTCATAAGAGAGCAGAGGAAAAAAACATAGAGCAGTCAGCACACTAAACATTTTTCCCTTATTACTTATGCTGATTCAGCAGTGATGAAGGAAAAAAAAAACAGAGCAACTGAAGAAGAAGAAAACTCAAGAAGAACTGAAGAAGAAGAACAGACAAGATTGCACGAGGAAGAGGAGTCGAGGAGCAGCAAAAAAGAGGTATACCTCAGGTCCTCAGTGCAGCAGCAACTCGAAGTCTCGAAGAGACACGACCGGCGAGAAGAAGAGGAGTCGGGGAGAAGAGATCGCGAGGGGAAGAGGAGTCACGCAGCAGCAAATTTTGAAAATAGAAAAAAAAAACTAATTTTGACTAATATTATTAAGTCAAATCTTTTTTAAAAAAATTAAAATAAAAAAGGCACCGCCATTATTGTCGCCATTAGCTCGCCATGGGTCGCCTTTTGTATGTCACCTCGCCTCAGTGTGGAATGGCGAGAAAGGCTCGCCTCGCCTCTCCTCTCGCCTTTGGCGATGAGGCGCTCGCCATTCACAACACTGGTATGACATTTTACTTTTGAGAGACAATACTTCAGAGATAGCTCTGCCCTGATAAAAGGACAGATAAGAAAAGAACAAACTGAGGAAACTCTACAACCCAAAATATGGTAGTGCATGAACAAATATTAACAACAGCTTGAATTCATATGGTAGCTTGTATATAAATGAAAATTTTGTTGAAAGCAGATCGAATCAATAAACCAGAAATTCTGCAACAACTGCAAATTTTCGAATCAAGAATTGGGAGGGGAGCGAGATCGGATAGTGAAAAGGAATGAAAGTGAAAGGACAGTGGCAAAATAAGAGAGACGCGCTATTAAAACTCTTTTCCGAAAAGGATACTAATTTTCTTCTTCTAAAATTTGCTTTACACCCAATATAAAATACTTGTTTAACTCTTTTGTATCCACCAAGTTCCTTTTCCATTCAGTACAATATGGCCCAACAACAACATACCCCATGATATCCCACATAGTGGGTCTGTATATGCAGACATTACCTCTACCTCGTTGAGAAGTTGTTTCTGAAATACCCTCAGCTCAAGTAAAGCAAATCACAGTAGTAATGGAAATAAAAAACGACAATCAAGAAAAACATGACAACTAATAGTAAAGCAACGGGGAACATATATGTAAGGAACCGTAACATCAACAACAACGCGTGATTACCTAAACCTAGTAAACAACACATAATAATAGATGCCAAAAGCCGAAGATTGCATTAATAGGCTAATACTATGAAAAACACGGTGCCCTAGGCTGCCACCAAGACAGAGACTACATAAATAAGCTAATACTAAGACAAAGTTCGACTACCTTCTAACTTTCTACCCTTAACCTGACCTCCACACCCTCCTATCTAAGGTCATGTCCGCGGTAAGATTTAATACAATCTGTCCTTATCACACAAATTGGTGCCACTGTCAGGTAAAAGAATCCTAAAGTTTCTACTTCTTGAACACCCAGTCATTTTATTCTTGAAATGTAAAAACTTAGGGAACGGCGATATCACAACCTAGCCCGAGAAAGCCAAGGACAAGGGGAGTAAACAGGATGATGATATACAATCACCTCCCCCACAAAATAAGAGAATACACATCGAACACATGATTTACAACTCTAAATTGACAGAAGAAGGGTAGAGGAGAATAGGTACAGAATTAATCAAATTCACCAAACCAAAGCAGCTAAAAGTATCAGAGAATCTGTGAAAAATTATGCATTATAAATTAATGCCAACAACTATTACAGTTGCACATGGGGAACTCCAACACTGCATTTCTACAACAGTGACGTAGAAGAGGTATCAACTTCTTAGAAAACCTCTTATATTAAATGCTCAGCACTAATTTGCCCATGTTAAGCACCAGAGCAATGAGAGGAAGTTAGAAAAAACAATTCAACATATGCATTGCAACTTAATACTAATATTTCATATCCTATAATGGATCTCCACTGACAACAACTGAAGTTTCTCTTATTACAGCATTTGCATCTCATAATTTTGTACTTACTAGTGCTAAATTTTGAGCCAAGCTACTAATTTTAGTGCCTGACAATCTACAAACTGATTTATGAACACCTAATGAGATATTAAAAGGATAACTAAGCATCCCATAAATATGTGGTCAAAACATTAGAAGCATAAACTCTATATAAAAGTGAGTAACAAATCACGCCCTAATGTAGAAGGTGATTTTGAGGCAGTAAAGGTTAAAGAACTTTTGAGAACATTCAGATATATAACTTGATTTTCCTTTAGGCCTTCCCAAGTAATATTTTCAACAAGTTAGATGAACAATAGTTTATTAAGTTAAAAGAGTGCAGTTCCAATTGTAGCTCTCGATTGAAGTTACTATCAAGAGAGCAAAGCACATGTGAAACAAATGACAAGGGAGGGATAATCTCCTCGACATTAGCCAAGAGGTTGGGTTCAAGTCACCAAGGGAGCAAAGTGGAAAAAGCTACCATTGTCTCCTTGACGAGGCAATTGGTATTGCGTATGGGGTTTACAGTTTAAAACAACAAAGAAAGATAACAAATGAAAGAGCAATACTGAGAACTTGATCCTGGCTTAACTTGGACTAGGCAAACTATGTGTTACATCTTAAAGTCAATAACTTTTACTTCTATTATACATTGAAGAAGTCTAATTACCAATCCAGGAGATGTTAGGAAAATTGAAATTGACCAACTATTATTATACAATGCAATATGAAATTAAAACTTAATATCAATACATACATAAACAACAGCAGATATATATCATGTAATAGTAAACAAGATGAATACAGATAGGTACAAATTATACCTCATCAACCCTATCCCACCATCGAAACTCAGTCTGAATCTTGTTTCTCACAACATTATACAGCAATGTAGGATAAAAAAGAGCACGAGCCCCCGCTCCAACCAAAGCCCTTTTCGTATCCGAAACAGCCAATGGACCTTCACAAGTATCATCACAAAACTTCTCTTCCCTGTTAACTACTTCCCCCTCCTCCTTCAGTTCTTCAATATACATTTTCTATTTTGCACTAAACAAAACCCTAAAAAATAATTTGGATTCAAGCTTAATAAACAGGTCCAATCTTTATTCCTATACAGTATGAATAGAAAAACCCAGAAACCTGAAAAAATGAATTAAGTAATTAAAAAGCACATAACTACAAGAAATGAAAAACCCAGAAAAATAAATTCAATTCAGACACCAGTTTACTCACCAAAACTGAAACCAAATGCAGCAAAACACCTAAACTGGACAAAAATTGCACATATTCCAACGGCAAGATAAAACCCAAAAAGAATTGGATTGAAGCATGTATCTTTTCCAAAGCATATTTGATTTAATAACAAGAACAACAACAAGAAAAAAGAAACCCAATCCCCCAAAAGGGAAGAAAAAATGATGTAAGAAACAAGAATTCCAAATAAAAAAAGAAAATTAAATTGATAGGGAAAGAAAGGTTCTTGGTTGTTAGGTGAAATCTAATTGTTCAAAGGGCATATAGAGTGGGTGACTTTCTCTCTCTAACAATTTCTGTGTGTTTCTCTCTCTTCTTTCTATACCTTTCCTTTTCTCTCAACAGAGAAACTCTCGTCTATGAGCCCCCCTCTACGAACAATCGATTTTAGAAAACACGCATTATTTTGTAAAATATTAATTATTTATTTCTCAACCTAAATATAAAATTATATACTTTCTACGTTTCATATTAGGTAAAAGAAATTAGATTATTTTTTATGATTAAGATAATTAAATTATTTAAAATTTGAGATGGATATTTGAAAAAAATAGTTATATTTTAAATAAAATTTTATATTTTTTACGAGAAAAATCACACTAAAATATATAATAATAATTACAATTTAAATTATGTTGTTGAATACTTTTTTTCTTAATATGTCTGCATTATTTCACAAATTCAGTTAATCTAAAATAGAGAAAATATCAATTAATTATATGTATTTGTGGTGAAAGAATACTATAAAAATAATTTACCAGTTATAGTAGGTTAATAATAAAATTAATGATAAAAAAAAGATATTACCAGATATATAATTATAATCCTTAAAAATTTATTACATGCCATAATTAGAGGTGATGAGATTTAAGAAAGGAAGTTAGCATTTGGTTTGTAACGGCAGAATTGATTTTCTGGTTACCCGTCTTTGGAGGGAAACGTTATGGATATGGAAGCAAACGTATGAGGTAATATAATATTATATATAGTATAATATTTTTAATTTAAAAATATAAAATAAAGTTAAATAAAAATATGTAAGTTTCTAATATTAGTGAATATAATTTCAGTTATTAGTTGTTAAACAAAGAAAGAAGTCAAAAATGACAGAATGTGAGTTTAATTTTTTGGGAAAATACATTAAAATTTTCCTGAACTCGATAATAAAATTTACTTTAGCACTTAAACTATACGAATATTTATATTTACTGTCTTAAAAACGAATGAAAAATTAAAAATAAAAAAACTGAATTACAAAATTATACACGTGTCATTCTTTTATTGGCTAGTATATAAACAATATTTTTAAATGTTTTTTTATAAATCAAGTTTATAAAAATATGTGAAATTTCTAATTTAGAACTAAGAAACAAACTGCGGGCCCCATTTAAAAAAAATAATTTTTCTCTCTTTATTTTTATTTGTTGTCTTCCTCAAATATTTTTTTTCTCAATTGAAGCATATTTTTATACATTTCTTCATCCATATTAGTCACTTCTTTCTTCATCTTTATCACCCACCTCTACGCCCTACTTCCATTCCATCAGCCTTTTAGTAATCCAAAAAATTCAACACTAACATTGTCTTTTTTACTTCGATTTCAATATAAATTTTGTTGTTTAAGTGATCCATTTTGTCAAAAAAAAGCTACTTTCAAATTCAGAATCCGTTTGGATGGGCTTAAAAAAAGCAACTTTCAAAAAATACTCTTGAAAGCGCTGAATCTTATTTTAAAATAAGTAGTTATTTGTTTGGATAAAAGTGCTTCACTTGAAAAGAAAAAGTTGTTGGTGTGTTTGGCAAATAAGTGTCGGTAAACATTTTTTTTATGAAAATGTCTTAAATACCCTTAAAACTATTAATACGATAAAAAGTTGATTAATTTAATTTTTTATACTTAAAAAAATTAAAACAAAATTAATTTATATTTTACATCCATAAGTAATAATAATTCCTATCATTCACATATTTCTTTATCATCACAAATTTTTTATAATAATAATAATAATAATAATAATAAATTAATAATAATAATAATAATAATAATAATAATAATATAATAATCACCTAGGTGTATGTTCAAAATTGACATGCAAAAGGTATATGACTCATTGGAATGACATTTTCTTGAGAAAGCGTTGGTCGGTATGCAGATACCTGAACAGTTTATCATTTGAATTATGGAATGTGTTAGGCCAGTCACTTACTCAATTTTGATTAATGGAAGCCCCAGTGTTCCATTTCATGCAAGGATAGGGGTGAGGCAAGGAGACCCTTTATCTCCTTACCTGTTTGTGTTGGCTATGGATTATCTTACAAGACTATTGAAATCACTGAGAAATAGGAGTGAGTTTAAGTTCCATCCGAGATGTAAAAAAACAAAAAATATTCCAATTAAGCTTTGCAGATGATCTCTTGTTATTTTGCAGAGGAGACATACCATCAACTACATTGTTGTTTGAATGCTTTCAGCAATTCTCCAAAGTATCAGGACTCATAGCTAACCAAGTCAAAAGTTGTGTGTACTTTGGTGGAGTTCCAGAACCCATCCAGCAAAGGATATTACAATATACATATTTCACTAAAGGAACTCTTCCCTTCAAGTATCTTGGAGTTCCACTTAGTTCAAAGAAGTTATCTATCAGCCAATGTCAACCATTATTAGATAAGGTGGTGGAAAGGATCAACACATATGTAATGACCCGAAAGGTCATTTTTGGAAAATTTGAATATTAGTGTAACTTGAATTAATTAATGGATGGGTGATCATAGATAATTGAATTAATAGATAGTTAGGGGTTAAAGTGAATTAAATTATTTGGGTTAACATATGATACCTAACTGAAAAGGGTAAAGAGGAGAACGTGTGTCTTTGAGAGAGGGAGAGAACTGACGGCGAGGAAAAAAAAACAAGTACAAAGAAAAGTTTAGTGAATCAGGTACCCACTTTTCTTCCCTTTCAATATAATTAATATATATGTCAGGATGATGTGATTTTTGTTGACAAAATAAGGTGTATCGTGGGAATAGTAAAAAAAAGGGAAAGGCATTAATGGGGGCAGCATAAAGTAAAGTTAATGGAAACTTTTCAATTGAAAAATTGTCAGGTTAGGAATTACAGTAATACCTATGCCAATTAATAATTATATATATATATGTGTGTGTGTGTGTGTGTGTGTGTGTGTTTGTGTGTGTGTTTGTGTGTGTGTGTGTGTGTGTGTACTTGCAGTCCCCTATTTTGTAAAGTTTTAGGTGCCTGCGTTGATTATTTATTCTTGTTAAATTGAAAAAAAAATGTTAGGTGTAACATAAATTAGGACGCCTTCCTCGAGTTTTTATTTTGTTTCCGTTTCAACACTTGAAAGTTGTTATGATATTTTTTTTCATGGATTGATTTTGTTATAAGTTGAAATATCAGTGTTGGGTGGAATAATTCCTATATAAAGTGAGGATTCATGTATTACTATTATTTAATGGGTAAAGTAGTTGTAAGTAGGAAGGAAAGAATTTGCTTCGTATGTTTGTAGATCAGATAGGACAATTTATTCTTTTTCTCTTGTTTTTGCTTTACCCTTAATTCTTTATCAATTGTTTATTTCTATTAAGAGTGAAGTGATGATTGGTCAATGATTTATTTTTCTTAGAAGTTACAATTTAGGAATTTAGAATGGTTGTACAGTAGCATATCACTGTAAGTGGATTAGGTTGTGTCATACTGTGTAATTTTAGTTTTATATTTAGTTTCTTTATTATGGTAAATTGGATCAAAGTTTTAATATATCGGTTGGGTGATTTAAGCATGGATAATTTGATGGGTAATTTTGGACATTGAAAAAGAGAAAGGACAAAATATTTGGCATAAATGAAAGAATGGGGGGAATGGAAAATGGTAGATGTTCAACGTGGGTTCTGAAAATTGGATCAAAGTTTTAATATATCGGTTGGGTGATTTAAGCATGGATAATTTGATGGGTAATTTTGGACATTGAAAAAGAGAAAGGACAAAATATTTGGCATAAATGAAAGAATAGGGGGGATGGAAAATGGTAGATGTTGAACGTGGGTTCTGAAAAAAATTTTGTGAATAGTTTAAGGAACATTTTAATGTGTAATGGTTGTTGTACATAGGTGGAGGGCAATTAGAAATTAGAAAAAGTATATCCAGTGGCATATTGGAATTTGAATGTTGTACTTTTTTTGTGGATGATTGCTGATTTGGCTTAATTTCTTATTATATCACATTTTGAGTTAAGTTTTGGCTTATTGAAATAGGTAATTGAATATTAGATTTATCGCATCATATAGGTATCATTTGAATTATAATATTGGAAAAAGATGATATTTAATCTTAGACTTGAAACCTGGAAAATATCATAGTTGAAATGTTAGTTGGCATCAACAATTATGAACTTGATTATAAATTTGAGTGAATCTTAGGTCTAGGCTAAACCTACAGTAATATGGATGTTGTTAGCTTTGAAACTTTATTGTGAATATATATTTGAATAGATTGCATTGGTTCGGAAGTTCAACGAAAAAGGAAGGCTCAAGTCCTAGAGTGATTATTCGATTGACTAAGGCAAGTGGATTTCTGAACTCTTGTTAAGCGTATGAAATTCGTGTATTTCCTTGTGTGGTGTTGAGAATGATTTGGAGACTTGTTGCTTATTTGTTGGTGTTGTATTCCTTGTTGCAAATTGTGCTTTGTTATTAAAATAGTTATCTCCTCATTTCTCATTTGAGCACGTTATTTGCATTGTATCTGAGACATGGTTGTGATAAGAGTTAAGCACCATTTCAAGGATCGTGTCGCGCGCCGCGATGGATATTATATTTTGAGTAACGTATCGCGCGCCGCAACGGTTACTATTATCGAGGGTCGTGTCGTGCACCGCGACAGATGCATGGACAGATATGTCCCCATGGGTCTCACACTGAGAGACAGCGGGTATGTATCGTTTAGGAAGACATGCATCCCTGTACTTGACATTGCATCTCATGGAATTACACATCATGGTTATTGATAAACTTGAACACGTGTTTTGCTGATCTTGTGAGTTTTCCTCTGTGAAACTTGTGAGTGTTGAATATTGAGTTGTTATTGCGAATATGTAAACTGATAGAGTGTGGTTAATGAGTTGTGTGTTTGGTAAACTGTGAATTGTTAGGCTGTAGCGTGGAGGTTTAGATAGGGTGTAAGGAGTACCCGTATTTTGTTCACTTAACTTATGTTTAGAGGTTGACTTGTTGGGTACCGCGTTCTTTGGTACTCACCCCTTGCTTCTACAAATTTTTGTAGGTTACGAGCTCGGATCTTCGTGATATCTCTCATTCTCTTCGTTTTCGAGGCATCTTGTAGAGGATTGTGAGGTAGCTACTTGTCATCTCAGCGAACTTTCCTACTCCAGTTTATAATTTTGTCTTTACTTGAAGACAACTTCATTTTAGACTCATATTTTATTTCATTCTAATATTTACATTAGAGTCTTGTGCACGTGACAACCTAGTTTTTGGGATTGAATTAAGTCAACTTGTTTTCATAATAGAAATTATTGTTGGATTGTTGTTTATTTCTGCACTTTGTTAGATATTGGGTCTTAGGCTAACTTGTCTTGGTGGAATAAGACGAGTGTCATCACACCCGTTTTTGGGTCGTGACAAAATAGTATCAGAGCCCCAGGCTCATAGGTCTCACGTGTATTCAAGCCGAGTATACGTAGAGTCTCAAGGATCAGTACGGAGACGTCTGTACTCCTCGCTGAGAGGCTATAAACATTACTAGGAAACTTCCTTTTGTTCATTCTTTCTCATCGTGCGTAGTTACCTTTTTTAGTACTGAGTTGTTGTATACTCTTTTGACATATTAAGAGGACTAGAACTAATGTTACTGTGGTAGAGGGGAGGCACTTCCCGAAGCAGTTGTTGAGGCCCCAGCTAGGGGTAGGGGTAGAGCTTAAAGCTAGAGATCGTGCTCGTAGTATGACAGTAGCCAGAGGTCATGGCCGTGGAGCAGCACCGTGAGAGGTCGTGCTAGAGAGGTCTCTCCAGAACCTCAGATTGATGGCAGAGAGAACCAGGTTCCTCCAGAGCCTGTAGTCACACTTTTGCTTCAGGATACACTATTGAGGGTATTAAGTGTGCTAGAGGGCTTTTCTCAGGGTGGTGGCACGACTGTCATACCACATGACTCTCGTATAGAGAGGGGGCTCAGACCCAAGAGCAGCAGCAATGTTCAGGAGGTGGGGCAACTACCAGTGGATCCCGCGGTTCAGAATGATGTTGCACCAGCAGTTGGGGGTCAAGTTGCATCGGTGGTTGTTCTGACAGGGATGCGCAGCGTAGGTATGAGATTTCGAAAGATGGACCCACCTCAGTTTCAGGGTGGGAAGAGCGAGGACGCTCATGAGTTTCTACTACCTGCCGAGAGTTACTAGAGGTGGTTGGATTAGATGAGTCACATGGGGCTCGATATGCTACACTCCAGCTTCGTGGTCCAGCAAGAGACTGGTGGAGGACTTATTCGGGGGTTTTGATAGTTGGATCTCCTCCAGTGACTTGGGAGCAGTTTGCTAGTGCATTCCAAGATCGTTTTATCCCTTGGAGCATGAGAGAGGAGAGTCGCTTGAGGTTTGAGAGTTTAAGACAGAATGGTTTATCGGTTACAGAGTATGAGGTGCGTTTTTGCAAGTTGTCTAGGCGGCCATTATTCCAAATGAGATAGAGAGGATCCGCAAATTTGTGAGGGGATTGACTTTCTCTATTAGGTCAGCTATGTTTCGGGCATCTAGGGAGGGGGCTTCTTTCCAGTCCATTGTGAGCGCCGCCAAAGAGGCGGAATTGATGGAGTGAGAGGAGTTTGGGGACCCTAAAAGGCCCCGTATATCAGGTCAGTTTCATGGTGCCTCAATCTGGAGGTAGGGGATCACAGAGAGTGCGTGGTTCTTTTCAGCAGCGGGCACCTATTCATGTATCTATGCCGACATTTGAGGGTGGGAAAACATCTAGGGGTTCTTATAGCCCGGGTCAGGGCTCGTACGGTTCACAACAGCAAATTACAGGGCGAGGCAATTATAGTGGGTTTTCATGGTCCACACAACAGTTCCCAGGTCAGAGATATTGTTTTACTTGTGGAGATCCCGATCACCTAATGCGGCAGTGTACTTCTCAAAGGGGTCGTGGTGGGCCTCGACCTAATTCTTCATTCCAGACTAGACCACCAGCACCACAGGGTAGAGGTCGTGGCAGAGTTCAGTCAGGTAGAGGTGATAGAGTTTCTAGTAGTGGTGTTGCAGCTCAGCGGAGTGGGGTGATATACCGTGGTTTCACGGTATTATTAATACTTTTTTCCCTTAAGTTTAGTGTGTCCAAAAGCCTTTTTGTGCTAATTTTTATATAAGTTTCTCCTTATTTGCAGGAAATCTGTCCAAAGATGAATGCGGAGGTTTTTGAGCGAAGAAATGCAGAAGAGACCACCTACGGAGCTTGTGACGGTTCATCATGCTCGTGACGGTCCGTAGGTGGCAGCGTAGTGCAGCTGCTGAAGGAAGATGGGGAAGTCTGACCAAGTATGGGGTTACGGAAAGCGTGACGGACCGTCGTATCCATGACGGTCCGTCCTGTAGGTTCATCATGAAGATCAGAGAAGTAGCCCCAGTACCCATATTCCAAGAGTTTAAGTGTTTTGGAACGGAGACTCTCGATGGACCGTTGTGCTCGTAACGATCCGTCATACCTGCCGTCGAGGGTAATGAAGAGAGCAGCA
>NC_028646.1:25836398-25839425 GCF_001406875.1 Solanum pennellii
GCCTTGTATTCCGGGCAAGCTCAAGTCCAAACGGACTGGCCCTTACTTGATCACCCAAGTATTCCGTCATGGAGCAGTTGCGTTAAAAACCAAGGAGGGAGTGCGGTTTAAGGTGAATAGAGAACAAATAAAACTCTGTTTTGGGCATACTACATTGGTGAATGAAGTGATAGAGGCATACCATCTTGATNGATTTTGGGCATACTGCATTGGTGAATGAAGTTATAGAGGCATACCATCTTGATGAAGGCTGAGTAATCAAGTGTCCTCAGTCGTGCCGCGACGTTAAATCAGGCGCTTGTTGGGAGGCAACCCAATACTTATAGTTTTTCTTTCTAGTAATGGTAGCATTTTATACTAATGGTTTTTAAATTTGCAGGCACATCACCAGGAAATTCTGCAGAAAATTACTCTGCAGCAGTCACTGACGGATACAGCGACGAACCGTGTCAACTGTGACGGACCGTCGCATGAATCCGTCGTGCCAGGTACGTTTTTCTGTTATTTTCAAACTAGGGCACACGCGACGGAACCAACGACGGACCGTCACAAATGAGACGGACCGTCGTCGGGGATTCGTCGCGTCATTAATGAGGCATACCCGACCCTACCCGGCTGGGGTTTTTTTAAAAAAAATCAACATATAAAACCCCCAACCCTTCATTTCACCCCATTCCTTCACTCTTCCTCCTATTTCCCTCCCTTTTCAACTTCCAAAATCATCTCCCTCTTCAACCGATCATTTTCCCCAAATTCTCCAAAGTCCTAAAAGTCCTCATCTACTAGTCAGAGCTGCTGCTGTGGGTGTCTTCTTGATCACCAAGTACCTTTTCCCTCTTGTTTTTCTCAAATTCTCAGGTATGTGTCTCTAATTTCTACTCATTTATATTGCATTTTTGTTTATCAATTAGTAGTAGTCTGGTTCTTCTTGATACGTTCATTCTTTATCAAATGTTGTCTGACCTAGGTTAAAAAAATTCCCGAAATTGTCGTGTTAAAACCCTAGAAATAAGTGCCTTAGCATTGCTAGTTTACNATTTTTTGCTTTCCAAGGAAGTAATTGACTGAACTTTAGTATTAATAAATTGAAGTTAAGTCTAAACTATTTTCCTCGTGGGAACGATCCCAACCTCACTAGNTTTCTGTCACTGAGTTACAGAACGAGACCCCGATGACGGACCGTCGTATTCTCGATGGACCGTCACTGGGTCCGTTCCAACCGCCCTAACACTCCACTGCCCAATTTTTCTCCAAGTGTCCACCAACTACCACATGCGACGGACCGTTGTTCCCGCGACGGTCCGTCCTGCACAACCGTTCTGGTTGTTAGAGACCCTATTCCTAAGGGTCTCTCACTTTTTCTAAGTGTCCTTCAACGGACACATGCGACGGATCGTCATACCTTCGACGGTCCGTCCTGCACAACCGTTTTGGTTGTCAGAGATCCTTTTCCTAAGGGTCTCTCTCTATTTTTCTAAGTGTCCTCAAACGGACACTTACGACGGATCGNAAAAATCCCGCTCCATGGCCCAAGCATACTATAGAGGCTATGACAACATAGCAGACTCCGATGGGCCACTTGTCTTGCCTCCNACGTCCTGCATGACCGTCATGACGGTCAGAGACCCCTCTCCTAAGGATTTCCATATTTTTTTCAAGTGTCCTCTGACGGACACCTACGACGGACCGTCATACTTGTGACGGTCCATCCTGCACATACCGTCATACTTATCAAAGACTCTCCTTCAGGGTTCTCCATATAAACATAGTCTAAGTAAGACACGACGGACCCCATGACGGTCCGTCGTACTCATGACGAACCGTCACCTGGTCCGTTGTGTTTCACTGTTACTATATAAATGTCATTTTATTTTAATTTTTTATTTTGTGTGGTTTTGCTCCTCTTGTTTGCTCATTCTAGTACTAATATTGATCCTTTACAGGTACTATCTACTATGGCACCAAAACAAGATCGAGTCTATGCACGCGGGCGATCGAAGTCTGTGGCCCCGTCTGCTCGCCTGGTCATTGGCTCTGATGATGAGCGTGACCCCGAGTACGTGCCCTTAGGCACTTCCACCCCATCCCGTGATGCATGTGCTGCCAAAGCCACACCCAAAAAGGTGGCGTCCGGCGTAGTCACTTTCTCCCAGTCTGATGAGGTGCGCACACTGACCGGCACACCTTCTGGGTCAGCCACTAATGAAGAAGGAGCGTCTGGCTACTTAGGAGTTTCGTGGTCGTAGGAAGCCTCCGGATCTGCTGAGGTTCCCGCACCCGCCACCGCTGCAGTGTCAACCTCGTCTGATGAGGCTGACAGTTCGGAATCCACACCCGGTTCACCAGCTCGTGCTCTCACCCCGGTCACCGACCAGCCCAACCACTGGTGTGTAGACGGGCAGTTTCAAGTCTATTCCGATGCCAAGTTCCTAAATGACAAAGGAGTTATGACTCGGACACTTATATTGGAGCAACGGGTCCTTACAGGAAGTCTCCCGACATTGCCTGAGATCCACAATCTCTTCACCAGACATCGACTGGAGTGGAAAGCACGTCCGTTGGGACGTTATAGTGAAGAGCTGGTCCGAGAGTTCTACGCATCCTATGTAGCGACTCTCCATCGCAGATTGATAGGCGGGCAGCCCCCGCCAGACAGGCCCCACTGGAGCAGGTCCGAGTACGTGGCATTCCGGTTGATATCTCCCTGCCTGCTATCCGCCGGTTTCTATACGGCGAGAATGTTGATGCTAATCGTACCCCTCTCACTGCCGAGTTTGACTACCGATAGCAGATTGTCAAAGATGGCCAATTTCTGCGTGAGCCATCGCTGAGAGAGATCACCAAGAGGTGGATGGCCCTGCACTTGTCCGTTGATGGAGAGGGTGCCGACTGGGTGACTGAGCCGAAGGGGGCTATCAAGAAGGCCAACCTGACTTTCACCGCGAAGTTTTTGTGGTTAATTGTCCGCCACTGCCTTTCCCCCACAGCCGCTGATAATATCGTCACATGGGATCGAGCAGTACTGAT
>NC_028646.1:25839454-25840285 GCF_001406875.1 Solanum pennellii
CCTATGTCTCCCCTCAAAATCGTGAAGTTACTCCTAGGGATGGTGGAGATAGTATGGCGCGGGTTGAGGATATGTTGCACAAAATGATGAGGAGGTTCGATGCTAGTGATGAGCACATTAAAGAGTTAAGGTGTGATTTAGCAGGTATTGGGCAAAATGTCGATACACATGCAATATCGATTAAGCAGATCGAGTTGCAAATGACCCAATTATCTACGACTGTGAACACACGGAAATCGGGCACTCTTCCTAGCAACACTGTCCAAAATCCGAAAAATGATACACACTGTATGGAATCACTACTCGTGGTGGTAAGCAAACCATCATGCCGCCTAATGAGGAAAAGGTGAGAAAGGATGATGATAAGGTGGTAAAGGGTAGTGGTGAACCAGAAGAGAGCACTGGAAAAGATCCAGAAGTCCCTATGAAGGTAATTCCCATGCCTAGACCACCACCACCCTTCCCTCAGAGATTAGTGAAAAATACCGAGGATGGTAAATATCGGCGTTTTATAACAATGCTGAAGCAGCTTTCTATCAATGTCCCTTTGGTAGAAGCTCTTGAACAAATGCCCGGTTATGCCAAGTTTATGAAAGATCTGGTTACAAAGAAAAGATTGGTCACTTTCGAGGATGATGATAGACTGCAACATTGTAGTGCTATTGCTACAAGATCTCTCGTACAAAAGAAAGAAGATCCGGGTGCGTTCACTATTCCTTGTACAGTCGGGTTATTACATTTTGTGAAAGCATTATGTGATCTGGGGACAAGCATAAATCTCATACCCCTCTCGATTTACAAGAAGTTGGGTTTGGGTGACCCAAAACCCAC
>NC_028646.1:25845358-25858427 GCF_001406875.1 Solanum pennellii
GACTCTGTTCCCGTGGTTCAGGAGTTTCTCGATGTATTTCCTTCTGATCTTCCAGGTGTTCCTCCCGATAGGGATACCGATTTTGCTATTGATTTGGAGCCAGGAACTAAGCCTATTTCTATCCCTCCATATCGTATGGCCCCAGCGGAGTTGAAAGAATTGAAGGATCAGTTGCATGATTTATTGAGTAAGGGTTTTATTCGCCCTAGTGTATCACCTTGGGGTGCCCCTGTATTGTTTGTGAAGAAGAAGGATGGGACTATGAGGATGTGTATTGATTACAGACAGTTGAACAAGGTAACAGTGAAGAATAAGTATCCTCTTCCGCATATTGATGACTTATTTGATCAGTTACAGGGAGCATCATTGTTCTCTAAGTTTGATTTGAGGTCTGGGTATCATCAGTTGAAGATTAGAGCATCAGATATCCCTGAGACAACTTTTTGGACCCGGTATGGGCATTATGAGTTCCTAGTGATATCCTTCAGATTGACTAATGCCCCTGCAACATTCATGGAGTTGATGAATGGGGTGTTTCGACCATACCTTGATTCTTTTGTGATTGTATTCATCGATGACATCTTGGTTTACTCCAAGACTAAGGAGGACCATTTCCGACACGTGAGGATTGTACTTTAGAGGTTGAGAGAAGAGAAGTATGCCAAGTAGTGTGAGTTCTGGCTTACTTCTGTGGTATTCTTGGGACACGCAGTGTCCAAGGAGGGTATTAGAGTAGATCCGGCCAAGATTGAGGCAGTTAGAGGCTGGACGCGACCTACTTCACCTACTGAGATTCGGAGTTTTATGGGATTGGCAGGCTATTATCGACAATTTGTTCAGAGTTTCTCTACTATTGCCGCTCCATTAACTAGATTGACTCGACATGATGTGCGTTTTCAGTGGTCTGATGAGTGTGAGCAGAGCTTTCAAAAACTCAAGACTTTGTTGACTTCAACTCCTGCGTTCACTCTACCTGAGGAGGTTGTAGACTTTACAGTGTATTGTGATGATTCAGGAGTTGGATTGGGTGGTGTGTTGATGCAGAAGGGGAAAGTGATTGCTTATGCTTCTAGGCAATTGAAGTTCCATGAGAAGAACTACCCTACTTATGACTTGGAGTTGGCGGCTATGGTATTTGTACTTAAGTTATGGCATCATTTTTTGTATGGGGTGCATTGTGAGATCTTCACTGATCATCGGAGTCTTCAGTATATCTTTAGTCAGAGGGATTTGAACTTGAGGCAGTGGAGATGGCTTGAGTTGCTGAAGGACTATGATGTGACCATTCTATATCATCCGGGGAAGGCCAATGTTGTGGCCGATGCTTTGAGTAGGAAGACTCTTAGCATGGGGAGTCTTGTATCTCTTAGTATTGAGGAGAGACCATTGGCTAGAGATGTTCAGATGTTAGCTAACAGTCTTGTCCGATTGTAGATTTCAGAGGAGAGTGATGGGATGATTGCTTTTATTGAGGCTCGATCTTATTTAGTCGAGCAGATTCGTGCTCACCAGTTTGATGATGAGAAGTTATGTCTCATTCGAGACAAAGTAGTCAGAGGGGAATCCAAGGAGGTTGTCCTTGATTCTGATGGCGTCTTGAGGATTGGAAGGAGGATTTGTGTGTCTAAAACGGGCGATTTGATTAGATTAATTCTTGAGGAGGCCCATTGTTCTCGATATTTCATCCATCCGGGGGCGACGAAGAAGTATCATGATCTGAGTCAACATTGCTTGTGGTGTGGGATGAAGGGAGATATTTCAGACTTTGTTTTGAGGTGTTTGACTTGCCAGCAGGTTAAGTGTGAGCACCAGCGGCCCGGGGGTGTATCTCAGCGGATGCCTATTCCTACTTGGAAGTGGGAGCGAATTACTATGGACTTTGTTGTGGGTTTTCCTACCACAATGGGTGGTTATGACTCTATTTGGGTTTTTGTTGATAGGCTGACCAAGTCTGCCCACTTCATTCCGGTTCGAGTGAAGTATACGACAGAAAAGTTGGTCGAGCTATATATCAGTCAGATTGTACGACTACATGGAGTTCCTGTTTCTATCATATCAGATCGAGGTTCACTATTTATTTCTCACTTCTGGAAGGCATTACAACATGGTCTAAGTACTCAGTTAGATATGAGTATGACATTTCACCCTCAGACAGATGGTCAATCTGAGCGGACCATTCAGGTATTGGAAAATATGCTTCGAGCGTGTGTGATGGATTTTGGTGCTAGATGGGATCGACATTTACCCTTAGCAGAGTTTTCCTACAATAACAGTTATCACTCTAGTATCCAGATGGCCCCATTTGAGGCGTTGTATGGCAGAAGGTGTAGATCTCCGATTGGTTGGTTCGATTCGGCGGAGATGGACTCTTTGGATACAGATTTTCTTAGAGATGTTATGGAGCAAGTTCGTATGATTCAGTATAGACTATTGACAGCTCAGAGTCGACATAAGAGTTATGCAGACCGGAGATTTAGAGCCTTAGTGTTTATGGAGGGTGATCATGTTTGGCTCCGAGTATCACCCATGAAGGGTGTGATGAGGTTTGGAATGAAGGTCAAGCTTAGCCCTAGGTTCATTGGACCTTTTCGGATTTTGAGCCGAGTGGGATAGGTGGCTTATAAGTTGGCATTGCCACCTAGTTTGTCAGCAGTTCATCCTGTTTTTCATGTCTCTATTCTTCAAAAGTATATTCCGGATGAATCTCATGTGCTTTCAATTGATTATGTGGAGCTGGGTCTAGACTTGACATTTGAGGAGGAGCCTATAGCTTTATTAGATAGGCAGGTTTGAAAGCTTAGGACCAAGGAGATTGCTTCAGTGAAGGTGCAGTGGAAGCACCGATCGGTGGAAGAGGCAACTTGGGAGACAGAGTCTGACATGTGTGACAGATATCCTCAGCTTTTTGAAGCTTCAGGTACTTTCTTTTACTTTATTTCGAGGACGAACATGATTTTTAATGGTGGATAAAGTAATGACCCGGAAGGTCATTTTTGAAAAATTTGAATATTAGTGTAACTTGAATTAATTAATGGATGGGTGATCATAGATAATTGAATTAATAGATAGTTAGTGGGTTAAAGTGAATTAACTTATTTGGGGTTAACATATGATACTTAGCTGAAAAGGGTAAAGAGGAGAACATGTGTCTTTGAGAGAGGGAGAGAACTGACGGCGAGGAAAAAAAACAAGTACAAAGAAAAGTTTAGTGAATCAGGTACACATTTTTCTTCCCTTTCAATATAATTAATATATATGTCAGGATGATGTGATTTTTGTTGACAAAATAAGGTGCATTGTGGGAATAGTAAAAAAACAAGAACGAAAGGCATTAATGGGGGCAGCATAAAGTAAAGTTAATGGAAACTTTTCAACTGAAAAGTTGTCAGGTTAGGAATTACAGTAATAGCTATGTCAATTAATAATTATATATATTCATGGATTGATTTTGTTGTAAGTAGAAATATCAGTGTTGGGTGGAATAATTCCTAGATAAAGTGAAAATTCGTGTATTACTATTATTTAATGGGTATATTTGTAGTAAGTAGGAAGGAAAAAATTTGCTTCATATTTTTGTAGATCAGATAGGACAATTTATTCTTTATCTCTTGTTTTTGCTTTACCCTTAATTCTTTATCAGTTCTTTATTTCTATTAAGAGTGAAGTGATGATTGGTCAATGATTCCTTTTTCTTAGAAGTTACAATTTAGGAATTTAGAATGGGTGTACAATAGCATATCACTGTAAGTGGATTAGGTTATGTCATACTGTGTAATTTTAGTTTTATATTTAGTTTCTTTATTATGGTAAATTGGATCAAAGTTTTAATATATTGGTTGGGTTATTTAAGCATGGATAATTTGATGGGTAATTTTGGACATTGAAAAAGATAAAGGATAAAATATTTGGCATACATGAAATCGATAGATGTTCAACGTGGATTCTGGAAAAAAAATTGTGAATAGTTTTAGGAATATTTAAATGTGTAATGGTTTTGTACATAGGTGAAGGAAATTAGGAATTAGAATAAGTATATCCAGTGGCGTATTGAGATTTGAATGTTGTACTTTTTTCGTGGATGATTGGTGATTTGGCTTAATTTCTTATTATATCACATTATGAGTTAAGTTTTGGCTTATTGAAATAGGTAATTAAATATTAGATTTATCGTATCATATAAGTATCATTCAAATTATGATATTGGAAAAAGATGAGATTTAACCTTAAACTTGAAACTTGAAAAATATGATAGTCGAAATGTTAGTTGGCATCAATAATTACAAACTTGATTATAAATTTGAGTGAATTTTAGGTCTATGCTAAACCTATAGCAATATGGATGTTGTTAGCTTTGAAATCTTATTGTGAATATATATTTGAATAGATTGTATTGGTTCGGAAGTTCAACGAAAAGGGAAGACTCAAGTCCCAGAGTGATTATTCGATTGGCTAAGGCAAGTGGATTTCTAAACTCTTGTTAAGCGTATGAAATTCGTGTATTTCCTTGTGTGGTGTTGAGAATGATTTGGAGGCTTGTTGCTTATTTGTTGGTGTTGTATTCCTTGTTGCAAATTGTGCTTTGTTATCAAAATGGTTATCTCCTCATTTTTCATTTGAGCATGTCATTTGCATTGTATCTGAAACATGGTTGTGATAAGAGTTAAGTGATAAGAGGATGTACCATTTTGAGGGTCGTATCATGCGCCGTGATGAATATTATATTTCGAGGGACGTATCGCGCGCCGCGACGATTACTATTATCGGGTCATGTCGTGCACCGCGATAGATGCATGGACAGATATGTCCCCCATGGGTCCCAGACTGAGAGACAGCGGGTGTGTATCGTTAGGGAAGACATGCATCACTGTACTTGACATTGCATCTCATGGCATTACACATCTTGGTTATTGATGAACTTGAACACGTATTTTGCTGATCTTGTGAGTGTTCCTGAGTGAAACTTGTGAGTGTTGAATATTGAGTTGTTATTGTGAATGTGTAAACTGATAGACTGTGATTAATGAGTTGTGTGTTTGGTAAACTATGAATTATTAGGCTGTAGCGTGGAGGTTTAGATAGGGTGTAAGGAGTACCCGTATTTTGTTCACTTAACTTGTGTTTAGAGGTTGACTTTTTGGGTACCGCGTGCTTTTGTACTCACCCCTTGCTTCTACAATTTTTTATAGGTTACGAGCCCGAATCTTCGTGATATCTCTCATTCTCTTCGTTTCCGAGGCATCTTGTGGAGGATTGTGAGATAGCTGCTTGTCATCTCAGCGAACTTTTATACTCCAGTTTATGATTTTGTTTTTAGTTGAAAGACAACTTCATTTTAGACTCTTATTTTATTTCAATTCTAATATTTACATTAGAGCTTGTGCACGTGACAACCTGATTTTTGAGATTGAATTAAGTCAACTTTTTTCATAATAGAAATTATTATTGAATTGTTGTTTATTTTCGCACTTTGTTAGATATTGGGTCTTAGGCTAACTTATCTTGGTGGGATAAGATGAGTGTCATCACACCCGTTTTTGGGTCGTGACATGGACAGTCAAGTTTCTATCATATGCAGGGAGGCTCAAGTTGATAAAAGTGCCCTAACTTCTATACAAGCCTTTTGGACACATATATTTCTCATTCCTAAGAAATTCTTACAAACAAATCAATGTGTAAGAGATTTTTATGGAAAGGAGATGCACAAAGCATAGGAAAAATTTGCATGGGACACAATATGTTAGCCCAAGGTTGCTGGTGGACTCAATGTAACTGATGTTTATCTATGGAACAAAGCAGCCATACTTAAACATCTATGGAATCTTGCAAAAAAGAAGGATAAGTTATGGATTGTTTGGGTTCATTCGTTCTATATTAATGGTAGGAGACCATTGGAAGTAACTGGGAATCAAGCTTCTTTGATGGTGAGGAAGATTACGCAAGCAGGTCATTGGATATCTGAGGTTGGACGCAACTTACAGAGATATGGATTCAAAAGAGTTCACCATAAATGATATGTATAAGAAGCTGAAAGGGGAGATCACAAAGGTGCCTTGGAGAAGATTGACATGTAATGACAAAAGGAGTCCAAAATGGACATTCATACTGTACCCGACCATTCACAGGAAACTATACACCAAGAATCGGCTGGAAAAGTGGGGGATACAAACAAATAAAGTATCTTTACTGTGTAAGCAAGAGCTAGAAACACATCAGCATATTTTCTTTTCGTGTGTTGTGGCTGCTAGGATATGGACTAAACTTCTACAACGGTTATGCATTAACAGAAGCACTGCAGGGTGGAATGAATAATTGGACTGGGCTATTTCACATGCTACAGGCAAAGCAATGCAAGATGAAGTATATAGAATGACCCTTTCAACATCAATATACTATGTATGACAAGAGAGGAATTACAGAATTTTTCAAAAGAGAGAAAGAACTACAGAGGTAATCACCAAGAACATTATTCAAGAAATACATTGTAAAAGCAATATGCAATCGAATTTGGCTGTTTTCATTAGTAGATTCAATTATTATACATAGATTAGTGGTCGAGTGGTAAGAATAGTAGAATGGAATCTAAGATTTGGGACTATGTCCATATCCAGAATTCCAAAACATTTTGTACAAATTGATTATCTGGTAAATAAAGATTACAAAAGAAATAATATAATAATGATAATAAAAATAAAAAAATAAGAAATATAATAATAATAAAATTAAAATTAAATAAATAATAATAATAAAATTAAATTAAAATAAATAATAATAATAATAAAAATAATAATGATAATATAATAATAATAATAATAAATCATAAATAATAATAATAAATAATAATAATAAAAATAATAATAATATTAATTATAATAATGATAATAAATAAATAAATAATAATAATAAAATAAAATAATAATAATAATAATAATATTAATAATAAAATAATAATATTAATAATAAAATAATAATAATAATAATAATAATAAAATAATAATAATAATAATAATAATAATAATAATAATAATAATAATAATAATAAAAATGATAATAATAATAATAATAATAATAATATTAATATTAATAAAAATAATTAAAAAAACAAAAAAAAACTAAGGGCAAAAAGTTAATATATTTGGTCAACATAAAATGATTTTTGAGTTGAAAAAAAAACACCCTCACCTAACTTTTAGCTTTTAGCTTAAAATAAGTTATTTTTGACTTAAAATAAGTCACTTTGATAATTTTCAAACACTCTAATAAGTCAAAAATTGACTTTTAAGTCAATCTGACCATCTTTTAAGCCCATCGAAACATGCTTTCATTCTCCCAATGACATATTTGTAGGAGCGGGGTGGGGCGAAGAGAGTTCTAAGAAAAAAAATTAATATGTTATTTTTATTTCAAAAAATGATAAATTGTAAGAAAAACGAACAACCATGAAAGGTTGATAAATGGACGAATTTTTTTTTAACGAGGACCAACAATGATGAAAATGAATGAAGAAGAAAGGAAAAGGCGTAGAAGAGGAGGGATTTAAGCAGTAAAACCCACTTGTTAAAAATATTTAAATTTATAAAAATGGGTTCAACATTTAATCTTTGATTTTAGAAAATTATTTTTTTTAGTTAAGAAATTATTAATTTGCATATAAGAGAAGCTATTTAAAAAGTGGGGCCTACTTGTTAAAATGGTTTAAATTAATGAAGATGGTTCAACATTTGAATTTTGATTTAAGAAAATGCAATTTTACGATAAATTAAATGATTATGTAATGAATTTTAAAAAATGTTTAAAGTGAATAAACAAATAAATAAATAAATATATTGATGTTGTGCTTACATGGTTGTAATGTGGTGCTTACATGACTATGATGTGACGGGTGAGAGTAGTATTATACTCTCAGAGTGATATTTAATTCACTCGAAAGTTATTTAGGGGGAGGGAGGTGTTTAAACGTCCGTATAGTTTAAATATTAAAGTAGGTTTTGCTGTCAAGTTCTGGATTTTTTTAGATATATTTTCTCTTAATTTTTCAATAAATATCTTGATATATAAAAGGAAAAATGTACAAGTACCCCCTCAACCTATGCTCGAAATCCCAGAGACACACTTATACTATGTTAAGGTCCTCCTGAACTTATTTTATAAGTAATTTTCTACCACTTTTCGGCCTACGTGACACTAGCGTAAAAAAAGTCAACCATCGTTGGGCCCACAAGATAGTGTCACGTAGGCCGAAAAGGGGTAAAAAATTATTAATAAAATATATTTAGGGGGTAATAAGACCTTAGTATAGTATAAGTGGGTCTCTGAGATTTCGAACATAGGTTGAGAGGGTACTTGTGCATTATCCTTATATAAAATAAAGGGATAAGTTTTGTATTATGCTTTTGAGTTATCTAGCTTATAATTATATTACTCCTTTTTCAAAACTCAATTTTTAAAATACTTTTATGCATTTTTTGTACTTAAATGACACATTTAGTTAAGTAAATGTGATTACATATATGACACACATGGACACATATATAAATATTTTTTTCTATTTTTCTTTATCTTCCATCTAAACTAAGTTGATATACATAATTTTTATCTTTTTCACCTTGTATTTACATTATTGTTTTTAACTTTATTCATTGTTTTTTTCTTCTCATTTATAATTGATTTTATTCTTTTATTTTCTTTGTCTTTATTCTTTCCTTTTGATTTTATTTCAAATTTAATTTCAAATATCTTAAAATTAAAATAAGTTAATTTAAGACAAACATCAAAATAAGTGAAGAAAATTAACGAAAACATAAAAGAGAAAACGTTAAATTTAAGGACACTTTAAAAAAATATTATTATTTTAAAATAAAATATACTTATCTTTTTAAAAAATAATTTAAAGGGAAGAGATAACGTTAATAAAAAGGAAAGGAGTAAAAAATTTTAAAATAAAGAGGAAAATACATATTTTATAAAGAAAAAAATAATATATACATAAGTCTTATTATTTTAACGTCAATAATCATGTGTATTGACGAATTGTAAATAACCAATTAAAAAAAATATTTCATTGTTCACACACTCTTCATGCGACATCATCATGCATGATGTATTTGTTTCATATTAAAAAAATTAAATTAAGTTTCGATATATCATATATCAATAGAATTTCCGATATAATTTAGGAGATATTTATACCTTTAAAAACTATATACAGACATAGATTTGCATGTTTCAACAAAGCATGAGGCTGAAGGAAAGAAAAAATGAAATATGGAAGCAGAATGTTAATTTGAAGATATGTTAGGGGTTTTATTGTTAATATCTAATAGTTGTATGCAAATTGCAAAAGTGAAGAGAAGATAAAGTTGCTGTGTAGTAACATTTGTTTATTTTGCCCAAATAAAGGACAGATCAGCCATTTTTCCATTGCAATTGAAATTGAGAAAGCTTCAATCTCCCTTTTGCATAGAAAGGATAAAATCATGCTTCTCAACTCTTCATTTCTTCTGTCCAACACTTCTTCTCCATGTAATTCCTCTCTTCGCTTTTCACACTTTTACATTACTTTTCCTTCATAAATTCTCTGTGTTTCTCCTCTTTGATAACTAGCTGTGCTATGATGAACAATGTGAATGCCCTTTTTCTTGTTTGATCTTCCTTTCTCCTTAATTATATGCTATATTATCCCCCTAGAATTCTCTGAAAATTCACATTCTAATTACTTGTTCACTTTTGAATTGACATGAAAATAATAATTGATATAGTGAGTGTACCATTTTATCTCTATTAATTATGAAGTTGATGAATTAAAAGTTTAAGATTTTCAGGGAGTTCTACTTTAAAAAGTAATCAATTGTATCATTTTTTGATTTGTCAATGTGGATAAGTAATTCGGGAGAGAGCGGAGCAACATTCAGTTCTAGCTACACCTATAGGTTTAGCTATATGAATTGGCTCCACTTGATATATTTTATTTAAATGTTCTTTATATCCTCGGAAAGCACGTGCCTCTTTGCCTTCATAAGAGAGGGCTAAAATTGTGTATCCTCCCCAGACCTCACTTGTGGGAATACATTGGGTATGTTGGTGTTGTTGGATAGCATGTGCCAAGGCATTCGATATTGGGAGGATTCATCATAGTTAAGTAGTTTCATTTGTGTTGTCCAACTAACTATTCTCCTTTTATCTAGGCTTTGGACTAGCAATATGAACTCATGTAGGATTATATGTTAACTTAGGAAACAATTTTCTCTAGGAAGTTGAGATTATTGTTTATTCTAATGGACTAGCATTATTCCTACCTTAAATTTTCAGCATCTTCTTAACCATGCCAAGTGGTATGTGTATTACTTTCTGTTTTCAATATTTGATGTTTGACAATAATTGAACTTGAGGTGAGGGTCCTTCGAAAACTACCTCTATTTCCACGAGGTGGCGATAAGGCATGCGTACGTACAATCTACCCTCCCCAGACCCCACTTGTGGGATTTCATTGGGTATGTTGTTGTTGTTTCTATGTAGTTTTTGCCATGAGAATACAACATAGGGTCCTTTAAGCTACATTTGCCAGCCTTTGATAGATTATGTTTATGGTTTGTCATGCATAAATCCCTTTATTAAACTACTTCTTTTATTCTCAATTTAGATACTCTATCAGCTTGTCATACAACTCAATCTTTTCCCAGACAGAAGTCAACATTCCAGTGTTGCTTAGCTGCCACATTACAAGATAAAAGGTAACCTGACTTTTAACCACCATGTCAATCTTTTCTAGCTGATATACAGAATATTTTCAGGGTTAGGGAACTGAATGTAAATATATTGCATTATGAGGACAACATGAAGCGCAGATCTCTCCTGTTTTTTCTGATTACATCCGGCATATCTCCCGCTTTTCCAGCTTTTGGGAAAACAAAGAGCAAAAACCCATATGATGAAAGACGCTTACTAGAGCAGAACAAACGGATCCAGAGAGAAAATAATGCCCCTGAAGAGTTCCCCAGTTTCATCAGAGAAGGTTTGTTTACCCATGAGGGACTGTGTGGGTGGAAAAAACCATGTGTAGTACCCAAGTTTAGCACATCAGTAGTTGGACATCCATTTCCTTCTTTTGATACCACGATACATTATAATGTGATAGTGACTCTTCAAATCCTTTTTCAGGTTTTACAGTTAAAGTAGTAACGCCTGAAAACTACGAAAAGCGTGATTCAGGTCTTATATTGCGGGATTTTTCTGTTGGTGAAGGTGATTGCCCAAAGGATGGTCAACAGGTTTTCTTTCATTCTCTGTTCCTGAAAAACGTGATTTACTATTATTAAATGGTCATTTATTTTGAATATACATCCTATTGGGAAAATACTATACTGTTCGTCTTTCATGTTTACTCATTTCTCTACCGGAGACTTGGAAACGATATAGTATATTCATGGTAAAAAAGAGCATTTCCTTTTCTGTTCATTTTTTATATGCTTTGTGTTATTGTTTTGTTTGTATGTTATTGCACTCATAAGTTTCATTTGATTTTGTAGAAACTGTCGTTGCACAGGTCATTGCATCTAGTACTGTAGTATTTTACCATTTTGGTTTGTAATTAAGATGATCCTTGGATGTCTATATTAACATATCTTACTGTTCCGATAGTGGTTTTCTTCTGTCCAGTGTAGACTTATGCTAGAAATACTTCAGTGATGGGTGATAATTGTTAATTGTTTCTTTATGGATTTTTGAGTACTAAAACAAAATGTCACTTACTCGATATAATTCAATTTTAACTACCTGGGCTCCTTACGTAGTTATTGCTGAACTGAAAGCTTGGTAAGTCACTTTGATCTTTCACACCTGAGTTCTATGAAGTTGACTAAGGACAATCATTGTGAAATCTATTTTCCGTCACAGAAAGGGGACTGTTTTAAGTGTTATGCAGTTATTCTGATATATGTATGAATGCAAAAGAGCTGACTTAGGCTGGTTATACTGTTCCTAAGCTCAATTGGGCTTAGTTCAACTTGGCACCTGGACTTAGCGATGATCGTTTTGTATCACTTTATTTTTCCTTTAAAAAAAGCACATCAGATTACAAATTAAAGAGAAAGCAAGGTTTAATTGCAATAAGAAATAATAAACAGATTACATGTTGCGGATTATTGGCATTTCTGTATTCATACACAAATTACTTTCACCATTGGCAGGTGACTTTCCACTATATTGGGTATAATGAGTCTGGACGTCGTATTGACAGCACATACGTTCAAGGTTCTCCTGCAAAGATTCGGATGGGCACTAAAGCATTGGTCCCAGGTGATCTAATGTCGTAACATCTTTACCTCTCAGAGAAAATTTTGTACTAAGCAGGAAAGTGTGATTACAGGTTTTGAGGAAGGAATTAGAGACATGAGACCTGGGGGCAAAAGGAGGATAATCATACCTCCAGAATTAGGACCTCCGGTAGGTGTCCTTAAATCTCTTATTCAGTTGGATTCTATTATTATTACTACGGACAAGGGCCTAAAATACCCTTAAAGTATTGAAAATGGTATAAAATTACCCTTCATCCACCTATTGGCTCCAAAATGCCCTTTTCATCCACCTATTGGCTCCAAAATACCATTGTCATCCACCTTTGGGTTCAAAATTGACCATTTTTTAATTGTTTTAAAATTAAACTCTTTAAATATTTTTTAAAATACTTGGCGTTCAACTATTAATTATAAATTTAATTTATTAATATAATTTATAAACCAATCCACTATCCACTCATTACTAACTAAACCTCACTCAATTAATAATTCAATTATGATATCAAAATCGTCATAAACACTACTAAAACACGATGAAATTATAGATTACTGAAAATGACATTCAAAATTATTCTAGTCCGAATTGAAGCCCCAATTAAATTTAGGTTGAGCCGCTTATTTAGGAGGACACTTTCTTTCAAAATTGAATTAGAAATTTATGATTAAAGGTAAAGAAATAATACATCCTAATTAATTCATGCACTTTTTTTAAATATAATTTTATAAATATTTATGATTTATTTTAAAACCTTTAATATATTATTTTGAAAAAAAGTTAC
>NC_028646.1:25859349-25867341 GCF_001406875.1 Solanum pennellii
AAAAAATATTTAAATAGTTTAAATATAAAACCGTTAAATAAGTGGTCAATTTTGAACCAAAAGGTGGATGACAAGGGTATTTTGGACCCAATAGGTGGGTGGGAAGGGCATTTTGGAGTCAATAGGTAGATGAAGGGTAATTTTGTACCATTTTCAATACTTTGAGGGTATTTTAGGCCCTTTTCCGTTATTACTATCATCTAAAGTTGTTATGGAATCCTGTTGCATTCTTCTGATATCATTTATTTGATAAGAATCTATTTCTGATGCTGCTAACTGACAGAAGAAAACTTAACATTTTTTTTAATTCTGTAATATTAAGAAAACATACACCAATATGCATATTAATGGTTGCCCTGATGAATGAATTGGTGTAGTGTGGCTTGAGCTCTTAATGCGCATAATTATATTAATGTTTAGCACATAGATTTTCTTCCATCCAAAAAGTAATGGTGTTAACTGAACACTGTTTTCAAGATTTTTTTCGAAGTTATGTACATAGATCAAGAAATGTTTAGTAAAACGTTAAAATTGCATGTAGGCGAAAGTCACATTGAAGCATCCTTCCGACTTGACCAAATATAGGTCGTCAACACCTTCAAAATCACATTTAGAGCCACACTTATGAAGTGTATTTCTCGAAACTAGGATGTAAATTAGTACTCTATTGTGTCTGGAAGATGCATAAGTAGAACTGCATGTTGATATTTTTGCAATGTCGTCCATGTCTCACAGGTTGGGCCTTCAACATTCTTTAGCTCAAAACAGTTTGAAGTATTTGACGTGGAATTGCTAGACGTCCAAGACTGCAAGCGTAGGACAATAGGCTTCTACTCTGATGTTGTTTGCAATTGAACAATAAGCTCATGTTGTGAATATTTCAGTCACATCTTGTATCATTGCTATCAGGAGAAGATACTTTTTTTTTTGTACAGCAACAGAAGCAGCAACACGAGACTAGTCTAGAGATCAAAAGGTAGTTATAGTTCTGAATCTTTTGATTTATGCTGAAAATAATAGCAGACTATCCAACAGTTTACTGACTAAAAGGATCTTCCGTCTTACCAAGTCTTGGTGGAAGGTTGAGCATTTGTGTGGTAAAATGATGGAGGTGATTGTGAGTTGACATAGACACCACCTTTTATAAAAAGAAAAAGAAGGTTCATCTTTGCTAAGAAGTTTTATAAATATTGTTTTTATCTACTTTCCTTCACTTTTCTTAAGGAATTATAAATAAAAAGTATAATTTTGACTTTACAAATTTTATTTATACCTTTTTAAAAAATTAATTGTTAGGATTAAAAAAATTACTTACATCTATCTTAAATCTTATAAATTGAAAAAATAAAATACAAACAACTATTTACTATAATATAAATAAATAACAATGAATAAAAAAACATATTAACAGAATAAACTATAAATGTACATAATAATCATACAAAATTATTTACTACGTAAAAAGAAACAAGTTATAGAAAAAAAATAAACAGAATACACTAAAAATATAGAATATTCAGAAAAAATCATTCAGAAATATTATACACTAAGAACGGAAAAACATTTATCACAAAAAAAAGTAGAACCAAAAAATACATTGGATGAGGCATCAAGCCAAAAAAAATGCGAAGGGGACTTAAAGATGCTGGCATATGAGTCCCAACCATGTCCACTTATCAATCAAATGATGCTTCGTACAAATATAAGTTGGCGTGCATCGTAAAATTTTTCCAAGATACAATGTTTTTATATGTGGTTTCAGAAAGGACACAAATGAAGAATAAATTCTCGTGATGTGCGCTCAAATACTGCTAAATGTGGTCTTGCTCCTTACCAGTTGATGGCATAATGCTACTGTGATATATTTACATAATCAGACTTGTTGAAGTGTTGTCTACATAGTTATCTGCTGAATAAAAGTGTACCCCTTTACTTTATGGACAGGTTGTTCCAATGGTTAGATCAAATCCTGGAGAGTAGCATCCCCTTTGCAATTCTACATGATGTCCTATAACAATCCTGGAGAGTGTCATGAGAAAATTAAAAGAAAGGTGTCAAAGTATTTCTTGATTTAGTTTTTGATGAAAGATTGACCAAGAGATGGTCAAATCCTCTTTAATATATAATTAAATATATCTGAGACCAAATCAATATTTTCAAAATTTTCTAATCTTTTATAAAATATAAAAAAACACTTTATTTTTGAACTTTTATAATTCAATACAAATCATTAAAAATAAATAAAATTATTTTGTTCTTCTTTTCCCAACATTCTCTCTTTTGTTCTTCTTCTTCCTTAGAAATTCGAAAAATATGACTATCTTCACTATCTTCCTCTCCGACTATCTCCATATTTTTCGCCTTATCTCCGGTCGTGACTCTCTCCTCTTTCTGAACTGAAATCGTGTTCGTTTTAAAATGGGTAAGTTATTTTTTTTTGAGAAATTTAACAGATTTCGAACAATACTAAGTTTCTTCTTGGATTAATGAACAATAAATCGTTCTATAGATGTGAAAATTGAATGATGATGTAATGATACCTATTATTTATTGTTTTTGAAAGAAAATCAACCAACACAAAAAAATTCTAATTTTGAGGAAATGTATGTGCATTGTTAACATTAAGTGAAAAGTCATTTTTTGTTGCTTTTATTGTTCTTTTTGTGGACATTTTGTTGATATGATTTTAGACATATAGTCTTGGTCAGTTGTCCAACATATATTTCATTTGTTGAAAGATGAATCATATGTTGTCACATTTTAGTGATATGTTGGTGCATATTCCAACAGACTTGTCATTTGTTGGAACATCACAACTATGCGTTGGGGCAACAAAATGGTGATCTGTGGCAACAGAAAATTCATTTGTGGCAACAGTAGGTACATCTGTGTCAACATAAGATTTATATGTGGCCACAGAAAATTCATGTGTGGTAACAGTAGGAACATCTGTAGCAACATAATGTTAATTTGTGGCAACAAACTATCCATCTGTGGCAACATAATGTTATTATTATTTAGTAATGAATTGTAAACTCTCAACCTTTTTTTTATTTACCTTGTAGATGAAATGATATACAAGAAGTTTCATCCATGACAACAACACAATCTTTTATTAGTGTTGTTTCCTCTTCTAATATCAAATGTTCTTTTTATCTATGCGAAGAATGTGAGCAACAACATGATTATTTTATTAGTCATGTTAAAGAACTCACTATTTTTTTTACAGAAATGACTTATGATATTGATGTCCATACGTCCAAGAAGATTTTACAACCTTTGAAGTGTAGGAGGTTGAAAAAATTCTAAACCAATCACTATCTATAATTAGTGAAAGAAAAAAATCGATGACTACTGCTCCAGTATCACACTCAAATCCAAAAAGTAAGGAGAAGGAGAAGGAGAAGGAGAAGGAGGAGAAAGAGGGGGAGGAGAAGAAGAAGAAGAAGGAGAGGAGAAGGAGAAAGTGACAAAGAAAGCGAAAGAGAAAGAGAAGAAAGTTATTATATTTTCTAATTGATAATATATCATGCAAAGATTGTGGACTTTTAGTTGTTGCATACACTGAGTTTTTGAGTGATGGACTTCAAGTACTATCTTATGAAATTAGTTCTGAAACTCTTCACCATGAGATATGTTTCACTTCTATGGAATTATGAGATTTTAAAGGTTCGGAGTGGGTAAGTTAGTAATAATGAAGACTCACAGAGGCCTAGACCTAAAAAAGCAAAGTTCGATGAAAATGTTGTAATACCATCATTGATTAGATTGATGGTTATGTATACCATTGTGAATTACCGTTTTGTTAATAAGTTCTATAAAACAATTTGTAAAATGTTCATTTTTGCTGATAATATTAGTATGAATGATTATTTTTATTATTTTTATTTTGTTGGAGCAAATGTCAATTATGAAGGAAAGAATGAAATGTGGTGTTGTGGCAACATAAATTACCTCTGTTGTAAGAAATATCACAGAATTATCTGCATGTGCCCCAACAAAAAGAATACAACATATGTCATAGAAAGAACTTATGTGGTAACATATGTCACATAAGCAACATTATATTGTCACCAATTGTTCATTTTGCTGATAATATTAATATTAATGATTATTATTACTATTGTTATATTTGTTTGAATAAATGTCAATTATGACTGAAATGAAGAAATGTGATGTCTGTGGCAACATATATAATCTCTACTCTAATAAAAACCACAAAATTATCTGCATGTGCCCCAACAGAAAGGATATATGCTTCCACATATGACATATAAGTTGCAATTTTTGCAACAGAACTTGCATATGTTGCCATAGATGATGCTTCAAGGATGGGTTAATCGATAAATTGAGTGATTTATGAATGAAAAATAACAAATTGGACCAAATTTTAATACATTGAACTATAATTAAGCAATAAAAATATGCTATAATACTTGAAACAACGATTTACATGGATGTTATATAACTATCATATGAAGTTACTTGGTCATTGTATGATGAACTAGTGATATGATAGTTTTTGTAGAAATAATTGATAGAATAGATTAAGGTAGTTGTTTAAGACCATAATTTTGTACTTAGACATTTTGTAGAACTATATATTAGTGTTACATGTTGAATTAGGTGACAATTTCACTGAATTTACCCCAAAAGACACATTTTACGATATACATATGTTTCCGCATATGACATATCAGTTGCAATTTTTCCAATAGAACATGCATATGTTGCCACATATGTCACTTCAAGGATGACTTAATCGATAAATTGATCGATTTAGAATGAGAAAATATCAAACTGAACCTAATTTTAGTATTTTGGACCATAATTTAACAACAAAAATATGTTATAACACTTGAAACAACGATTTACAAGGGTGTTATATAACTATCATATGGAGTTACT
Source organism: Solanum pennellii (assembly GCF_001406875.1). Taxonomy (NCBI): domain Eukaryota; kingdom Viridiplantae; phylum Streptophyta; class Magnoliopsida; order Solanales; family Solanaceae; genus Solanum; species Solanum pennellii. The sequence continues at coordinate 25,864,258 of NC_028646.1, forward strand.
TAGTCATTATATGATGAACTAGTTGTATTAGTCTTTGTAAAAATAATTGATAAAATTGATGAAAGTTGTTGTATTAGACCATATTTTTATACTTAGACATGTTGTATGACTATATATTAGTGTTGCATGTTGAATTACGTGACAATTTAATTGAATTAACCCCCAAAAAACTATTTTATGATATACATTGTTGTCACATATGACATGTTTATTGCAATTTTTCTAACCAGACGTGCATATGTTGCCACATATGTCACTTCAAAAATGGGTTAATCGATAAATTGTATGATTTAGGAATGAAAAAATGCCGAATTGGACCAAATTTTAATACTTTTGACCATAATTAAGCAATAAAAATGCTATAACACCTGGCATAACGATTTACAAAGGTGTTATATAACTATCATATGGAGTTACTTTGTCATTGTATGATGAACTAGTGATATTATAGTCTTTGTAAAAATAATTGATAGAATTGAGGAACGTTGTTATATTAGACTATAATTTTGTACTTAGAAATGTTGTAGGACTAAATATTAGTGTACGTGTTATATTAGGTGACAATTTAATTAAATTAACCCCCAAAGATCATTTTGTGACATACGTATGTTGCCACATATGATATGTCAGTTGCAATTTTTTCAACATAACATCATATGTTGTCACACATGTCATTTCAATGATGTCTTAATTGATAAATTAAGCAATTAGAATGAAAAAATGTCAAATTGGACCAAATTTTAGTACTTGAACCATAATTATGCAATAAAAATATGTTATTACACTTGGAACAACGATTTACAAGGGTGTTATAAAACTATCATATGGAGTTACTTGGTCATTGTATGATTAACTAGTGATATGATAATTTTTGTAAAAATAATTGATAGAATTGATGAAGGTTGTTGTATTAGATCATAATTTTGTACTTGGACATCTTGTAGGAATATATATTAGTGTTATATGTTGAATTAGGTGACAATTAATTGAATTAACTCCCAAAAGATCATTTTATGATATACATATGTTGCCACAAACGACATGTATGTTGCAATTTTCCAATAAAACGTTCATATGTTGTCACATATGTCACTTCAAGGATGACTTAATCGATAAATTGATCAATTTAGAATGAAAAAATGTCAAAATTGACCAAATTTTAGTATTTTAAATCATAATTAAGCAATAAAAATATGATATGACACTTGAAACAATGATTTACAAGGGTGTTATATAACTATCATGTCAGTTGTGATATGTAAGTCATATGTTGCTACATGTCTAAGTTATATGTTACAACTTGTGTAAATTATATGTTGTAACATGTCTATTCTGTTGCTATTGAAGTCACCTATATGTTGTTGCTACATATGACTATAATTTGTTCCAATAGTCAACCGTTGCAACATATAACCATTGGTTGAAAACGCGAATGCAAATTATTGAAAAAGTTCAGGTACCCAAATGATATAAATGATTTCAAGGAACTATTAATTTTACTTATCAAAACAATGGTGTGTGTCCCTAATCACTTATGAAATAATTTCAATTGATTCAAAACGAAATCTGATCCACTGATTAAATTAGTTAAATCTGATTCAAGTAGAAGAAAAGAAGAAGAAGAAGAAAGTTCAAGGACTAGCAGCCAAGACCAACAATGTACGAAAAGAAGAAGAAGAAGAAGAAGATAAAGAGAACGGAAAGAAAGGCAAGCAAGCACGCAAGAACGAAACAAAAGAAGAAGAGGAGGAGGAGGAATATGACGAGGGGGAGGGGGGTTATTTCTCCTTTTAGTACAGCTCGCTGATGGCTTCCCCCAGTTTTGATTTGCACCAAAATTAGTTAAATTATGTTTTATTCATTTACCCTTTTACCCCTCATTTAATTCAATGAACCAAAATGTCAACTTATAAACTTGAGGGCAACTCCACAATCCTTAATCATTAATCAAATAATTGTCACCTACACTCAATAATTAAGACTTATGTCACCGCCCCTTTATTATGACACCTTAATGTCACATTTAATTCAAAGCCTTAATTCTTATTTAGACTCTTTCAAAGAAATTTCATTTTTTGAAAAAAAATTGTGCTTCGTATTTGTTTCTTCAAAAAACAAAACAAAACAAAAAAAAACTCAAGCCTTTCTCATTCTCCAACTTTATTAGTTATTCAAATTATTTCCCTTCAACTTTTAATTTTTTGTTCATACTGCTTGTTTATCAAGAATTAATAAAATTTATTGTATAATCCCTCAACCATTTGGGATTGTCCGGAATAAGCCACTTCCTCTCTCCTTGTATCTTCCCAAGGTTTGTAGTCAGACTGTCTTATGAAATGACAAGTCTTAGGTATTCCAACTACTGAAATAAAACACATTTAAGCCTTATTTGTTTACACTTAATAAATGTATGAATTTGAATGGTTAGACATTAGACTATTATGTGCGTTTATTTTTCTTAGTGAAAAATCTCTTAATGAATTTGAAAGGGTTTAAATGAATCAGATTTGTGACATAGTCTTATTTTTACTCACACTCTTTCAAAGACATTTTAATTTTCGAAAAAAAATGTGCTTTATATTTTTTTCTTAAAAAGAAATTCAAGTCTCTCTCATTCTCCAAATTTATTAGTCATCCAAATTATTTATCTTTAAGAATCGATTAACTTTGTGTAAAATTTTATTTGATTAAAGTGGGAAGTAACTTCATAAATATGTTTTGTTGAAAAGTTGAAATCAGATCATGATACCTTTATAAATTTGTTTAAAGTCTATTTGAATGTATAATGTTCATTATTTATTTTAGAGAGGAGTACATGGACAAACACTTCATAGAACATATAGATGATTCATTTATTTAAGATCAATTTGTATTGATTTTTTTAAAAAAAGATGACTACATTTTTTTTCTAACAATTATTTATATTATTATAATTTATATATGTAATTTCTGTAGTTTCAATTTAATGTTATCAAACTTTCAGTATTTATTTATAATTCAAATATCTTAATGTTTAGAGTGTCGTTTTCCCCAATATTTTATTAATGTAATATTTAATTACTATTTTTTAATTTTATATATATA
>NC_028646.1:25868037-25953531 GCF_001406875.1 Solanum pennellii
TATATATATATATATATATATATTCAAATGCTTAAAAAATTATTTTTTTAATTCAGTTCATATTTATAAACAAAACCTTAATTATTTTGATAAATATTTAGATTCAAGCGTCTTAATCTTAATAAATACAAATGAGGCAGTATCCCTTTTGACTTGTTTTGCTTTAGAACGTCAAAAATAGTTCTCAATGTTGCACACGATCTTCATCTATTTTTTTACTATTAGACTAAAATGTCATTAACAAACACCAAGATAAGCTTTCAAAAATGTTATTGAAAATTACTAGTGCATTAGGTTCTGAAAACTGGATGACATAAGTTAGCTGTTAGAATTAGGACCTCCTAATTCTTTAAAGGAACACGTACTAAGCATCTGTTCTTTACTATTTGCAAGTTGTAGAAAATAATTTAGTGAACTAACAATTGGTTTGCACCTTTGTTTATTTATCTCAACTTCAACCAACATAACGATTACACAAATATGTAATCTTCGAAATTACAAACTCTAATTCCTAACTATCCAAATTTTTTGTCTTCTAACACTTTCAAGTTACACAAACTCGCAAGACGTAACCTACAGTCAAGCCTCAATTGTAATTAACCCTTTAACTACAATTTTACAACTTTTCTCTCAACCTCGCAGCACACGCCAAAGTAAGATACGAAACTCTCTCGACTTCTTTGATCGTATTTTTTTTTTCTTTCTGTGTAAGTGCGCAATTTTTCGATGAAAATATTGCTCTATTTATAGACCAGCATCCTCTCAAACCTTGTTCAACTTGGAATCTACTTCACGCCTCTTTTGTGTAGTTTCCTTCTTTGACTAGGCTTTGATTTATCTCCTTCTTGAAACTTTATTCACATGGTCCTCCTACTTTGTGTATGCTTCCTACAAAGCTCTAATCAATTTTGGAATCCTTCTTCTAGTAGGACTAGTGAACTTCAAATCACGTTTGCACAACTTGTACCGTGATGCAACTTTTGTCAATCTTTAAAATATATATTCATGTGTACATCACATTAGCCATTGAGCATAACTAACTATTCATATTGCCCGGAGTGAGTCTTGAATGCTATTTTAGAAAACTTAAGTCATCTATGACTCCTTAAAGTAGTATGTACATTTCACTTAAATACCTCAACTAGGGCTAGTACCTATTGAACACCCAAATTATTCAAAATATATACCTATTAAACACAAAATATTGAAATGGCAGAAAAAATATTTTTCGCTTTCCTTTGGCATGTGAATATATCTAAAATTGTATTTTGTTTTTGTTTTAAACAAGAAAACTTCACCTTTCTTCTTCCTTAGCATTGTAAATAACAAAAAAATATTCAAAACATTTTTGGAAATAATAATTTCTTAATCCCAAAAGAAAAAGTCTCCCACCTCCGCTTCGGTCATTTTCTTCACCTGAACAAGGTTTTCAAAGTCAACTGCATTGGATCGACAAAAAAGAAAGAAGAATTATTATTTTTTTGGATACACTACAACAAAAAGGCACTACAACAAAAAGGCTTATTAAAGACCAAAATATAGTGACAAGTTATAAATATGGTCCCTGAAATGTACTTATAAGGATGATATTATTTACTAGTCTCTATTTGACTAAAATATTTTCTAAAAATAAAATAATTGGTCCTTGAATGAGGGAAATTACAAGGCAGAAGCGGAAACCAAAAAGACTAAAAGGCTCTACAAAAGATTCTCTCTCTATAGTAATAACCTAAAGCCCCAAAAGCGTTGAAGTATCCTCTGTGTTTTCTCTCTTGCTCTATGCAATAGTCTTTAAATCTTGAAAGTTGAAGACATTTTTGGCAGAAAAATCTCCTAATTTTTGAAGCTTGAAGGAATTTTCTTTAGATAAAAGCACTTCATCTAGTATCTACATCTAAAGTAAGTTTATTCCTCCAGATTCATCTCTCTGTTCTTCTTTTTTGATATAATCTTCCATTTTTCTTTGTGATGATTGAATATTATGTGATTGGGCTCTTATGGATATTCATTGTTTGTTAGCACCTAAAATGATAGTTTTGTAGGTAAGGCTGGGGGTTGAGGGTCAAAGAGGAGATAATTGAGAGTTTATGTAATGAATTTCTCTGTTAGGGTTGCATAATTTCTAGGACTACAAAGATTTTTTTGTAAGACTGACATTGCAATTGTTTTCTATTTTTTTTACCATTAGTCTTTAATTTCAGTATCTAGTTTATATTCTTTGATTTTGAATGATTCTTTTTATTATATTATCATTGTATTCAAATTTTAAGTTCTGACAGTAAAAAGATTAGAAGAGAAAGAAACAAAATTGTTAAATGAGCTTTATTAAAAAAAAGTTGATGAAGAAGTGACTTATGAGTTTAGCTTTGTGAAACATGAAAAAGGTCATTAGTTCACGTGGATGAAAAATAAAACTTTAGATCCATTAAGTTTAACTCGTAGTGTATAGCGTGCTTAATTATTCTAATTGAGTTTGAATATTTTTCATAGCTCATTGTACCCTAATCATAAACTTATGAACAATAGTTTAGCATATTGTCATAAATAGATCTAATATGAAAGAATTTAGTAAATCAACAAATCAATATTGTCTCGTCGTTGTTTTTCTTGATGAATCTAGACATGTCGTTTTTATTTGAAGTCACTAACCTAGGATTTTGCATTTGTTAAGACCTTTGAGTTTTGTTATATATAGCAACACATATTCAATTAAAAGAAAAAGATGTTATTAGTTCATTTTACATATTTATTTTTTTAATCATTAGGATGATTTGACATGTTTAATAGAAACTAATGTTCATCTTAGTAAATATTTTATCCTAAATTATTATTCATCTAATTCTTACATATAATTAAAGGTTATGACACTGAGTAAGCAATGGATGCAACTTGTAGATGATCGATTTAATGAGGCCTACTTTATTTATGCTTTTCAAAGAGCAGGAGAAATGTATGAAATACGATGTATGTGTGTCAAATGTTGTAACACCACATTAGAAACACGTGAAACGGTCAGAACACACTTGAAAATTTATGAAATAATTAAAAATTATACCTTTTGGTATCATCATGGGAAAGTCTTAGGTGAGCCAGAATCAGAATGCGAAGATAGAGATGATAATGAAGTAGAAAATTGTGAAAATGAGGATGAAATAAGAGAAATTTATATCCTAATCATTATGGACACACTTCAAATGTTGATTGTAATGAATCACATGAACAGGAACCAAATGTTGAAGGCAAGAAGTTTTATAGCCTATTAGGAGACTTTGAGAAGCCACTTTATCAAGGTTCAAAATTTTTAAACTTTCAACTTTGATTAAGTTACTTCACATAAATAGTATGGATCGTTGGAGTAATTGAGTCATTTACAATGTTGTTAATTAAAAGATGAGTTGTTGCATGATGAAGCCGATTTATCGAATACATATTATGGGACAAAGAAAGTAACTCATAATCTTGGACTTTCCTATGATAGAACTAATGCTGGTAAATATGATTGCGTATTATATTAGGAGGATAAATTACTTGATTTTTGTATAGTTTGTGGAGAGTCTAGATGGAAAGTCGATAAACGTAACAGGGAAGCAAAGAACAAAAAAGGTAAAAAGATTGCATCAAAGATTTTACGTTATTTTCCATTAAAGCCTAGACTTCAAAGGTTATTTATATCTTCAAAGACATCTTCTCTAATGACATGACATCATGATGAAAGAGTTGATAGAATAATGATGCACCCCGCTGATTCAATGGCATGAAAATCATTTGATGAACTTCATCCTTCATTTGATGGAATAATGAGGCACCCAGTTCTATTGCAAAGGGTTACATTGCACATGAATGTATGGATTTATGTTCAGGATATCTTCATACAATTGACACAAAATTTAATAGGCCAGAACGAAACTATGATAGTGGTCTAGAAAAATCTGATGCAGGATTATCTCTATTTCGTCAATCTGAAAAAATACTGGGGCCTCCAAAACAACATGATCTTGAAACAAATGAATTAGAAAAAGCATATATATACATATCGAAGAATTGCGATGAAATTCTACCATTTCTAGAGTATGATTTTTTTCTACATATCATATTTCATTGCCTTGTTTCTTTAGGAATATTTTTTTGTATGACATTTGTGGTTCAATTTAAATTTGTAGAGAGTTTGCACAAATTCATGTTGGTTCTACTCAACACTTGTCTGATGGTGAATGGAACAAATAATTTATTGAATGGTTTCAAGATAAGGTGAGTAATATATAAATATCAAATTTGAAAATCTAATATTAAGTTACCCATTTGGAAGTGATCAATTTTATTCTGTTGATAGGTTGCACAATTACATAAGAAGATGATAGTCGAATAATGGAAGATCACCTCACACTTTCACGTGGCCCTGCTAAATATGTATTACATTCTAATGATTACATTGTCAATGGATATAAATTCCTTGAAAAAAATTATGATAAAAATTTAAAGACTCAAAACTGTGATGTGGTTGTCGATGGTGAAACTGATAACATATCGAGAACATTGATTACTATGGAGTTTCAACCGATTTTCTTGAATTGTAATTCACGGGCAAAAGAGTTCTTTTGTTTGAATGAAAATGGTTTGATGCATATGATAAGACAAAGGTAGTGAAAATAGATGAGTATGACATTGTAAGTGTAAATTGGGGGCGATTAGTATTTTATGTTAATGATAATTTCAATAGAGATTGGTGTGTAGCGAGAAAGGTACAACCTCGTGATTACTATGAAATTGTCCAACAAAAGGACAATGAATTTGAAGATTTAGAAAATTCTTCACAAAATAAACGAAGAAGAATGATTGAGGTGGATATCTCCTTAAACTTTAACCTGTTCATCATTATACATTTTGATACATGATTTTTGTTAGTACATTATTGTTATAGTGTCTTAATTGTTTTTGCCAAGTATATGATTTTTAGAATGTTTTTTCAAATTTTTTGTTAGCACATTGTCTTTGTATTTTTGGTAGGTTTGATATGAAACCACCAAAAGATGAAAATATACTACCAATTATGCATATGTGCCACCAAGTTCTATAAGAAAGGTACGAGAAAGAGGTCTTAAATCTATGATATCTTTAGGGGTGTCAAGAACTGATATTTCATTTTCTTCATCTAATGATCAAGTTATGCAGAACAATTAATTTACTGAAACAAGTATGGATTTTTATTTTTATTAGTGTTATTAATTTGTACGGAAAATTTTAGTTCTAAATTTTTATTGTCGCTTTTGTTATACTAGGTGTGGCTGCAAAGGACGAGAAAAAGGTCTTAGATCTATGACTAATGCTCAATGAGTGCGAACAATGAACAAAAACTACTTGAGTGTTGAGAAAGGACATATTCCATCTTTCTTATCTACAGAGGAAATTATGCAATAGATCAAAACAAATTCATCAAGTATGATTACATTTTATTATGTTTTAGAATTGAATTGAATTTATTGTTAATGTTTATCTGATATGATTTCTTGCACTAGGTGCTCAAGGGGAGTCTCAAGGGCTTAAATCTATTTGCTCAATTGAAGATTCTGAAAATGAGGAGCGATATTTCAATCAAAATGATCATTATGTTACTCAAAGTATGTCAAGACCTTCTGTTGCTCAAAGATGGCGAACAATGAATAAAAAGTTTTTGACTTCTGAGAAAGAGCATAAGCAAGCTGATGTTCCAATTTCTCTTTCTATTGATGGTGTTATGGAGTCCACCCCAACATCTGAAACAAGTATGATTTCTTAATTTTTTTTCTTTTTTAGAATTGAATTTTATTTGATTCAAGTACTTTTACTGATACAATTTTTTGCATTAGATTTTTCTCAAGGATCACGAACAATGAATGAGCAATTTTTTGGCTTTTGAGAAAGAGTATATGCAATCTGATGTTGCATTTCTTCTTTCTAATGATAGTGTTATGGAGTCCACCCCAATATTTGAAACAAGTATGATTTTTTTTTCTTTTTCAGATTGAATTTAATTTAAATCAAGTAATTTTACTGATATAATTTCTTGCATTAGGTTTCTCTCAAGGATGGAGAACAACAGATAAAACATCTTTGGCTCATGAAAAAGAGGTTTGCATTCTAAAGTCGTCCAAAAATGACTATGGACCAGTTAGAAACTAGTCGCAAAATGATGTATGGACCAGTTGGTAACTAGTCACAAAAATGATTTAATGAGCAAAATTTCAATATCAATAAGTGCAAATAGGTACAGATATATGGTCCTGAAAAGTATTTTAAGGACTGGTGCTATACTAGTCGAGAAAAAGAGTCAACGATCAGCCCGATAATCTTGCCTCTGAAGATCCTTAGCGACTAGGGTTATAAGGACAAGTCTAAATGGTCGCTATTTCTCTTTTTGGGACCAGATTTTTACTTATAGCGACCATTTTCTCCTTCACTATTGGGCAGTTTTATTGTAGTGATATTTGAGTAAACGATTTAGCCGACAACTCCATTTCCAGCCGCCACTTCCAAACAAACATCACCACTCAAATTAAAATGTAAACCCGTTTAACTTATAAAAATAATATCAAAAATGTTAGTTCGAAGCTGAGTTAGATGATAGCTCGAACTTGATATGAAGTTTTGATGATTTAACAAACTTATCGATCTAACAAGGAACCAAATCCTTGTTATTGGAACTGCTCACAATAAGATGAATGATAAACTCAGTGTGAGGTATATTTGTGTGCTATCATCAAAAAGGGGGAAAATGTTATATTCTAGGTGTTTTGATGATCCTCACAAATGCAGGGACCTGGTTCCTGGCAGAGTGCTCTCGTCCAGATACAAATGGGTATAGTCATAAAAGCTGTCATGTCAGGTGGTAGGTGAAAAGTGCAGTATCCTACACCAATAAGAAGAGCGGACGAGATTGCATGTTTCAGTATCTCACAAATGCAGGGACCTGGTACCAGACAGAGTTTCCTCCATCAGATACATAATTGGTTACAGCTGTAAAGCTGTCACGTCAGAGGTTGGTAAGGCGTCAGTGTACTACACCAATCAGAATGGAGGAGGGTGTTTGTCCAACGGATAATAACTCTTTATGTTTGATACTTTTAGCATGACAAACACCATATTATATTCATTCATCCAAAGAAGGAAGTCAGCCAGCAAGCCTTTTCAAGAACTCATATAGAAGTTTGCAAGGGACCTGGTTCCCGCAAGCAAGGGACCTGGTACCCGCAAGACTGCGACGTGAAAAGGACGAAAAGACAGCTGTCAGAAAAGCTGTCATCTCTGATGCGGTAGGTGCACAGCTTTTCCAACAGCAGGCCTTCAGCCAATGGGATGACTTCAACGAATTTGTGGGAATTTATATTATCTCTTTCCAACAAACACAAATTCAAGACTTGGCAAATTAAATTTGGATTTTCTCTGAAAATTCACAAGCTTGAACAGAAGGCCATCTTCAAGGAAGAACATTGCTCAACTCAACAGAAGGACCTGATAGAGTTTCTTATTTGAGTATTGCAGATGAAACAAACCCAGGGACCTAGTAGAGGTACCAGGCTCTCATGATGACGAGCCAGTCGATTGCCAGCTGGAGACGGTACAGAAAGTAGGTGCACACTTCCCGATGGCGTCAGAAAGTGTGACTCTTCCAGCCAATGGCAAAGAAGTTTAGGAAAGTGACTTGCCCATATAAAAGGCACTTTCCTAAACACTTTGGGTAGTTTTTGCAACTTGATAAAAACTTTTCAAGAACTCTTGCAAAGGCTACTACCAAGCAAAGGCAGAATCATTCCAAGAACAGCAAAAATCTCTGGAGCTTTTTAGTGCAGCTGTTTAGGAATATATTCTCTTGTTCTTATATTGTAAACTATTCCTAAAACTATAAAGGAATCAGTGGGTAGTGTTGAAAGTCTAAGTTGTCCAAGTGGGATAGCTTAGTGGGTAGATAGTTTTCTACTTAGGCTTGTTAAGCAATAGGGATTGTTGCTTAACTGTAAGATTGATAACTCTTTCTTACGTTTGTTGTAATCGTGTTTTACTTTTGCTTTTGAAGATTAGTGAAAACGATTGAAAATCCTGTGGAACAGGTCGTGGTTTTACTCCCTTAAGCAAGGAGGTTTCCACGTAAAATCATTGTGTTGATTTTACTGCATTTAACTTTCTGGTAATTTTCTGGAGTGTAGTAAGGGACCTGGTCCATTACTTGTTAAGTGAAGGCACATATTCCATCAAGTGGTATCAGAGCAGGTGCTCTCTATCTGGTTAACACCAAGAGAGAAGTTCCTGCGAGAAATGGCGTCACTACTAAATAAGCAAAGAAATCAGTCTCCCACAAGACCTCCACTGTTTGATAGTAAGCTCTATAAATATTGGAAGATTCGAATGAGAGACTATCTCATGGCTGAGGACAGTGAAGTATGGGACGTCATATGTAAAGGTCCTTATGTGCCAACTATGGAGGTTAAAGATGGAGAGGTCACAAGAGTCATTCCCAAAACTAGAAAACAATTTAATGACTCTGACAGACTATTAGTCCAGAAAAATCATAAAGCAAGGAAGCTATTGATGTGTGGCCTTAGTATAAATGAATACGATCTGATTTCATCTTGTGAATCTGCCAAGGAAATTTGGGATCTGTTAGAAACAACTTATGAGGGCACTGAGGAAATAAGGAAATCTAAGCTAGATCTCTTTTCTACTCAGTTTGAAGATTTCACCATGAATGATGGTGAACTCATTCATGAAGTGCGCACCAGATTCTCCAACATCACAGATGAGCTCATGTTCCTTGAAGAACCTGTTCCTATTGTCAAGACTCCAGAAGGTAAAGACAAAGAAGGGGACCAGGTCTGTCCCAAGATAAGCAGAAGAGAAGTCTTCTTCGGGGCAGTAAAAAGAGAAATGGCTGCATGGGAAAAATCCTCAAGTGATTCAGATGATTCTGAAAACACAGATAATGGTTTTATGGCAAAGTCAGACGAGGAAGATTCTGATGAAAAGGTAACTCTATCTTATTTCAAGCAAAACTTGAATACCTTTTCTACTAGCAAGTTGAGAAAGCTAGCAGTTGTATTACTTGATTTGATAAGTGAGCTGACAAGTGAGAAGGATCCCATAAGCAACAGTCTAGATATCTCTCAAGATGGAAAAATTGCATTAGTTGCCCAAATATCTGATATTAAAAGTCAAATGCTTGTTCTAGAAGCTGAAAATCTAGAACTGAAGAAAAAGATGAAAGGGGTAACTAATAAAACTTCTAATGGAAAGAATGAGGCAAGCAGCTTGCAGCTGGAGCTTGAGAATAAGCTGCACACTGCTGAAATGAAGACCAAAATTGCATTAGAAAGAAATCTTGAGTTAGAGAGGGACCTGGTCCGTGTAAAAGAGGAACTGAAAAAATCTCTCAAATGGACCAATTCCTCTAAGATTCTTACAAATCTGATTGGTCAAGACAACAACAGTAGAAGAGGGTTAGGTTGTGACAAGATAAAATCCTCCTACAATCCTCGAAGCAAAAGTGTTCCTGATGCTGACAATCTGTTGTCTAAGAATTGTTGTCGAAATGGAAATCATAAGAAAGATTGTCCAATTTTGGAAAAATTTGAAGGAAGTTCGTCAAATTATTCCAAAAAGCTGAAAAGAGCTAAAGAAAGACATGTGAAGTTTGTCCGATCTGAAAATAATCAAGAAAAGAAAGAAAGGGGACCTGGTCTTCATGCTAAATTTGTCAGATCCGACAAAAATGTGGAAACGGAGCGCAAGGGACCTGGTCCTCGCTATCGTTTTAGCAAGAACACTTTGCCGCCTTGGACAGGAAGGTTTCTTGTTAAGCCTTTTGATAGTTATTGGGAACTCTGTTTGAAGTGGGTTCCTAAGTCTAACAAGTAATTCTGGTGCAGAAGAGAGGAAGCAGTCAGTGTTTGTTTATAAATAGCAGTTGCTCAAAACACATGACTAAGAAGGTTACAAAACTTCCTCTCTCTCAAGACACTTCAAGGTGGAGGTGTCTCTTTTGGCGAATGGCAAGAAACGCTACACTATTGGTGTAGATTTGTGATGAATGAAATGAAGCTAAGCTCTTATCAGATAACTGTTTTGTCACAAACTTGCTCTCTCGGGCGATGATTTTGATAGAAAAGAGATGCAAGAACATGTATATTGCTGATCTGTTTACTGCTCATTGTGATAGTCTCACTGAACTTAGTGCTCAAGGTATGAATGCTGAGGTATGATTAAGGAGACGTGCTCATGAGTGTTGCTTTGCTGCACAAACCTGTGTCAGGGGACCTGGTCTAAGTATGCATAAAATGATATTTGCAAATGACAAAGGTTGTGACGATGATGTTAAGGAGAAGCAGATCAGACCTCCTTCAGCAAGACTTATCAGGGGTATACTAAAAATGGTCATGTGTTTATTGATGAGTCTAGAAGATTTTAGAAGTTGCAAGGAAAGAAGTTTCTGAGATAGAAGAGTTGCTTCAGAATCAGAGAGATGGTTTAAATAGTGAGTTTGCTGAAGAACATCCTCATGAATCCAACAATCTCAAAGAAGATGATGCAGATGATGAACCTGATGAGGGACCTGGTCTTCTAGACAGTGCTGAACAAAGATGATGCAGTTCAAACTGATAATGTGAATTTTGAAGGTGAGAATGAAGAAGCTAATCAAACTCAGTTTGAAAGAAGCGAACTCTGATAGTCGATTCCCCAACAAGCTGATCGGTTGTCCAAGTTGCTCCTCAACAATGTCTTCAAGAGAGGTAAAATTGTCAAAAAACTCTTCTCTTTGAATTCAATATGCAAGGAACTGCTGATCATTCAGGTACATATTGATGATGTCATCTTTGAGGCAATCTTTGAGGTGTTGTGTGAAGAGCTTATTTCTATTTCACTCATTGAAAGTGAGTGTTGAAATAAGCATGATGGAAGAATTAAATTTCTTCTTAGAGCTACAGATTTAGCACAACATGAAAGCTTTGTAAGAAGGAAGATCAAGTGGATGACATCTTCACTGAAGCTCTAAGCACGGACCAGTCAAATACTCTCATAGGAGCTTAGCTACAGAGAAGAAGATAGCACAACATTCAGGGGTCATTGATGTCTGATCAAAGAAAGAACCTGGTACCAGTTCAATGAAGGCTGCTGAGAAAATCTTAAGTCATCTGAAGAAGATAGAGGACCTGGTCCTATTCTGTCCATCGGGAGACTTTTTGATTTGTAGTACATGGTGTTGTTGATTATGCTAAGTATCAAGCTGATAGATTGAGTACCTCAAGAGTGGATTATGTTATGCGCTGATCTTTCACTCATGTGGAATTAAAAGGCAAGATTCAATTGCTCTTTCATCAACTGAGGTAATAAATGTAGCAAGTGCAGCTTGATGGTGTCAACTCTTGTGGATCAGGAAACATCTTGAAGCTCATAAAAATCTGGCTGAATTAATCAAGATGATGATGGAAATGCTAAAACCTTCTTGAATGGATCCTACCTGAAGCAATCAACTCTTTTAATGACTATGAAAAGGGAGCAGGTATCCTTGCTTTTCGGTTATGTATGTTTTAGCAAATTCAGTTTCATACCTTTTGTAGGTATACACACATGGAAAAGGGGATGAAGAAAAAGGGAGGTCAGGATAGATCTAGGCAATGACATTCAAACTACAGAGAGGGACCTGATCCTTTCTCGAAGGTTAGAAATCTTAACATTGCAGTTTGAATTATGCATGAGAACCATTGAAAATGCCACATGTCTGTCCTTCAGGAATCTGACTGTTGTCTCATCTTTTGAGTGCCAAAATGATACCTTATTTTCTCTTTCTTTATATTCCATGTTTCTTTCTATTTCCCCAGAAAAATTGAGTTGTCTTCCAAATATCAAGGTGCTTCAAAATTTTCTTTTCTCTTCTTTTCAAACACACTTCAAATTGTTAACCCCTTGATTCTTGCTGGAGAATTCTTTGATGAAAATGTTTTAAGTGTGAAGAGGGATCTGGTCCTCCATGAAAAATGAAGAAGTGGAAAAGATGATGCTCAAAAAGGAGAAGTTGATATTCTGAGAACTCAAAGTTTTCTGAAGAGGAAGGTGAAAAAAAAAAAAAGGAAAGAAAATCTTTTTGGTTCCTCAATTGTTGATCAATTCATCTCGGAGGCCTTGAGTTGTTTGTGTTACCAATCTTTCTGTTATGAAAAACTCAGGCTGGTGTTGGAAGCTATGACAGTTGCTCGTGTTATCTGGAATACTGAAATGGGTTGTTTAAAGGTCCAGCTTCTGTAACAACACTATCAGAGGGACCTGGTGCCAACAAAAAAAAATAATAAAAATTGGCAGCCCTGAAGGTTAAACATAGAGGTTGGGTTGCACATCATGTTGTACGCTAAGAGAAGATTCTTGAAATCTTATGCTAGGGATATGCTCTACTAATTCTATTCTTTCAATCCCTTGCCTCTAAATCATCCCTTCTCTTCCTACCTCTCTATGTCAGTCCTCATTTATCTCTTGGGCATTGTTCTGGTTTTCATCTGTAATCATACATGCAATGCTTTGATGACTGATCTTTTGTTTATGGATGTTAAATGTCTTGTTTCTACTGACTTGTCTCATTACTTTATGCCTTTTTGCTCATGCTCTGTGTTGCCCAAGTGGCCATGAATTTGCAAGAACTATATTTTTGTCAACTTGGTTTACTGCTTTAACCCTTTTTTATGATGTCAAAAGGGGGAAAGTTGTTAAGGTAAGGTATGAGATCAATAGTGTTATAACTGCTTGAAGAAGACATGGTCACATCGATAGGAGGAATCAATGGTATCTACTTGAAGAGATATGGTCATGCTGATAGGGGGAATAAATGCTTGCTACCTGACGAGGACCTGGTCCTGTCGATAGGGGGAAGAAGATGTTTGTCATCATCAAAAAGGGGGAAGATGATATGTTGATGTTTTGATGATTCGACAAACTTTAGGGATGATTAAACTGCAGTTACCCCAAGAATTCTTTTTGATAGGGGGAACTGATGAATAAGTATGTCATCATCAAAAAGGAGGAAAATGCTATGTTGATATTTTGATGAGTTGACAAACTTCGAGATGATGAAACTCAAGTTACCCTAAGAATTCTTTTTGATAGGGGGAACTGGTGAATAAGTATGTTATCATCAAAAAGGGGGAAAATGTTAGTTCGAAGCTGAGTTAAGATGATAGCTCGAACTTGATATGAAGTTTTGATGATTTAACAAACTTATCGATCTAACAAGGAACCAAATCCTTGTTATTGGAACTGCTGACAATAAGATGAATGATAAACTCAGTGTGAGGTATATTTGTGTGCTATCATCAAAAAGGGGGAAAATGTTATATTCTAGGTGTTTTGATGATCCTCACAAATGCAGGGACCTGGTTCCTGGCAGAGTGCTCTCGTTCAGATACAAATGGGGTACAGTCATAAAAGCTGTCATGTCAGGTGGTAGGTGAAAAGTGCAGTATCCTACACCAATAAGAAGAGCGAACGAGATTGTATGTTTCAGTATCTCGCAAATGCAGGGACCTGGTACCAGACAGAGTTTCCTCCATCAGATACATAATTGGTTACAGCTGTAAAGCTGTCACGTCAGAGGTTGGTAAGGCGTCAGTGTACTACACCAATCAGAATGGAGGAGGGTGTTTGTCCAACGGATAATAACTCTTTATGTTTGATACTTTTAGCATGACAAACACCATATTATATTCATTCATCCAAAGAAGGAAGTCAGCCAGCAAGCCTTTTCAAGAACTCATATAGAAGTTTGCAAGGGACCTGGTTCCCGCAAGCAAGGGACCTGGTACCCGCAAGACTGTGACGTGAAAAGGACGACAAGACAGCTGTCAGAAAAGCTGTCATCTCTGATGCGGTAGGTGCACAGCTTTTCCAACAGCAGGCCTTCAGCCAATGGGATGACTTCAACGAATTTGTGGGAATTTATATTATCTCTTTCCAACAAACACAAATTTAAGACTTGGCAAATTAAACTTGGATTTTCTCTGAAAATTCACAAGCTTGAAAAGAAGGCCATCTTCAAGGAAGAACATTGCTCAACTCAACAGAAGGACCTGATAGAGTAAAGAAGAATCTTTGTTGTATTTAGAGCTTTGTGTCTATGTACTTACATTGTAAATCTGTTCCTAACCTATAAAGGATTCAGATATTTGTTTTGGGTTTGTAAAAGTCTAAATCAGTTAAGGCTAACTGATTTAGTGGGCAACATTGGTTTGTTGCTTAGTCAAATTCTAAGTCATCTAGAGTTAGGTGGTTTAGTGGGCGGTGTTGTATCCGCTTAGGCTCTTCAAGTAATAGGTAGATTACTTGATCGTGAGATTAATAACTTTTTCTCACATTGTTTGTAACCGGGTTTCGCTTTTGCTTGAGAAGATTAGTGAAGACGGTTGTAAATCCTGTGCAACAGGTCGTGGTTTTACTCCCTTGAGCAAGGAGGTTTCCACGTAAACTGCTTGTGTTGTGTTCTTTATATTGTTTAATCTTCCGCACTGTTCTTGCTGTGTCAAGGGACCTGGTCCGTTGACTGGTAGTGGTCGCACATATTCCATCAAAAAAGTTTGATAAAATTTATTTGGGTCCTCTTGATTTCTCTTTAACCGTCGATTTTTAAATGATTAGCCATTAACAAACTCCAATTCTTCATCACTCTTGTACGAGTCCCTTTTAGGTTTGCAAAATTATTTTCAAAGAAAATTGAATTTGAAGTAATTTGATAAGACGTTAAGCTTTGTGGTTTTGGAAATGAAATGTTCCACGGAAGAAGATGTTGGGGAAATATTAAAAATTTCACAATGATAATAATAAATAACTTTATTATTTAATATAATAATAGTCCTGAAAATAAGATAAAAATAACTACGATGATAGATAATAAAATTAGTGCATAAAATAGATAAATACTTGAGTTGTGCTGGGCACTGTCCTAAGAAACTATTTCAATGGTGCTAAATATTTCCCCAAGATTAACAAGCTCTTTCCTATCTTAAATAGAAATTATAAATATCAACAAATTAATTAACATCAGCAAATTGATAGGGGAATATAAATAAACAAAGCCAAAATCATAATTATTAAACCCATAAAAAGTGAAATGAACGAGAGGAAATAAGGCAGAATATTTTGTTCATTTCTATATCAACCGGAGGAAGAAAAGAGAGCATTTTATAGTGTTAGAAAGAAATGAAATCATGACAAGTCGCCAGCCTACATGCAAGAAGACGTATGGATGAAGATGTGTAAGAAGGACAAAAATCTTGCCTTAATAAAAATACTTGTCATTGTTTCAGTAAATAATTTCAAAATAATTTAATTATTTGGATTTGTAAATATATTTAATAAAATGATCTTTTGAAATAAAATATTTTGATTACAATCCCCACTTATTTCAAAAAAAATTTATAAAATCATAACTTGCTGGATTTTTAGGACAAAATGCAATAGGTTTGGTGTCTTTCGAACTATGAACCAAACTTAGATCGATAAAATTTAATTTATATTATAGAATTACCGGTGAAATATAATATTTCTATGAACCAAATAATTCTAGTTGTAAATCAGAGACTTTACTAATCACATTTTGACCACAGTAATTTTGCTGTTCAACGCGATATTGCGCCTATAGCCCATGCGTGTGGTATTCATGAGAGCTCTAGAGACTAGGTCAAAGTCTTATAGGAGCAGCCACACTTCAACTCTCATATAGGGGATTTCATCAAGTATACACTGCTTTAAATACACCATCCTTATGTTAAGGACTATGAAATCATTAAGAGTCAATAATTCATCCCTCATTTATAGTAGCAGTTTCAAACACTCTTAGTTAGTGCATAGAGCCAATATGGACTTGTTATTACCCATATGAAATTACTTCATGGGATCTCCATCTCTAGTAACTACCAATTGGCTTTAAACCCATTTCTATTGAGGTCTGAAGAATTAATTTTCTTCCCACGGGTTTCGTCAGTGAATCACAATTCTTGCTTCACATAATCAATTGCAATTATTTCATCTTTGAGCAGCTTCTTAACGACATCATGCCTCAATTTCATGTGTCGGGTCTTACAACGATAAGATTCATTCTTCGCAATAGCAATTGTAGCTTCAAAATCCCAGTGTACAAACACATGAGACAATTCATTCTTATCAAAGATATCAACAATTCATACTTATCAAAGGGATCAACAATTCATTCTTTATCGAAGAGATCAACAATTCATCTTTTATCGAAGGGATCAACAATTCATTCTTCACCAAAGGGATCAATAATTCATTCTTTATTGAAGGGATTAATAATTAATCCTTTATCGAAGGGATCAACAATTCATTCTTCACCAAAGGGATCAATAATTCATTCTTTATTGAAGGGATTAATAATTAATCCTTCATCGAAGGAATCAATAATTCATCCTTCACATCAAAGGGATTAGCTGAAACTTCATCCTTTATCAAAGGGATATTCGCTAAGAATTTTCTTAGTCATTCAGCCTCAGAACCAGCCAACTCCAGAGCTACAAACTCTGACTCCATAGTTGATCTAGCAATGATCGTCTGTTTAGTTGATTTTCACGATATTGCACCACCGCCTAAGGTGAACACATATCCAGTAGTGACTTTCATCTCATATGAATCAGAGACCCACGCTACATCACAATACCTTTCTAAAGTAGAAGGAAATCCACTATACTTGATAACATAATTCATGGTTCCTCTCAGATATTTCATCATTTTATTAAATGCACACCAATGCTCTTTATTCGGATTATGAGTATATCTACTCAATATACACACAACATATGCAATATCAGGCCTAGTAAAATTCATTAAATGCAATAGACTTCAATAAATTAAGCATATTAGACTGACCAACTGGATCACCATAATTTTTTTTAATTTAGAGTTAGTATCATAAGGAGTGACCACAGGTGTCACCTCAAAACATTCAAACTTTTTAAGAAGTCTTTCCACATAGTATTCTTGTGACAACAATATACCATCTTCACTCTGCATACGCAAATTGTATTGGATCAAATTCATACAAAATTTGAATTAAATTCATTCATTTGGGCTAAATAATTAATTTGGGCTTTACAAATAAGTAATTCCATCTTATTAAATTCAAATCCAAGGTTCATTTCACCTTGAAGCCCAAACCCATGCCACGTGTCATAGTGACTAGGCATCCAAGACCAACAAGGTGACGCCACATGTCCAAATGAGGTGGTAGTCCCAATCAAATGCAAGAACAAATAAAAATGTGCCAAGTGTCAAAATGACATTCTTTGGCCAATCACAAGCAACTTTGTCCACTCCCTACAATTATAAATAAGGGATAGACATGACACTCAAGGGGAGCCAGAAACTCCTCAACAAGCATTTAACAAATTGGAGAAAGCTACAACATCAACATCAATAGTTCTTCGAAGGAGTGATCAATGAAGTTCTTCCCAGAGATCGACTTACAATGAGAAGCACTTTTCGACGTCCCAGAGATCGACAACATCTCAAGGAGGTCTACATCATCCAACAATTCGGGAAATACGCTACTGAAGACCCTCGAATAACGGAGAAACTTATGAGAGAGAATCAAGAGAACAACGAAATTCTACTCACTGTTGACACCCAATTTTGACTCTCCCCGATAATAATTAATTAACGAGCTTCTAAATCCTAAACGATTTGAAATAATTAGATTTTATTAAAATTTAAAAGGTTTTTCAAGTTATTCTAAATTAACCTTATCGCTCTTTTATAGCTTTTCGATAATATATGATTTACATAATTATGTATAAGATTAGTATATTTTATGATTATTCGAAAGTTGTCTCAAAAATTTTTTTTTTAATTTTTGCTTAAATATTTTACTAAAATCATATAGAAGTTTACATTATTTTTATCAATTATCTTATAACTAAATCGATTATTTAATTTCGTTAAAAAATTAAGAAGATTATTTAATTAATTTACCTCATCTAGGTATCAATTTTAATCCCTTGGGACAAATCATTTTAGGCCTCTTATATTTTAACTTGTCAGCAGCCCATCTCCCATATTTTTCCAAATAACCCCCCATTTTCAGATTTTGGCCCACCCCACCCCGTAATTCCCTTTAATTCTCAGCCCCAAAATCATCCCAGCCCATCTAAATGAACCCGGCCCACCTAATATCAATACCCGGCCCAAATACCCTTTCTCATCTTCAACAAACTACAAAGAAATCCAGAATCTCCAAGTGAAAATTACACAAGTGAAGGTCTTTTATTTAATAATTACCACTTTTAAGTATACTTTTTATTTATTATCATTTGTGTCAACTTTTAGCAATACTTATTTAGAATAATTTTAAACAACTTTAATACATGTTTAATACAACACTAATTCATAATGCAAGCTTCAGTTTATAATTTTTCTTAAAACTTACATATGTCATACAAATGAATTATAACTATTTTTAATACACATTTAATACTTTTTTTCTCACCACATAATTTTTATATAATATAAGTGAATTATATATAGCATTTTAACACAAATTGTGTAACGATATAAACATAGAAAATTTCATAACATCATACATAATATTAGACATGCGTTAATACTTAATTAGAAGACAAAAAAATAATCTGAATTTTTATAGTAAACTAATCAACTTCTAAAATAAAATGCTAAAAAAGATTCTATTCCGTATTTTTTATTCTTTATCATAAGACCTAACATTCTTGCAAGTTTTCATGTTGTGATCTTGTTATCCATAGTTTATGTTGAGTGACTTTCTTTTAAAAAATAATTATTTATTTTATTCTCTAATTCGTAAGCTACATAAAATATAAATCAATAATTAATTAGACAAGTAATCTAATCGTAAGAAATGCAGAGACATAATAAACGGCCAAATGAATTAAATTTAAACTAAAAATGTATTACACTCATTTTAAAGTTGAATTAGAACTGAAATAAACATGAATTCCAAATGAAGCAAACGAAAGAGCACTATGTGGTTTGTAAAACGAATAAAACTTACATCAATAATGAATTAAACAAGTAATTCAATCATAACAAATCAATCAATAAACTCCAAATGAATTAATTTGTGTTAAAAGTGAATTAAAAAAATATTAAGGTTGAATTAGAAGAGAGAATTATGCATGGATAAAAAAATGTACCTAATGAAACACCAGACAATGATCTATAGAGTGAATTAAGTTTATATCAATAACGAATTAAACAAGTAATTCAATCATAACAAATCAATCAATAAACTCCAAATGAATTAATTTGTGTTAAAAGTGAATTAAAAAAATATTAAGGTTGAATTAGAAGAGAGAATTATGCATGGATAAAAAAATGTACCTAATGAAACACCAGACAATGATCTATAGAGTGAATTAAGTTTATATCAATAACGAATTAAACAAGTAATTCAATCATAACAAATCAATCAATAAACTCCAAATGAATTAATTTGTGTTAAAAGTGAATTAAAAAAATATTAAGGTTGAATTAGAAGAGAGAATTATGCATGGATAAAAAAATGTACCTAATGAAACACCAGACAATGATCTATAGAGTGAATTAAGTTTATATCAATAACGAATTAAACAAGTAATTCAATCATAACAAATCAATCAATAAACTCCAAATGAATTAATTTGTGTTAAAAGTGAATTAAAAAAATATTAAGGTTGAATTAGAAGAGAGAATTATGCATGGATAAAAAAATGTACCTAATGAAACACCAGACAATGATCTATAGAGTGAATTAAGTTTATATCAATAACGAATTAAACAAGTAATTCAATCATAACAAATCAATCAATAAACTCCAAATGAATTAATTTGTGTTAAAAGTGAATTAAAAAAATATTAAGGTTGAATTAGAAGAGAGAATTATGCATGGATAAAAAAATGTACCTAATGAAACACCAGACAATGATCTATAGAGTGAATTAAGTTTATATCAATAACGAATTAAACAAGTAATTCAATCATAACAAATCAATCAATAAACTCCAAATGAATTAATTTGTGTTAAAAGTGAATTAAAAAAATATTAAGGTTGAATTAGAAGAGAGAATTATGCATGGATAAAAAAATGTACCTAATGAAACACCAGACAATGATCTATAGAGTGAATTAAGTTTATATCAATAACGAATTAAACAAGTAATTCAATCATAACAAATCAATCAATAAACTCCAAATGAATTAATTTGTGTTAAAAGTGAATTAAAAAAATATTAAGGTTGAATTAGAAGAGAGAATTATGCATGGATAAAAAAATGTACCTAATGAAACACCAGACAATGATCTATAGAGTGAATTAAGTTTATATCAATAACGAATTAAACAAGTAATTCAATCATAACAAATCAATCAATAAACTCCAAATGAATTAATTTGTGTTAAAAGTGAATTAAAAAAATATTAAGGTTGAATTAGAAGAGAGAATTATGCATGGATAAAAAAATGTACCTAATGAAACACCAGACAATGATCTATAGAGTGAATTAAGTTTATATCAATAACGAATTAAACAAGTAATTCAATCATAACAAATCAATCAATAAACTCCAAATGAATTAATTTGTGTTAAAAGTGAATTAAAAAAATATTAAGGTTGAATTAGAAGAGAGAATTATGCATGGATAAAAAAATGTACCTAATGAAACACCAGACAATGATCTATAGAGTGAATTAAGTTTATATCAATAACGAATTAAACAAGTAATTCAATCATAACAAATCAATCAATAAACTCCAAATGAATTAATTTGTGTTAAAAGTGAATTAAAAAAATATTAAAGTTGAATTAGAACTGAAATAAACATGAATTCCAAATGAAGCAAACGAAAGAGCACTATGTGGTTTGTAAAACGAATAAAACTTACATCAATAATGAATTAAACAAGTAATTCAATCATAACAAATCAATCAATAAACTCCAAATGAATTAATTTGTATTAAAAGTGAATTAAAAAAATATTAAAGTTGAATTAGAAGAGAGAATTATGCATGGATAAAAAAATGTAACTAATGAAACACCAGACAATGATCTATAGAGTGAATTAAGTTTATATCAATAACGAATTAAACAAGTAATCTAATAGTAACAAATAATAAACTACAACATGAATTAAATTTGCGTTAAAAGTGTATTACACAATATTAAAATTGAATTAGAAGAAAAAATTAAAAATGAAAAACATAACTAACGAAAGACAAGACAATAATTTATAGATTGAATTAAACTTGTATTATTCATGAATAAATTATGTATTATAAGTATCTTATAAATTATTTTGGTTTGATTCTCTAAAAACATGAGTGATGTTTGCAATATGTATTGTGTCTATGTTATAAATGTATTTACAAGTGTTTTCTTAAATTATTTTGATTGATATCACTATAAAAAAAAAGAGTGAAGTTTGTAATACAACTTTAATACAATTGCGATATAGTTTCACAAACTTCACTTTTTTCGAGTTTCAATCTATTTTTTTTTTCAAAATCAATTATAAACTTAATTAAACCCTCTTAAAATTGAGATATAAACTTTAAACGACATTTTAAATTATTTGTAGGAAACTACCTATCCAAATTAATCACAAATCCATAAAATTCAAAGTTTGAAGCTTTATAATGACCATCAATGGTGAACTCTTGTTTCTGTAATTTTAGATATCTGAAATTTCTACTTAAAAACATGATTTTGTACAAATTTTTGGTCTTTTTATTCCTCTTTTCAGTTTGTTTTTGGATAAAATTAGTGATATATGAGCAAAAACTGATTGAGGATGGATTTTTAGATGAAACGCTCAAAGAAGAAAAAGAAAAAGAAAAGGAAGAAGATAAAAAACGCATAAGAAAGAGACGAAGAAGTAGAGGAGTAAAAAAAGAAAGGAAAGAGAAGCATAGGAGTAAAAGACAGAAAGAGACGAAGAAGCAGAACAATGAAAATAAAAAATGGAAAAAGGGTTGAGAAAAGAGGCGCTGTACGATTTTCTTAATTCTAAAAAAAGTTATATTTAGTTTAAAAAATTATGTTGATATAGATGGTAAATATTTTTATAATATAGCATATTTATGTGATTTACCCAATCTCCAACGCAATAGCCTCCAACGAAAATACACGGAGCGTACGACGACAAGCGCGTGGGCAGCAACGCGGAAAGTCCGTCCGTGATTCCAACAATTTCAAAGGATTGAGTGCGTGATGAAGACGTTCACATCCATTGGCACGTGACTCACGACCAGCGTCGCCTTTTGTGCGTACAACAGGGCACCTGCATTTTTCTGTCGAGCAGGTTACGCGGTTCTGTACTTGGCAACGGGATATCACGCCACCTAGCACCCCAAGGACAAGCAATCGATCCTAGCCTCCCACCCCCTTTCCTCTTCTGGAATGAGTCAAATTCTTAAAAGAAAAGAGTGATTCCTTTAATAGTGAAAGTTTTTCTCTTTTCAAATTTTGAGTTCGGTTTTCCCCCCTTTGGAGAACCCTAATTCTGGGTATATATATTCTCTTTTTCTTCACACAAGGGAGGGGGATTTTGTTTGGGGGGAAATTCCAGTAGGAGATTTTCACTAATGCAAAGAAAGCTTGAGGAAATAATTTAGAATACACTTAAGTATACTTTGTGAACAGAGAAGATACTATTTTAGTGTTTAAGTTCAATCTTCCGTTCGGATTCTTTGCTTATTGTTCGCATGCAAGTCTTTGTTGCGGAAGCCGAATATATAGAGAGTGATGGAATCACAACTACTATATCTAAAAGTAGCTAATAAATAGTAAATGAGACAACAACAAAAAGAACACCAGGAATTAACGAGGTTCGGCAAACTTTTGTTTTCTTTTGCCTACTCCTCAGACACAAACAACCAATATTTATTTCACTCCAAAAGAGTACAAGTGAAATACTACAAGAGAGAAAGAAGAACAAATGCCTTAGGAGATGAGAAGGCAAGTGAGAGGTGTGTTACAAATGAATTAGGAGCTACCTATTTATAGGAGTGAATTCTTCCTATTGATGTCATCCATGACATCACAATATGTCAAAAATGTCAACATTTACCTTGTGAAATCAATTTATGGTTCACCTAAATTTCACCTACAAAAGTTGCTATCTTGTCTTTTCTACCAATGAAGAATCATCCTCCTAACTACCATATCTTCTCATTAATCCATTTTTGAATCTTGTCAAATTTAACAAATCTCCACCTTGGCAAGATTTTCCATTTTCAACTTTCTCTCAACAACAATTTTGATTGTGTCTTCAACCCTAATCTTCAATGTTCAACAATGTTGATCAAGTTCAAACAATGTTGAAACTTGACTGCAGTCACCACTTTTGTCAACATATCGGCAGGATTATCTGTAGTATGAATTTTCTGCATTATGACTCCACCATCTTCTATGATTTCTCGTATGAAATGATATCGGACGTCAATGTGCTTCGTCCTTGCATGATAAACTTGGTTCTTTGCTAATTGAATAGCACTCTGACTATCACAAAATATTGTGATTTCTTCTTGTCCAATACCAAGCTCTCTAAGCAATCCTCGAAGCCAAATTGCTTCCTTCGCAGCCTCTGTAATTGCCATGTACTCTGCCTCAGTGGTAGACAAAGCAACTGTTGACTGCAAAGTAGACTTCCAACTAACTGGTGCATTTGCAATAGTGAAAACATAACCAGTAGTTGATCTTCGTTTGTCCAAATCACCTGCATAATCTGAGTCACAATATCCAACAAGATATTGACTATCTTTCTGCTCGAAAACCAAACCAACATCTACAGTATTATGAATATACCGTAGAATCCATTTTACAGCCTGCCAATGATCCTTTCCAGGATTGTGCATGTACCTGCTTACAACTCCAACAGCGTGTGAAATATCTGGCCTTGTGCAAACCATTGCATACATCAAGCTACCAATAGCATTAGCGTATGGTACTCTTGACATATATTCTCGTTCAGCTTCATTATTAGGTGACATAGCATCACTAAGCTTAAAATGAGGAGCAAGCGGAGTGCTAACCGACTTCGTTTTTTTATTCATACCGAATCGCTTTAGTACTCTCTTCAAATATTCCTTTTGAGATAAATAGAGTTTCTTTGAATGTCTATCTCTTTTTATCTCCATGCCAAGAATCTTCTTTGCCTCACCCAAATCCTTCATCTCAAACTCCTTTCTTAGTTGAATCTTTAGCTTCTCAATTTCCTCTTGACTCTTAGAAGCTATCAACATATCATCAACATATAGGAGAAGGTATATAAAGGAATTATCTTCAAGCTTGCGCAAATACACACAATGATCGTATTTGCTTCTTATGTACCTTTGCTGCAACATAAACTTGTCAAATCGTTTGTACCATTGTCTAGAAGATTGTTTCAATCCGTACAATGATTTTTCAAGTTTGCACACCATATTTTCTTTTCCATCAACTTTGAATCCTTCTGGCTGAGTCATGTAGATTTCCTCTTCCAAGTCTCCATGTAAAAATGCAGTTTTTACATCCAACTGAACTAGTTCCAAATTTAACTGTGCTACCAAAGCCAACAAAACTCTAATGGAGGAGTGTTTCACAACTGGAGAAAACACCTCATTATAATCAATTCCCTCCTTTTGAGCATATCCTTTGGCCACCAATCTTGCTTTGTAGCGAACATCTTCTTGGTTAGGAAATCCTTCTTTCTTTGCAAATACCCATTTGCACCCAATTGCTTTCTTGCCTTCTGGGAGATTGGCCAATCTCCATGTATGATTCTGATGAAGGGACTGCATTTCTTCATCCATGGCAATCCTCCACTTATCTTCTTCTGAACTTTGGACTGCGTCTTTATAAGTGGTAGGAATGTCATCAGCTGCAATTGAGTCCGCACAAGCCACCATATCTATGAGTCGAGCAGGTTTTCTTAATGTCCTTTTTGGCTTGCCGGTTGCTATTGATTCAAGTTGTGGTTGAGGTTCTTGAGATGGAACCTCTTCTTCGACTGGCTCTCCTTCAAGAGGAAAATTTTCTGTTGTTTCCTCGTTTGATCCCTGTGTTGGGAAAATTATCTTTCCCTCAAACTCCACCTGCTTTGAAGCACCATCAATTTGTTTGACTTCTTCAACTGTTACCTTATTTGTCAAGGTAGATTCATCAAAGGTAACATCCCTGCTGAAAATGACTTTTCTTGTCTCTGGACACCATAAACGGTATCCTTTGACTCCAGAAGTAATTCCCATAAATAAAGCTTTCTTTGCTCTTGGGTCCAATTTTGACTCTCTTACATGATAATATGCAATTGAGCCAAATACATATAAAGAACCATAATCTTCAGCAGGTTTTCCATACCATTTTTCAAATGGTGTCTTCCCACCAATAGCAGCAGATGGTAGACGATTAATGAGGTGGCACGCATATGTTATTGCCTCAGCCCAAAATTCTTTGCCCAAGCCAGCATTGGACAACATACATCGAACTTTCTCCAGCAAAGTTCGGTTCATGCGTTCTGCCACTCCATTCTGTTGTGGTGTATTTTTTACGGTGAAATGTCTAACGATGCCATTTTCCTCACAAATTTTCTGAAAAAGATCATTTTTGTATTCGCCACCATTGTCTGTGCGAAGACACTTGATCTTTCTGCCACTTTGAGTTTCTATCATCGCCTTCCATTTGAGAAAAATTCCCAATACTTCATCTTTTGTTTTCATCGTATACACCCACAATCTTCGAGAAAAGTCATCAACAAAGGTTACAAAATAGTGTTTCCCACCTAATGAAGGTGTTTTGGAAGCACCCCAAACATCCGAATGAACATAATCCAAAATACCTTTAGTATTATGGATAGCTGTTCCAAATTTAACCCTTGTTTGCTTTCCCTTAATACAATGCTCACAAAACTCCAAGTTGCAAGTTTTTACTCCTTTTAGCAATCCTTGATCTGATAAAGTTTTCAAGGATTTCCCTCCAGCATGCCCCAAGCGCATATGCCACAGCTTGGTCATTTCTGCCTCCTTCTCGTCATTGGATGTTGTTGCCGCTGTCCCAATAACTGTACTACCTTGATAGTGGTACATGTTATTATTTCTTCGAATTGCCTTCATTACCACCAGTGCACCAGAGCATATTCTCATCACGCCATTATCTGCTATGACTTTGAACCCCTTTGATTCTAGGGCTCCTACAGAAATGAGATTTTTCTTCAAATCTGGTACATATCGAACATCTGTTAATGTTCTACTTAATCCATCATGGTTCCTTAATCGGATTGAACCAACACCATATGCGGTAAGAGGATTATTGTTTGCAGTGTGAATAACTCCACATTCTCCTTCTTGTAAATCAATAAACCAGTCCCGATTGGGACACATATGATAACTACAAGCTGAATCCATCAACCATACATCAGATGATTTGGATGGATCTGTTGTAACTAGTGAGTAATCGGAATCATCACAATCAGCCACATTTGAATCCATGACAGCCTTCCCATTATTTGGTTTGGCTTTGCTATTCAACTTTGGGCAGTCTTTCTTCCAATGCCCTTTTTCTCGGCAAAAGGCACATTCATCTTTGCTGAGTCTCGATCTTGACTTGGATCTCCCTTTCTTCGTTCTCATATGATTTTGAGAACGACCTCTCGCAACTAGTGCTTCTGCTTCTCCGCCTTTTTGTTTTTCTCTCTTTCTTTGTTCATAACTGTATAAGGCAGAACAAACTTCTTTGAGAGATACTTCATCATTCCCATGCAGTAGAGTCGTTTCAAGATGCTCAAACTCATCGGGAAGTGAACTTAACAACATTAAGGCCATATCTCCATCCGTAAAAGTCACGTCCATATTTCGCAAATCTGTCGCCAACTTATTAAAGCTGGTGATATGATCATTCATTGTGCTACCGGGAACATAAGTGAAGCGTAACAGTCTTCTTTTCATGTAAAGTTTATTTTGACTGTTTTTCTTCAAGAATTTCTCCTCCAATGAATTCCATAATTTATTTGCAGATGTTTCCTTCGTGTATGCATACTTTTGTTCTCTTGCAAGGTAAGATCGAATGGTACCGCAAGCAACACGGTTGATAATCTTCCAATCTTCTTCTCCTACACCGTCTGGTTTCTTTTCTTCAATGGCAATATCTAGCCCTTGTTGAAAAAGAACATCAAGGACCTCGCCTTGCCACATTCCGAAATGTCCTGACCCGTCAAAAATTTCAACTGCAAATTTCGCATTTGACACAATTCTTGTCATAAGCGAAGATGCCAATGATGACGTATTATTGACACTTGATGTGGACTCATCATTTTTCTTGTCTTCCATTTTACAAATACTATTTACTAGCTAACAATGCAAAGACCAAAGTAAATCTTTTTTCTGATGTAGAAGTTCAGACTATGCTGCAACCACAGAGCATACTCAGATAATACCTTGGCTCTGATACCAATTGTTGCGGAAGCCGAATATATAGAGAGTGATGGAATCACAACTACTATATCTAAAAGTAGCTAATAAATAGTAAATGAGACAACAACAAAAAGAACACCAGGAATTAACGAGGTTCGGCAAACTTTTGTTTTCTTTTGCCTACTCCTCGGACACAAACAACCAATATTTATTTCACTCCAAAAGAGTACAAGTGAAATACTACAAGAGAGAAAGAAGAACAAATGCCTTAGGAGATGAGAAGGCAAGTGAGAGGTGTGTTACAAATGAATTAGGAGCTACCTATTTATAGGAGTGAATTCTTCCTATTGATGTCATCCATGACATCACAATATGTCAAAATGTCAACATTTACCTTGTGAAATCAATTTATGGTTCACCTAAATTTCACCTACAAAAGTTGCTATCTTGACTTTTATACCAATGAAGAATTATCCTCCTAACTACCATATCTTCTCATTAATCCATTTTCGAATCTTGTCAAATTTAACAGTCTTCTCGTGGTAAAGTTTGACGCCTGCTCGCCCAGTCCCGGTCTTGCTGCCCAGAAGAAGGTAACACTTCCTTTCTTTATTTATGTCTTGTTTCAATTCCAAGCATCGTATGAAAAACAATTTGTTGGCTTTCTGAACTTCTTCTTGTTGTCTTCTCTATTTTAACTTTATTCTTTGTTGGAAGTCTATTTTAGGTTCAAGTTTGAGCAGTAGGATTTGTAACTGTACCTGTTTAGATCTCTAGGCGTTCATCATGTTACGCGCAATTCGCTTTAAGCTTTAGGATGGAATATGGGTATGTAAGAGTCTATTTGCTGAAATGTTGCTGATTTGGACTCATTTGCTACACCTTGTTTTCAAGCATCAACCTCATCACTGTTTGCTACTGCTCGTAAAGTGATTCGAATAGTTACAAAATCGTAGAGGGTAATTGTCATTCGTTCGTTTTTCTGGAATGAGCTAGTTTTTGTTAGTCATTCTCGGTTTTCTCCTTTTCTTTATCTTCTTTGGTTCCCTTGTCATCAGTTGGGTGTGAAATTTTGGATAATCACAAACCTCTTAATTCTCAAAAGATAACTATGTTCACATGTCTGGTTTTCTTTCCTATAGTATGCGATAATTTCTTATTACAGTGCTAAAATGATATACGGGTTTAAGCATTTAGCTGGAGCCTCTATTATTTCATTTTGTGATAGTATTTAGGAATTGTCTATTATGCATTTAGTATCAACAAGTTGCTTTTAACCTACCAAGTTTATACATGACACATAGGTTTTCTTGTTTGACTTTAGTTTGCCTGTTCTTCCATATAAAATAATGTTGGCCACCAATTTTTTTGGAAATTGATTTATAACTAATTATGTCACTGTAAGGCTAATCATCTACTGCTTATGACGGGTCTTACTAAAAAAACTTATAAGAAAAAAAAAGTAAAATAAAAAGGGAGCATGTTACTAATCATATTTATGGAGTGTTTACTCAAAAAACCTAATAGTAAATGATTACTATCTTGAATATTCGTGTCTCTCAGAATAAATTTCAAAAGGGACAAAGATAAGAGATCACACTCCGGTTTTAAATATATTAAATTGACAGCATGCCCCTTTCCCCGTGAGTCCCTGGGTTTTAAGGATAAGATTGGTTTCATTCTTTACATGCTTTGCTTTTATTATGTGGGCCTATACTAATTTTACTCTCGTTTTCTCTTCTATATGTTTAATCTATCTGGGTCTTATGGAGCCCATCCTCACATTTTCATTTGGACCATGGAGGACCATTTTTTGCTCTTCTGAGTCAACCAGTCATTAAACCGACGAACAAGTTCCGAAGTTTAAGAATTCAAGAAAGTTGAAGAAGTTGGATTAGAAGACCTCTTTATTTTCATATGTTGTATTTTTATTATGTAATGGGCCTAAGCCCTTGCCGCTTTGTACTATTATCAGATCAGTTTAGGACAGGTACAAGTCGAGTGGGCCTAAGGCCCATAAACAAAGTTTCCAAATACCGGTCCAGGCGGACATAAAACCCAGATTTGGACCCAACTCTCTCTCTCTCTCTCTCTTATTTTTTGTTTATCCGCTTTACTTGTCGTTAGTTTTAAAGTTAAAGAATCCAAATTCCTGCAAACTCTATACATGTTTTATCGACTTAAAAATTAATTCCAAATTAATTCTAAAATATGAATAACTTTGCAAATAATAAAGCTCACTCAAGTATCATCTTCTTTCAAACGAACTCTAGGTAATTTTTACAAGTTAGATTATTTTAGCCAAATAGATTAGTTGTTTGGATAACCGCAAGTAAGCCGACATCTTAGATGCTTTAAAAATCTTCCTAAGACGTTAATAAGAATTTCGACCCCCCCCAAAAAATCTTTCGTTTGATCTTCTGTTTTTGATTAAATGGATGAACATTTTTCTTAATTTTCTTAAAATTAAGTGGCGACACTAAAAAGTCAAAACCTTATAAAAAATATATATTTTTCTTTTTCGTATAAAAAAGAAATGGCAACTCTGCTGGGGAGTTGGACGATTCTAACCTTAAAACTAATTTGCTTTGCTATGTGTAAATAACTTGCTTACTTGCTTTTTCTGTTATATTGATAACATTGTCGCATTTTCATGGTATATTTCCGCAAAACGAAAAATAGCTGCATTAGGACAACGGAAGTTACGTGGCTTACCACGGATTCTTTCAGAAATACACAAGATTTCATTTGGGAGTAATAAACGAATAGTTGGAATGCGGTCATCCGACGTCGTTTATTAACTTCACCCCGTCGTCTGTCCGACTCGGGTAATCGTCACTTTGAAACAAATTCTAGTAAGCCTAAGATAGACGTAACCAAAACAAACTTAACTATTAGCTTAAGACGGCTTAATACCCAAGGCGTATTAAGTCCATTAGTTGAAACAACCAGAAATGTGTCCAAGGTCTCCGACCTCACGATACATCATTTTTGCGTAATATTTGAATGAGGTACGTGTGAATACCAATATGGGGTGGGTAAACTTAACTAGCTTCTGTTTTGTAGGTATGAATTGCTTCCCAAAGTTCGACATGGTTGTAGAAGCGCCGCTTCTACTCAAAATATGGCATAATGATCTTGACAGAGATCATAAAAGAACTCTCAACAAGTACATGGGTGTGCTAACCGAGTTTATCAACATGAGCGGTTGACCAGAACTAATCGAAGTCCTCTTTGGGTATTGGGATAATGAAAGAATGGTATTCCAATTCGGGACTGTAGAGATCACCCCAACTATCAACAAGATTCGAGACTGTATCGACAAAGTGGGTACATGTTGGAAAGAAGAGTAAGAAAGGAAGAAGACATAGTCGTACCCAACAAACCTTCTGTAGAGAATATCACAGACTGGCTCGGTTTCGGAAAAGATTTTGTCTACTGGTGCCAAGAGTCTAACATAACATTCAGAGACATATATGTCAGGTTCGGGCACGCAAGCTTTTACACTAAATATAACCAAGAGTTCAAGGTCTCCTATAGAGAATGGAACGAGATTCGTCGTTTAGCATTTGCCATAGCGTTGGAACAATGGTCTTTCCACATAGACCGAGTCAGAGTATCAAAACCCGAGTCATAACACTCGCACACACTTTGTTCGAAGGATACAAGAACCAAGGACAAGTGAGATACTACCCTATCGCTCCGGTCATTCTGTAGGATATGTATCGAGCCTTGGGAAAGTGAAAGAAAGGGCATCACTATTTCCAAGGGTGTAATCTACTCCTTCAGTGGTGGATTTTGAGTCACTTAGCAAAGGGGACTGGGACTCGGGAGTTTCATACTTTGGATAATAAGAACACCCTCAAAGATTTGAACGGTATGTTGTTTTGGGCAAATTTGGAGAATCGAAGGACAAGGAGAAGATGGTCTCAGATTTTTTCCGAACTAAGATTCTTCTCCAATGGATGCTAGATCGTTTCATTTCGAGAGAAGTCATCGTGGAGGGCCGCTTACAGCCTGTTCTTCCTTTACCAGAAATTTGGGGAATCCGTCCTTATGCACCCTTTTGAGTCCTTCGACAGTTTGGGAGGATGAAAACCACAGCTCGAGAGGCGTACTATGACGCCTATATGTACGATATTGGACGACAGAGTGCACGATGCTTCAGAAATGCTGAGAGAATGGAAAGGGGACAAGTAGATGGATAAAGGAACCATTGCCCTAGACCGATTCAACACCGGATATGATGAGACTTACAAATCTTGGTTGAAAGATAACATACAAAGTATCTTCTTTCCAATGCCACGCAGTTTTCGCAGTATAGAAGACAAGGAGGCCAAAGTTGTAATCGAACTAAGGGAGGTAAAACGCAAAGCCCAAGAAATGTATGTCAAGTTTATTGAGAACCAAGATGCTCTTGAGAAGGCAAATCAAGAAGTGGAAAAGCTAAGGCGTGGTTATGATGAGTTTGATTCATGGGTCAAAGAGAAGATAGAGAGGATGCAATACGAGAGATTGGAAGAAAAAGGACGCCTGGGTGAAGGTTTCCTGCTGATACTACGATGCATGTTTCATTAATACAAGACTCAGGATAGCAGCGAAGGAGCAGGGCCATCAGGGAAAGCATAGTGGATTTTGCCCCTATGCGGGTATTTCTATATGTACTTTTGTTATTTTCATCCCCTGCGTCGCCCTGCCTTTATTGCATTTCTGTACATTTAAATGGCCCCTGCGTAGGTCTGGCCTTTCGTATTTTGTTCCTTTATTTCCTCTTGTGAACATTAATTATTCATTTGTGAAATTGTTTAAGGGGGGGTTAATTATCTGGTTCAAATTCACGTGTACATCATTCAAATTTGCTAGGCCTACCCTTGGCAAAAAAGGGTCCCCTGTATGCTTAGGACGCGATATATGTTCTATTAATTGCTTATGTGCTATGTTGCTGTGAATGAGGATATAAGAAATCCACTTCCTGTCAGAAATCTCCAGAATGACAAGTCACTATTACTAAAATGTCCGACCAAATTTTCCGAGTCTTAGGTTTCCCAATCAAAAACAAAATCTCATACCCTAAAGCCTAAAACTCTACTCTATAGTCTCAGGAAAGGCGGAATCACAGCTATGGGAACGAGTAAGAGTATCAAGAAGGAACTTATAGGAGAGAAGTTACAGAGAAAGATAGAACAAATCACACGATAAATTCAAAAGAGGTCAAAGAAGAAGGATTCAGGGTCGAAGTTGTCGTGTCGCTCTACAAATCCGCGACTGCGGCACTAGTTAAGGATTTGGTTTCAAAAAGGAAGAAGAAGAAAAACATCTGTTGACACCCAATTTTGACCCGCATCGGTATAAATTAATTATCGAGCTGCGTAAGTTTTCCAAACAATTTAAATTAATTAGTTTTATAAATTTTGCGAAAATTAAATAATATAATACATGGATTTTATGTTACTTCGGATACTTTTGTCATAATTTTTAGGTAATATACATATTTACCTAGTTATGTATATAATTAGTAAATTTTATGATTATTCAAAAAATCATTTAAAAAATATTGTTAAATTTGGTAAGCATCCTATTAAACTAATATGATTATATTTTAAATAACTATTTTACAATTTAAGTAAATTACTTTGTTAAAATAAAGAAGCTCGTTGACTGATTAATACGAATTTGTTTCATTTAAGTTTTGGCCAAATTCGTCATTTTAATGGGTTATTTGTTAGACTAACCCAATTCCCTTCCCCTATTAATTTCAGCCCACCTCAACTCTTTCAACCCAACACCAAATTAATTCCCAAGCCCAAACACGTCAACCCAACCCAGACAGCCCAACATCCCCTTTTAAAATACTTTTTGGACCTTTGTGTCTTTTCCCTCCGGCCCAACCCAATTCTTCCCTTTCCCCAGGCCCAACCCCCTTTAATTTTAAACCCAACCCATTCCATTCCTTACCCGACCCAACGCCTATAACCCGACCGACCCAGCCCCTTCCTTCTTCAACCCCTTCCCCTCACGCGATCCTCCCCCAAAATGGAAACCCAGAAAAACCCACAAAAACAGACGCAAATAATTCCGCAGAAACCCGCGTCTCCCCCACGCTCTCTCCCTCATCTCCCCACGCTCTCTCCCTCTCTCGCCTCATCTCTCTTACACGAGCTGTGCAACGGCTCTTTGGAGTCGTTTTCTTCTGCAACTCGTATGCTCGCGCAGGTCTGGCAGCAGGGGGGCTAGAAATTTTGTCTTTTGGTGGCGAGATTGAGCCTTGCAAGGGCAAAGGAAGATCGATTAATCTCGTCCCTCCACCTCAACTCCCTTTCGTTTGGAATCCGACATCTTCAGGGCATATTCCTTCGATTGGATAGGGTTTGAATTTTTGAATTCAGAAATGGGCCTGAAATCCCCCCCGGCCTCTTAATCCGAAAACCATAGTTTTTCTTTTTCTATAAACCCCCCCCCCCTTCTTCAGAGTAGGGGGTTAGAAATTTCGTGGTTGGAAATTTTTGGTTTGGAGAAATTTTGGTTGAAATCTCTGGGGTCAAAAGAAAACATAGAGTGTTTTGTTGGATTTTTACATACACTCGCCGTTCGACGATTAGGGAGTCATTCTCCATTCCGAAGGAGAGTTTGTTCTAATTCCTTGCTTGAGCGAAGCTTTCGAATCTATCCATTCAAAGTAGATATCGATTCTAGGCAGTGAAGCTCGTCGTTCCTTCTCGTTCCTGCTCGACTGTCCTGGTTCTGCTGCCCCATAAAAGGTATACAACTTTGCTCTTCTCGCAGTTTTATTTTATTTTCTACTTGTTCGAGTATGTAGTTGTTCGTTCAGTTGGTTACGTTGTTCTGATAGCTCATGAAGGATGATGTTTTCTTTGTGTTTTGAGGCTGTTGGTCAGTTGCCTGTTGAATAAGAGCTGAGTATGTATGTGTGGTTAAAAAGGTTCTCGAAGTCACTTGCTAGTTCAAATTTTGCTGTTCTTGGTCCTTTCGGGTTTTCATAGCTACATTCGGTATAGTTTTTAGATTATTCTTCTCGTCTTAATCTATTTTCATTCATCGTGATTCTTGATAATGTTTGATATTCGGCGTCACAGTATTCGTTCTTTCGCCTCAAGTCGAATGAACGAACTAAGATGTCAACACTCCGAATCTAAGTGACTGCATTTGTCATCGTTTTTGAGTTCCCATATTGCATATTATTGTTCACTTTGATACTTTGTTAGGCCATCCTATGGGGTTTGCTTGGTGTTTGTTGGTGCTTATTCTTAGTTGTTCCATCCGCCTAATCATTATACCGAGTTAAATTGATATAGTTATGGTCAATATTGTTGTCCTCTGTTTTGTCAAAATTTTAGTCCGCTGAAACCTTTCTTTTGTTGTGATGTGGTTACTTTTTTTGCGAAATGAAAGCATCTTGGAAATAATATGATTCGAATTTGTGTGTTTTATTATTTATCATCTCTTGTTAGACGCCATTGTCGGCAACTTGTTAGTTTGTTTAGGCTTGAATTGAGGCATCTCATTATATATGGTACAGTCCGTGAGTTCAAGTCTTTGCAATGGTTTTGCCTCTGTTTCTTTTTCCAGCTTGTGGAGGCCATTTAGAGGTTGCTTGTTTATTCGGGTTTTTCTTCACGAGTTTTGTGCAGTTACCTCTCACAGTTCATATCTTTGATATTATCTTTGTCATATTTGGTTAATTCTGCTGGGATTCCAAAGGCCTTTAATATCTTTTCCTTTTTTTTTATTTTGAACGCTTACTAATTCGTTATTTTACCCCATTCCTTTTCTTTGCATGTAAACCCATTTGAGTTCCTTAGCATTTGCCTCCCTATAATAATCATCCATGTCTTAGTCTAAATCATGTTGTTATAATTATTTGGGATGTTATTTTGATTTGCCTTGCATTTATTTCGGTTTCGTTATGTGAGACACTAATCATTGTTCCTCTCTTTGTGCATGTAAAACCGTCCGAGTTTGTTATAAACTCTCGTCCTCCATTATTCCGAGAGAGCCGTGAAGGCTCACAACTCTTTCTTCGAGTCAATCAGCCGAAACTAGCATGCAAAATTCGAAATCCCATGAAGTTCGAAGAAAGTTGAAGAAGGCAAAATTGGATTTTTATTTACTTTCTTGTATTTTGTTTGTAATGGGCATAAGCCCTTGTTGTTTTACTTTCCTTGTATTTTTCTAGTATGATTAGATTAGTACAGGTAAAATGGGTTAAAAACCCAAAAGCAGGTGGGTCCAAATTTTGGTCAAGGCGAACAGAACCCGAATTTGGACCCAAAAATCTCTCTCTCTCTATCTCTCTTTACTACTTGTTTACGCTTTTGTTTGGAATGCCTTTAGTTTAGGGTTAGAAAAACTCCAAACCCCATCGAACGCCTTTTATTTTATCAAACTTAAAACTAAAATCGAATCTTAAAACAATAATATTTTAAATTTGCAAGTTCGAATAGATTTAAGAAATCTGTCTTTAAAATTCGCAAAAAATTTTAAACATAGTCAAATTGTTAATCACCGGAAAACCGTATTAAGCGGAGCGTCTTAGGTGCCTTCAAAACCTTCCTAAGACGCTAATAAGAATCCCGAACCCTTAAAAATGTTTTCAAAACGATTTTCCTGTTTAAATTATTTGGAAACAAGTTTTCTTAATTTTTCTTTAAAAATTAAGTGGTGACTCCTAAAATGTCAAAAATATCTTTTAAAACAAAATAAAGTCCTTTTCGAATGTTTTTCCGATAAAACAGAATGGCGACTCCACTGGGGAAACGGAGGATTCTAACCCTAAGATTAACTTGTTTGACTATTTGCGATAACTATTTATTTGCTTAGTTACTTTAGTCTTCGAAATATTGCATTTCATGGCATAATTCCGCCAAACGCCAAATAGTTTGCATTAGGAAACGGAAGTTATGCGGATTACCGCGGCTTTCTTCAGATATACCCAAGAAATCGTTTGGGAGTATCAAACAAATAGTCGGAATGCGGTCATCCGGCGTTGTTTGATAGCTCCACCCCGACGTTTTTCCGACTCGGGTAACCGTCAATTTGAAAACAATTCTAGAAAGCCTAAGATAGAGCGAAACCAAAACCAAGTTAAGCATCATCCTAGGACGGCTTTCCCCCATAAAACGGTTCTTAACCTAATCGCGAGCTCCGCTCGACGGGTGTCGTCATCGAGAAGTGGAGGGTGGAGCTTAATACCCAAGGCGTATTAAGTCCATTTTAGTAGAAAAACCACCAAAATCGAGTCTAAGGTCTTCGACCTCACGACGCATCATATTGTTTGACATTCGAATAAATGTATGTGTGAGAACCAACTTGGGGGGTAGGGAAAAATCTAACGGGTTTCTATTTTGAAGATATGGATCGCTTCCTAAGTTCGATATGGTGGTCTCATCTCCACCTCAGCTTACGATGTGGTACAACGATTTGGACGGGGATCATAGGCGAACCCTTAACAAATACGTAGGTGCCCTACCGAGCTGATCAACATGGATGGTTGGCCAGAACTAATCGAGGTGCTTACGGGGTATTGGGACAGTCAGAAGATGGTCTTTCATTTCGGAACAGCCGAAATTACCCCGACGTTGGAAGAGATAAGGGATTGTATAGACACCATGGGCACTGGGATAGAGAGAAGAGCCCGAAAACAAGAGGATATTTTCATTCCCAACAAACCTTCCGTAGAGAATATTGCGGATTGGTTTGGACTAAGGAAAGACTTCACTTATTGGTGTCAGGATTCCCACGTGATGTTCAGATATCTCTATATTAGATTCGGACACGCGAGTTTCTACGCCGCGTACAATCGGGAGTTTAAAATCTCCTACAGAGAGTGGAACGAGGTCCGTCCCCTAGCGTTTGCCGTAGCATTGTTGGGAACAATGGTCTTCCCGCACGGTCCGAGTTTGAGCATCAACACCAGAGTCATAACGCTCGTCCACACTTTGTTCAAAGGATACAAAAATCAAGGAACGACAAAATACTACCCCGTAGCTCCAGTCATAATATCGGACATGTATCGGGCCTTGGGTAAGTGCAAGGAAGGACACCGATATTTCCAAGGGTGTAACCTACTCCTCCAGTGGTGGATCCTCAGCCATTTGGCGAAGGGTGCTGGGACGCGGGAATTACACACCCTCGACAACAAGAACACTCTCAAGGACTTAAACGATTTACTATTCTTGGCAAATATGAACAATCGGAGAACAAGAGGGAGATGGGCCCAAATTTTCTCCGAATTGAGAGAAGAAGACCTCCAATGGATGCTAGACCGTTTTATATCCAAAGAAGTTGTCGTGGAGAGTCGCAGACATGTCGTGCTCCCTCTACCGGGCATTCGGGGAATTCGCCCTTACGCGCCATTTCGAGTCTTGCGACAATTCGGAAGAAAACAAACCGTGCCCAGAGAAGTGTAATATGGCGCTTATGTGTATGACATTGGGGATGACAGAGTGCATGACGCTTCGGAAATGCTCAGAGAATGGAAAAACGCCAAGCGCATGGGTAAAGACACTATCGCCCCTGACCGATTCAACGCTGGATATGGCGAAGGTTACAAAGAATGGCTGAAGAAAGACATATAAAATATCTCATTTCAGATTCCGTGTAGCTTTCGCAGTGTGATGGACAGAGAGTCCAAAGCAGTGGCCGAACTGCAAGAGATAAAGGAAGAGGCCAAGGAGGTCTATGCTAAGTTTGTACAGAATCAGGACGCTCTTGAGAGGGCAACTCGAGAGGTCGAGAGACTGAGGCAGGGGTATGACGATTTTGACAACTGGATCCAGCAGAAAATCGAGAGGATGCGATACGAGAGTCTGGACGACAAAGGACGTCTGGGTGAAGGTTTTCTACTGATGCTGAGGTATATGTTTCAGCAACACAAAATTCAGAAAGACGACGACGGAGCAGGATCTTCTGGAGCAGCTTAGTGGACATCACCCCTGCGTGGGTTTTTACTTGTATTTACACTGCTTTAGCCCCTGCGTGGGCCTGATTTTGTTGCACTTTCAAATGGCCTCTGCGTGGGTTTGTCTTTATATTTGTTTCCCTTTTTTGATTATTTTTATTCATTATTTAATGGTATTCTGGGGGGAATCGTTTATTTGGTTTAAATTCACACGTACATCATTCGAATGCACTAGGCCTACCCTTGGCACAAAAGGGTCCCCACGTATGTTTTAGGACGCGATATATATGTGTATTTAAATGCTTATGTGTTATGTTGCTTTGAATGAGGATATCGCAAACCCACTCCTAGCCAGAAATTCCAAAGAATCTACGGAAGCCACTATTACAAATGCCCGACCAAATTCCCAAGTCTCAAGTTTCTCACTCAAAAGCCCATCTCCCATACCACAAATCCTAAATACCGCTCTATCGTCTCAGGAAAGGTGAATCACCGCTATGGAAAAAGGCAAGAACGTCCAGACGGAGCTCACTAAAGAGTAGTTGCGAAGAAGGATCGAACGAGTCACTCGAGAAATTCAAAGGGTTAAGGAGGAAGGACTCAAAGTCGATATGACCACGGCGATCTACAAAGTTGCAGCCGTGACATTGGATGAGGACCTGGCGTCGCAGATAAAAAGAAAGAAAGAGGTTGAGATGGAAACCGAAAGCTTGAGGAAAAGGTTGAACTTGCTTCGTTTGGAGGTGCACGAAGGAAAGGCGAGAGAAGCAAAGATAGATGTTGAGACTGCCGTACTGTTGGCCAAAAGCGCGTCACTCGATGAGGAATTGACGACCCGTAGCAACTTAAAGGGCGGAAAATACCTCGCCCGTGACCAGGGAGCAGATAACAATGGCCCCGACAATGAATTAATTGAGGAGGACGATGAGGAGGAAATCGTCTACAAGCCTCCATTTACGATTGTCTGAAAGGAACGGAGTGACGCAACAATAAGGGGAGAAATCACCGAAATGTTGTTGTCGTCGTCTAGGAATTTCAGTGTTGTCTTTTAATTTCCTTGTAATCGCAATGAAAGAATGAATTTCCTTGAACTACGTTGGGCCTGAATTCTCCTTGTGAGATACGTAGGCAGCCTTTCCCGGCCCGGCCCCTATCGCTAAAAATTTTCATTCTCCTCCGTGTTACGAAGATATGAAGATAAGATCAAACGGGCATCGAAAAGCAGCCGCAAGAAGACCATAGCTCAATGTGATTCAGCTTCCCGAGAATAGCGTCAAACAAACAAATTCCTGTTTGTTTAAAAAAAAAACGTATTTCCGTCCTCATTCGTGGGTTAAAATATCCTCAAACAAAGCGACTTGTGTGTTTATCTGCTTTCTGTGTGATATTATGTATTTTGTAGTCCGAATATACGCTAACAAATTTGTTTTTGAGTTGTTTCACTTCTCAGGTACTTTTAACTGGTCTGTGTCGATCAAAGCTGGCAGATCATCCCTACTTTACCAGATCGAAAGGTCCTACAGATTCCTTCCCCGGACCAAACTCTGACAGAGGAAATACAGCTATGGGAGACAATAACGACGAGGTTAGTCTCACAGACGTTGTGGTGGCTCAGCCCACCGTGGCGGAACAAAATGAACTAATCGCGCAACTGATGCAGCAGATAGCCGAGATGAGAGTTGAGATGCAGCGGAGGCAGGACACGCCTCCACCCGGATTTGGACCTAATTTTGTTGACGCGAGGCCTCCGATGTACTTCCCCTCGTCCAACTTGGATCCAACTCAGAACCAGCCGTCAACACCCGTGCATAATCTGTCTGGAATAGATTTAACAACCCAAAACCCCCAGTATGCTTCCGTATCGTATCAAACTCCCTCACCGCTGCCAAATAACCCTACTCAAATGCCACCACACCCCCAGAATACTCAAGCAGCCCCACCGCCCCAGAATCAAAATCAAAATCCAATCGCCTTTAACCCCCAAGCACCGCATCCCTACTTAAACCAAAACACCAATCCTCAAACCTACCCACAAAACTACCAAACTGCTCAAAACGTCCCGAGTCCTTCTATAGCCCCACCCCTCCCAAAAAGAACCACATTCCAAGTTCCCATTCCGGCCGAGCATGAGGTGCACGGTTCCGAGTTGGATCACTACGAGGAGCAGGAGAGAGAGTGGAAGGCAAGAGAAGAAGCAAAAATCGACATAAAGGAGGAGATTAAAAGGGCAATGAAAGAGTTGCAGTGCGTTCCAGACGTCCCCGGATTGAGTTATGCAGAATTGTGTATCCACCCAGACTTGAACCTTC
Source organism: Solanum pennellii (assembly GCF_001406875.1). Lineage (NCBI taxonomy): Eukaryota > Viridiplantae > Streptophyta > Magnoliopsida > Solanales > Solanaceae > Solanum > Solanum pennellii. Next base: position 25,908,670 of record NC_028646.1, read on the forward strand.
CCGAAGGGTTCAAAATCCCGAAGTTTGATACCTTCGGAGGGGTAGGCAACCCCATGGCGCATTTGAGAGCGTACTGTGACCAGCTCGTGGGAGTTGGCAAAAATGAGGCTTTACTGATGAGGTTGTTCAGCCGGAGTCTGTGCGGGGAGGCCCTGGAATGGTTTACGTCACACGAAACCAGGCAATGGCCCAGTTGGAGCGCGCTAGCTAAAGACTTCATCGATAGATTTGCGTACAATGTTGAGATAGTCCCTGATCGATAATCCTTAGAGAAAATGAAGCAGAAATCGACGGAAAGCTATCGAGAATTTGCCTACAGATGGAGAAAAGAGGTAGCGAGGGTGAAGCCTCCAATGACTGAAAAAGAGATTGTAGAAGTGTTCGTACGGGTGCAAGAGCCCGAATACTATGACAGAATCATTTTGCTAATCGGAGCCAAGTTCGCCGAGATAGTCAAAGTTGGTGAGACTATTGAAGACGGTCTGAAGTCGGGAAAGATAGCCCGAGTATCCGCGTCCCACTGGATCTTTCGGATTGATGAGGAAGAGGATAGAGGAAGTTGCCACTGTTTCATACGGGGGAAGGAAAACTCCTAAAAACTGGTCGCGTCCTCAAGACCGCTCCAACCTCCACCAAAGTCTCACAAAGCCTATCGTCCACAATCCAATCATTCCGGCAACTACAATGCTGCCCCCACTTATCCGGATGCCAAAATTTTGTCATATCAAAATCCACCCCCAAATCTCCAAAATTTTCCCTCCGTGTACCCAAATTATCCCCAATTTTATCAAATTCCACCCCCTTACCAGAATATCGCTCCCAGCTGCGCTAACGTACAATCAAGCTATCGAGCACCTTCCCCCATATATCAAGTCCAAGCTCCAGCATATCAAAACCCCCTCCCGAATTACCAAGCTCCAGTGCCAAATAACCAGATAAATCCCTACCCTAGAACTCAGGCTCCTCGCCCAAATGCTCGCAATTATCAACAAGTTCCTCCCCCTCAGCAAAGCAGGTATGATCCTTCTCGTCCCAGGTTTGAGAAGAGGCCCTCGAGAAACTCTACCGCGCTGGCTGAAAGTCGGACCAAGCTGTTCGAAAGATTATCCGCGGCCGGATACATCCACCCTGTGGGGCCCAAGCCCGTGGATGTCAATTCTAAGTTCTACAAACCGGAGCAGAGATGTGCTTATCATTCCAACAGTGTTGGACATGATACAGAAGACTGTATCAATCTTAAGCACAAGATCCAGGATCTGATCGACCAAGAAGTAGTCTCCCTCCAGCCTGTGGCGCCGAACGTCAATACAAATCCGCTGCCGAATCATGGGGGTGGAAACATCAACATGATAGAAACAGACGAAGATGAGTGTGAAACCAAGAGGATTACTCCTGTTGCGCAAGAAGACTTGGAAAAGGTTGTCGCTTCTTTGAGCGTCAAGGAAAAGAGAGAGTTCGTCATTCTGACACCTACGAAGGCTGTTGCCTTGGTGCCCTAAAAAACTCTCGCCAAACCCAAGTTTGTCATAGAAACGGCCGTGGCCCAAGGCATGACTAGGTCCGGAAGATGCTACACTCCTGATGAGCTTGCTCTCGGAGGGCAAAAGAAAGATCATGCCAAGAGACCAATAAGTGAAGCAGAAGCCGAGGAGTTCTGGAGGAGGATGCAGCCTAAAGATTACTCCATTGTCAAACACTTGGAGAAGACTCCAGCTCAGATCTCTGTATGGGCCCTACTGATGAGCTCCTGGTCCCACAGACAGGCTTTGATGAAAGCTCTGGATGACATGTATGTGCCCTCAGGTACAAGCAGCGATAACGTAGCCGCCATGATTCATAAAGTCATTCGGGGACACCGCATCAGCTTCTGCGACGATGAATTGCCAGCAGAAGGGAGATCCCATAACAAAGCTCTACACGTCACTGTGATATGCTGCGGAAAGGCCGTCAATCGTGTTTTGGTGGATGATGGATCTGGTTTGAACATATGCCCCTTGTCAACATTGAAACAGCTGAGGTTTGACCTCGGAAAATTGGAGCAAAACCAGGTTAATGTAAGAGCGTTTGATGGTGTGCAAAGAGATACATTAGGGGCGGTGAACTTGACCCTCCAAATGGGCCCCACGGAGTTCAACGCGAAGTTCCAAGTGTTGGATATCGACACCAGCTATAACCTTCTTCTGGGAAGGCCGTTCATTCACATGGCTGGAGCCGTCCCCTCCACTCTTCATCAAATGATGAAGCTGGTATGGAAAAATGAGGAGCTAGTTGTTCACGGTGAGAGAATCCACTCAGGCAAGCAGGTGTCGGTCTTTGACGAGACGCCGCAAGGTTCGGATTTTTACACGGTGGAGTTGGTAAATGCCACCGATGAGGATTTGGCCCCGCAGACCCCCATGCCGGCCGTGTACAGAATGATCGCCACGGTAATGCTGCAGAATGGGTTCGAGCCAGGTTTCGGATTGGGAAGAAATTCCCAAGGGATTATCGAACCTGTTCCATTCCTTGCTAAAGGATCAAAATATGGTTTGGGGTACACCCCCACGGATGACGATATGAAGATGAAGAAGAAAAAGGATCAAGAGTTGGCTAAACCGATCCCGCATCTGTATCAATCCTTTCCAGTCCGTGAGTATGCTGAGCCTGAAGACTGCGGGGAAGGAATCTGTGACCTTTTCAAGGAGATCAATGCTATCATCGAGGAGGAGGTCGAGCCAGCTGACATTCGTGATGCTGAACCCGGGGAAATGCTGCAGAATTGGACTTCCACGCCAATCCTGATGTCCCGAACTCTTTGGTAGAAAGGCGTTATTTTATGCATACTAAAATCGGTGGTTGTCCGGAAGAGGCCCGAGACCCACCATTTCTGCATTTTCTTAATTGTTCGAATTTTGAATTTTCGTTGTGATGTTTAAAAAGCGACATGGCCCGTGCCATGACCCAAGTTTGCATTTTTGTTTTAAATGAAAGCCTCCTTATTTTTAACTTTGTTTATTAGTTGCTTGTTACACTTTACTTTCCTAATTTTGTCTGTTTATGATTTCAGTAACATAAGTTAAAGACCTGCCAATGTCGTGTCATGTCATGAGCTAAATGAACAAAATGAGACAAATGACGACGAGGTTGACGACTATAAAGAAGAAAATGGGGAACCAGATTATGTTGCAGAGGAATTTCGACAGTTCGAGAATCAGCCTAAACCGAATCTGGAGGAGACGGAAACGGTGAATTTGGGAGATTCAGAATGTGTGAAAGAGGTTAAGATCAGCACCTACCTGAATGGAACTCAGAAAGAGAGCCTGGTTCGTTTGCTTGCCGAATACAGTGATGTGTTTGTTTGGAAAGTCAGTGATATGCAGGGTTTGAGTACCGATGTCGTATCTCATAAGCTACCTATCAACCCAGGGTTCGAACCGGTGAAACAAAAGACTCGAAAATTCAAGCCTGAACTCAGTTTGAAGATTAAGGAAGAAATCACCAAGCAAATAGAGTCTCTATTGGTGGAAGTAACGCAATATCCAACCTGGTTGGCCAATGTCGTTCCGGTCGCCAAGAAGGATGGGAAAATCAGGATTTGTGTTGATTATAGAGATCTCAACAAGGCTAGTCCGAAGGATAATTTTCCGTTGCCGAATATCCATATTTTGATTGACAATTGTTCCAAAAACGAGATGCAGTCATTTGTGGACTGTTACGCAGGTTATCACCAAATTTTGATGGATGAAGAAGACGCAGAAAAAACGGCTTTCATCACACCTTGGGGTGTATATCACTACAGGGTGATGTCGTTCGGCCTCAAAAACGCCGGTGCCACTTACATGAGAGCCATGACGACTATTTTCCATGACATGATTCATAAGGAAATTGAAGTGTACGTGGACGACGTTATAATCAAATCCCGCGAGAGTTCGGATCATTTGACACACCTGAGGAAATTCTTTGAACGTTTGCGTCGGTACAACTTGAAGTTGAATCCCTCCAAATGCGCTTTTGGAGTCCCAGCTGGGAAGTTGTTGGGATTTATAGTCAGCAGAAGGGGTATTGAGCTTGACCCCTCCAAGATTAAAGCAATTCAAGAGTTACCTCCGTCGAAAACGAGAAAAGAGGTGATGAGTTTCTTAGGGAGGTTAAACTATATCAGCCAGTTTATAGCACAATCAACAGTAGTATGCGAGCCTATTTTCAAGTTACTGAAGAAAGACGCCCCGACTAAGTGGACTGAGGAGTGCCAAACTGCTTTCGACGCTATCAAAAGCTACTTGTCTAACCCACCGGTATTGGTTCCTCCGCGAGAAGGTAGTCCTTTGTTGCTATATTTGTCTGTCTCAGATAGTGCCTTCGGATGTGTACTTGGTCAACACGACGAGACAGGAAAGAAGGAAAGGGCTATCTACTACATAAGCAAGAAATTTACTCCGTACGAGTCTCGGTACACTTTGCTGGAGAGAACATGCTGTGCTATGACGTGGCTTGCCCAGAAATTGAGACACTACTTGTCTTCATATACCACATATCTCATTTCCAGAATGGATCCGTTGAAGTACATTTTCCAGAAAGCGATGCCGACTGGAAAGTTAGCTAAATGGCAAATGTTGTTGAGTGAGTTCGATATCGTGTATGTGACTCAGAAGGCAATAAAGGAACAAGCCTTGGCTGATCATCTTGCAGAAAATCCCGTTGACGAAGAATATGAACCACTCAAGACTTACTTTCACGATTAAGAAGTGTCATTTGTGGGTGAAGATATCTCTGAAGCTTATCCAGGTTGGAGATTATTCTTCGATGGAGCGGCGAATCACCAAGGTAAAGGTGTTGAAGCAGTCTTAGTATCAGAATCTGGACAGCACTATCCTATGGCAGCTAAACTACGATTCAATTGCACAAACAACATGGCTGAATACGAAGCTTGTATTGTTGGTTTGAAAATAGCCATCGACATGAATGTTTACGAGTTGTTGGTTATTCGAGATTCAGACCTTTTGATTCATCAGGTTCAAGGTGAATGGGCTGTGAAGAATCCGAAAATTATACCGTACGTACAGTATGTGCGAAATTTGTGTAAAAGGTTTCGCAAGATCGAGTTCAGACATACTCCAAGAATACAGAATGAATTAGCTGATGCTCTTGCCACCATCGCTTCGATGATCAAACATCCAGATACTGATTACATCGACCCGCTGGATATAGAGTTGAAGGAGCATCCAGTCCATTGTTCACATTTTGAATCAGAGCCAGACGGTCTGCCTTGGTATTTTGACATAAAGAGGTACTTGGAGTCTGGGACATATCCAGAAGACGCTACATCTAATCAGAAGAAGTCGATACGCCGTATGGCTCTCAATTTCTTTCTAAATGGAGAAGTCCTGTATAGGAGGACTCCTGATTTGGGTCTTTTAAGATGTGTAGACGCTGCTGAAGCTGTGAGGCTTATTGAACAGATACATGCTGGAGTTTGCGGTACACACATGAATGGGCTTACTTTGGCAAGAAAGGTTCTTCGAGCCGGTTATTTATGGATGACTATGGAGAATGATTGTTGCAAATTCGTGCAAAAATGCCACAAATGTCAAGTGCACGGCGATTTGATACGGGTGCCACCTCACGAACTTAACGCTATGAGTTCACCTTGGCCATTTGTAGCTTGGGGAATGGATTTCATCGGTCCTATAGAGCCAGCCGCTTCTAATGGACACAGATTAATTTTGGTTGCCATTGATTATTTCACCAAGTGGGTGGAGGCAGCCTCCTACAAGTCGGTAACCAAGAAAGTGGTGGCCGATTTTGTCCGCAACAATTTGATATGCAGGTTTGGAGTTCCAGAATCCATCATTACTGATAACGGCGCAAATCTCAACAGTCATTTGATGAAAGAGATTTAATATTATTCATCGAAAGTCAACTGCTTATCGCCCCCAAATGAACGGAGCTGTAGAGGCCACCAACAAGAATATCAAAAAGATCTTGAGGAAAATGATTGACAAACATCGAGGTTGGTATGAAATGTTGCCATATGCTTTACTAGGTTATCGAACCACGGTCAGAACATCGACTGGTGCTACTCCATACTTGCTAGTATACGGAACAGAGGCAGTCATACCTGTTGAAGTCGAGATACCATCATTGAGGATCATCCAAGAAGCTGAATTAAGTAACGCCGATGGGTTAGTAAACGGATTGATCAACTAGCTTTGATTGATGAGAAGAGAATTGTCGCCGGTTGCCATGGCCAGTTGTATAGACAGAGAATGACTCGCGCTTTTCACAAAAGAGTAAGAGCCAGAAATTTTGAAGTCGGTCAGTTGGTTCTTAAGCGTATTTTTCCTCATCAAGACGAATACAAAGGAAAGTTCTCGCCAAATTGGCAGGGTCCTTACATGGTTCGTAAAGTACTGTCTGGAGGTGCTTTGGTCCTGTCAGAGATGGATGGCAGTGTATGGCCTAAACCTATCAACTCAGATGCTGTCAAGAGATACTATGCGTGAAGTTTCATTTTGCATTTTCTATCATTTACTTGTAATCGATCTGTTTGCTTGTACTCGTTCCATTTGAATTCTTATCCCTCTTGTAACGAACTACGTCTGACCTGAATTCTCGAGAACGAGATACGTAGGCTGCCTATGTCGGCTTCAGTCACCCCATCTATCCTCTTTAATTATTTCTTTTAATCTGAACTACGTTCGACCTGAATTCTCAAGAATGGGATACGTAGGCGGCCTTTGTCGGCCTCGGTCGGTTTCTTTGTAAATCTTATTCTTGTTAACCTTTAAAGGGGAACTACGTTTGACCTGATTCCTGCCTCAACGGGATACGTCGGCGCCACAAGGGTTCGGTCATATCTCCAGTAAGTTCTATCCCCTTTGCGATAGAACAGGGACAAAATTTTTGAGAGTTCTCCAGAAAAAGCCTCCTCTTCAGCAAGTCAAACTAAAGATATTTCGAGATCTACAACTGGGACAGAATTTTTAGAAGATCTCAAAAATCCCGCGATCCGTTCAGTTATAGTAGAAAGATAAGCAAGACAGTAAACTGGGACAGAAATTTTGAGGATGGCCTCAAAATTTCGTTAGAATCTTCCCTACAAGTCCGGAGTGCCTCTGAAACTCATCAGCGAGTGTCAGATTCAAAAGGGCTCGTTAAGCCTGATATGACATGACTTGGCAGTGACTTTTTCAACATACTATTTCTTAAAGATTCTTTTTATTTCTCTTAAAATTTCCCTTTTATGTTTCATTTGTCTTGGCATATGATATTTTTCTTATCTATCAAGATTCGGAAATCGGGAAATCAACCAGAGATATCAAGACAAGGAGCAAACAACCGAAGGAATCGACACAGATCAGTACGTTTTAAAACTGAAAATTTTTCTGTGGATGCAGGTTTATAGCTTTGCTTTGAAATCGGCCAAACTCTCCTGACGAACGAATATGGAGAGCTCTCCAAAGAGGAGAAAACTACCTCCAAAACCAATGAGTTTACTGAGAGCAGGAGGCAGTTCATATCGTTTGTATCAGGATACTTGGGAATGTGGTTTGTTTATTTCAATCCATTCCCAACAATATGAAATTTACAAAGGTGTCTAGCCAGATTCAAGGGTGAATCAAACATGAATCTCAATCGAAGGTTTCACGATCTCCGTAAAGGACGCTATTTGCATTACATTATCAAAGCAAGATAATTATTGTCAATCAAGACAATGTGCTACCCCAGAAGAGATAGTTATTTTATTATTATTTTATTATCGAGCAAGTCGATACATTATTTAGAGGTCTTCTTGCCGTTATCATCAACACAGACGATATAAATATTCATGCATTACGAGTTAAAAATCATGCATTACGGAAAACCATGCATCGCGGAGAATCATGCATTGCGGAAATCATGCATTGAGGAAAGTCATGCATTGCGGAAAATCATGCATTGCGGAAATCATGCATAGCGAGAAATCATGCATCGCGGGAAGTCATGCATCGCGGAAATCATGCATTGCGGAAAGTCATGCATTGCGGAAAATCATGCATCGCGAGTTTGGAATTTATGCACGACGAGAAGATTTCATGCCTCGTCAAATTTATATATCGCGAGAAGACTTTATACCTCGCTGGAATTTATGCATTACGATAAGATCTCACGCCTCGTCAAATTTATACATCGCGAGAAGATTTCATACCTCGCTGAAATTTAGACATCGTGAGAAGACTTCATACCTCGCTGGAAGTTATGCACGACGAGAAGATTTCATGCCTCGTCAAATTTATATATCGCGAGAAGACTTTGTACCTCGCTGGAATTTATGCATCACGAGAAGATCTCATGCCCGTCAAATTTATACATCGCGAGAAGACTTCATACCTCGCTGGAATTAATGCATCACGAGAAGAATCCATGCCTCGTTGAAAATCATGCATCGCAGAAATCATGCATCGCGAAAAATCATGCATCGCGGAAAATCATGCATCGCGAGTCAACAATTATACGCGACGAGAAGATTTCATGCCTTGTCAAAATTTACACATCGCGAGAAGATTTCATGCCTCGCTGAAATTTAGACATCGCGAGATGAGTTCATACCTCGTCAAAAATTCATACATTGCGAGAAGATTTCATACCTCGCTGAAATTTAGATATCATGGGAAGAGTTCATGCCTCGCCGAAATTTATGCATCACGAGATGGATCCATGCCTCGTTGAAATTTGCACATCGCGAGAAGATTTCATGCCTCGCTGAAAGTTATGCATTGCGAGAGGATTTCATACCTCACAGGAATTTACATATCGCGGGAAGATACTCATGCCCCGCAAGAGTACATACATGGATAAAGAAAGGGAAATCGTGTATCCCAAAAGCAATATTTATCCATCGGCCTCAACTGCATTCTTTTATTTTTGATAAAAGTAAACATCAAGAAGAGCATCGAAGATGACGACAAAAGAAATATCAATATCGCATCAGCGTTTATTTATTTATTTTAGCATCAAATGAAGAGTACATTGAAGATTATATTGCAAAACACAAGGCATAAGCTTTATTTGCTGGACGTCAGACCGATCGAGTCGACGTCGAATATTGAGGAGAACAATGAAGTGTCGACATGGTAAAAAGACAATGTCTCCCATCCTAATTGCATTTTTTAAGCGGACGAGTTTTATCTCAGTCTTTGTCGAGAGCATCCAAAAGGATGAATTCTCCAAAAACCACAGGTGCGGACGACATCAAAAAGGATGCAGCACAACGTGGAACTTTTTCTTAGCAGCGAACTGGGACACAGTCCAAAGAGGAATGTCAAACTCTTAGGACGCGAGCAGAGGAGCGACTTCCACCACAATCGAACCACCCCTATCGAAGCATGCGGGTTTTTCTTTAGTTCTGTCAGTTCCAGTCTCGCATCCGGAAGTTTCGATTTATCGGAAGCAAGTTTCCAATCTGAGTGACAATGTGCCAAGAGCTTTGGAAATTATGTCCGTGTAAGTTCTTAATTATGGTGTGTGAAGCGCGCCACATTCATGTCTAAGAGGTTACAAGCCTCCTTTTCATACTCGTTAATTTGTCACTTGTCCAAAACCGAAGGTTATCTAGCATAATAGATTTCCTTTTCCACTGATCGAGTCAAACTACACACAGCCTGATTCCGAAGGTTTAAGGATATGTAGGCGGATTCTATGTTGAAAACTCGGCTGTATTCCAACATTCGCTCTCGAATTCTATTCTCGAGCATTTCGATACCTTCATAATTCGGTATCGAGGTGGCTTTTGATTTTTTCAAAATCACGCGGTAAATCTAGCTTATCGAACTACAAGTGGCCTGAATTCTCATATTGCCTGAGATATGTAGGAAACCCGTTTCAAGGGTTCGGCCATAATTCCTAAACCCTTTGTCGAATCCTTCCTTTAAAAAATGAATGGGGTTGGTCAAAATTGGTTTGGTCAATTTCAATTTCCTCGAGTTGCTTGCATCAACCCAAGTAAAATGAGGGACAGTTGTTGACACCCAATTTTGACCCGCGTCGGTGTAAATTAATTATCGAGCTGCGTAAGTTTTCCAAACAATTTAAATTAATTAGTTTTATAAATTTTGTGAAATATTAAATAATATAATACATGGATTTTATGTTACTTCGGATACTTTTGTCATAATTTTTAGGTAATATACATATTTACCTAGTTATGTATATAATTAGTATATTTTATGATTATTCAAAAAATCATTTAAAAAATATTGTTAAATTTGGTAAGCATCCTATTAAACTAATATGATTATATTTTAAATAACTATTTTACAATTTAAGTAAATTACTTTGTTAAAATAAAGAAGCTCGTTGACTAATTAATACGAATTCGTTTTATTTAAGTTTTGGCCAAATTCGTCATTTTAATGGGTTATTAGTTAGACTAACCCAATTCCCTTCCCCTATTAATTTCATCCCACCTCAACTCTTTCAACCCAACACCAAATTAATTCCCAAGCCCAAACACGTCAACCCAACTCAGACAGCCCAACATCCCCCTTTAAAATACTTTTTGGACCTTTGTGTGTTTTCCCTCCGGCCCAACCCAATTCTTCCCTTTCCCCAGGCCCAACCCCCTTTAATTTTAAACACAACCCATTCCATTCCTTACCCGACCCAACACCTATAACCCGACCGACCCAACCCCTTCCTTCTTCAACCCCTTCCCCTCACGCGATCCTCCCCCAAAACGGAAACCCAGAAAAACAGACACAAATAATTCCCCAGAAACCCGCGTCTCCCCCACGCTCTCTCCCTCATCTCCCCACGCTCTCTCCCTCTCTCTCCTCCTCTCTCTCACGCGAGCTGTGCAACGACTCTTTGGAGTCGTTTTCTTCTGCAACTCGTACGCTCGCGCAGGTCTGGCAGCAGGGGGGCTAGAAATTTTGTCTTTTGGTGACGAGATTGAGCCACGCAAGAGCAAAGGACGATCGATTAATCTCGTCCCTCCACCTCAACTCCCTTTCGTTTGGAATCCGGCATTTTCAGGGCATATTCCTTTGATTGGATAGGGTTTGAATTTTTGAATTCGGAAATGGGCCTAAAATCCCCCCCGCCCTCTTAATCCGAAAACCCTAGTTTTTCTTTTTCTATAAAAACCCCCACCTTCTTCAGAGTAGGGGGTTAGAAATTTCGTGGTTGGAAATTTTTGGTTTGGAGAAATTTTGGTTGAAATCTCTGGGGTCAAAAGAAAACATAGAGTGTTTTGTTGGATTTTTACATACACTCGCCATTCGACGATTAGGGAGTCATTCTCCATTCCGAAGGAGAGTTTGTTCTAATTCCTTGCTTGAGCGAAGCTTTCGAATCTATCCATTCAAAGTAGAGATCGATTCTAGGCAGTGAAGCTCGTCGTTCCTTCTCGTTCCGGCTCGACTGTCCTGGTTCTGCTGCCCCATAAAAGGTATACAACTTTGCTCTTCTCGCAGTTTTATTTTATTTTCTACTTGTTCGAGTATGTAGTTGTTCGTTCAGTTGGTTACCTTGTTCTGATAGCTCATGAAGGATGATGTTTTCTTTGTGTTTTGAGGTTGTTGGTCAGTTGCCTGTTGAATAAGAGCTGAGTATGTATGTGTGGTTAAAAAGGTTCTCGAAGTCACTTGCTAGTTCAAACTTTGTTGTTCTTGGTCCTTTCGGGTTTTCATCGCTACATTCGGTATAGTTTTTAGATTATTCTTCTCGTCTTAATCTATTTTCATTCATCGTGATTCTTTGATAATGTTTGATATTCGGCGTCACAGTATTCGTTCTTTCGCCTCAAGTCGAATGAACGAACTAAGATGTCAACACTCCGAATCTAAGTGACTGCATTTGCCATCGTTTTTGAGTTCCCATATTGCATATTATTGTTCACTTTGATACTTTGTTAGGCCATCCCATGGGGTTTGCTTGGTGTTTGTTGGTGCTTATTCTTAGTTGTTCCATCCGCCTAGTCATTATAACGAGTTAAATTGATATAGTTATGATCAATATTGTGGTCCTCTGTTTTGTCAAAATTTTAGTCCACTGAAACCTTTCTTTTGTTGTGATGTGGTTACTTTTTTTGCGAAATGAAAGCATCTTGGAAATAATATGATTCGAATTTGTGCGTTTTATTATTTATCATCTCTTGTTAGACGTCATTGTCGGCAACTTGTTAGTTTGTTTAGGCTTGAGATGAGGCATCTCATTATATATGGTACAGTCCATGAGTTCAAGTCTTTGGAATGGTTTTGCCTCTTTTTCTTTTTCCAGCTTGTGGAGGACATTTAGAGGTTGCTTGTTTATTCGGGTTTTTCTTCACGAGTTTTGTGCAGTTACCTCTCATAGTTCATATCTTTGATATTATCTTTGTCATATTTGGTTAATTCTGCTGGGATTCCAAAGGCCTTTAAGATCTTTTCCTTTTTTTTATTTTATTTATTTTGAACGCTTACTAATTCGTTATTTTACCCCATTCCTTTTCTTTGCATGTAAACCCGTTTGAGTTCCTTAACATTTGCCTCCCTATAATAATCATCCATGTCTTAGTCTAAATCATGTTGTTATAATTATTTGGGATGTTATTTTGATTTGCCTTGCATTTATTTCGGTTTCGTTATGTGAGACACTAATCATTGTTCCTCTCTTTGTGCATGTAAAACCGTCCGAGTTTGTTATAAACTCTCGTCCTCCATTATTCCGAGAGAGCCGTGAAGGCTCACAACTCTTTCTTCGAGTCAATCAGCCGAAACTAGCATGCAAAATTCGAAATCCCATGAAGTTCGAAGAAAGTTGAAGAAGGCTAAATTGGATTTTTATTTACTTTCTTGTATTTTGTTTGTAATGGGCATAAGCCCTAGTTGTTTACTTTCCTTGTATTTTTCTAGTATGATTAGATTAGTACAGGTAAAATGGGTTAAAAACCCAAAAGCAGGTGGGTCCAAATTTCGGTCAAGGCGAACAGAACCCGAATTTGGACCCAAAAATCTCCCTCTCTCTCTCTATCTCTCTTTACTACTTGTTTACGCTTTTGTTTTGAATGCCTTTAGTTTAGGGTTAGAAAAACTCCAAACCCCATCGAACGCCTTTTATATTATCAAACTTAAAACTAAAATCGAATCTTAAAACAATAATATTTTAAATTTGCAAGTTCGAATAGATTTAAGAAATCTGACTTTAAAATTCGCAAAAAATTTTAAACATAGTCAAATTGTTAATCGCCGGAAAACCGTATTAAGCGGAGCGTCTTAGGTGCCTTCAAAACCTTCCTAAGACGCTAATAAGAATCCCGAACCCTTAAAAATGTTTTCAAACCGATTTTCCTGTTTAAATTATTTGGAAACAAGTTTTCTTAATTTTTCTTTAAAAATTAAGTGGCAACTCCTAAAATGTCGAAAATATCTTTTAAAACAAAATAAACTCCTTTTCGAATGTTTTTTCGATAAAACAACATCGAGGCAGAGAGGGAGGATTTAAGCAAGAAGTTGGATATGTTTCCACTAAGGATTCAGGAAAGGGAGGCAAGAGAAGCGGAGATAGATTCAGAAACCACAAATATGCTGGCTAAAAATGCGGCAATTGATGAGGAACTGACGGCGGAGATGGCAGAATTCATCACCATGAGGGAACGAATGACCGAATTGAGGGAGAAGAACAAGGTGTTCCACCATAACATGATCACCCAACTTCAGAAAAATATGTGGGAAATACTCTATCCACGAACAAGAGGCTAGTGGTGGTCCAGACAACACTAACCCTAGAGCAACTGAGGAAGACATTGATGAGCTATAAGCCTCTATTTCTGGGCCGTCTGAGAGGAAGATAGAAGTGGATCACTCTTCCAGCGTACGAGTCGACACATCGTGTAGGAGCTAAAACTATGTCTTGCGATGTTTTACGAACATCTTGGGTGGAAACCTCATGAGGGAGTGGCTTCAGTCTTTGGGCAAGAAAACTCTTCAAAGGTATGTGCCTTCCACCCAAACCAGCGAGGACAAACTATAGAAGAATGCGTACATCTTAAGGTAAGAATCTGCCGCCAAATCGACGTTGGCAACATCCCACACGCATGGGGTAATAATACCATTCTGACGTATGACTAGTCGGAGCTAATTGAGAACACGCGGTTTGTTTGTCATTATTTCACACCGTTCAGTGGATCAATGTTGCATATCTATATGGATTTGGTCCGGAATGGGGTCTTAGCCCCTATCCACGATGATGACAGAGGTCTCGATCCTGTTGGGGAAGAAATCTGGAAGCCGTGGCTTATTACAATGCTACAGATCATAGCCTTTCAAGGTGCCTCAGCTTTTGCTACGACATAGAAGCCCTCGTCAACATGGGAAAAATCTAAGTCGAATTTGTTTCCTGTGGCTGAGACGACGTTGGGAAGAAGAATGACTGAGATATAGTCATTATTTTATCTTTAAAGCTTTTTTGTTGTCTTACAATTTCTATGTAACCGTCCAGAATGAATGAATGAAACTCAATGTTTTATCTTGTACTCGAACTACGTTGGGCCTGAATTCTCTTTGTGAGAAACGTAGGCAGATTGTCAAAACCCGACCCTTATCTTTAAAAATTTCATTCTTCCCCTTTTATATTACAAGAAGATACAAAGACCAGATCAACGGGCGTCAAAAAGCAGCTACAAGAAGACCCTAGCTCAATGTGGTTTAGCCTTTATGAGATAATGTCAAACTAAAACAAGCAAATTCCTGCTTGCTAAAAATTTATTTCCGTCCTTACTCGTGGGTTGAAGATATCCCAAACAAAGCAACTTGTGTTTTTATCTGCTCTCTGTGTGATATTATACATTTCGTATTCTGAATCTAAACTGACAAATCTGCCTTTGAGTTGTTTTCCTCCTTAGGTACTATGAAACTGATCTGTGTCGATTAAGCTGACAGATCATCCCTACATTGCCAGATCCAAAGGTCCCATAGATTTCCTTCCCAGACAAGATTCAGACAAAGGAAAAGCAGCAATGGGAGACAACAATGAAGAAGTAAGTCTCACCGACGTTGTGGTGTCTCAACCCACCATAGTGGATCAGAACAAATTAATTATGCAACAGATTGCAAAAATGAGAGTAGAGATGCAAAGGAGACAGGATCTGCCTCCGCCACGTTTCACTGCTAACGTTGCTGATGGGAGACCCCCTATCTACTTCCCTTCTTCAAACGTGGATCCGACTCAGAATCTGCCATCTATGCCTGCTCGAAATCCTTCCATTATAGACCTGACTACCCAAAACCCCCAATATGATTCGGCTTCTTACCAAACTCCACCTCCACCTCAAAACAACCACGCCTAAATGCCACCCCACCCTTAAATACCGAACATGAAATTGCTCCACCACCACAATACCAAAGCCAAAATCCAAACAAAAATACTTTCAATCCCAAAAAACCCCACCACCACTCAAATCAAAATACCAGTCCTCAGACTTATTCGCAAAACTACCAAACCACCTAAAAGAACAACTTTCTAGATTCTCGTCCCGACTGAGCATGATGTGCATGGTTATGAGATGGACCACTACGAGGAATAGGCAAGAGAATGGAGGGCAAAGGAAGAAGTGAAGGTGGATATAAAAGAAGAAATCAGGAAAGCAACAAAAGAATTCCAAAGTATCCCCACATCGCTGGTCTAAACTATAAGGATTTGTGCATCCATCAAAATCTGTACCACCCAAAAAGGTTCAAGATTCCTAAGTTTGATACTTTCGAAGGAGTAGGGAATACTATGGCCCATCTGAGATTCTAGTGCGACCAGCTTGTCAGAGGTTGTAGAGACGAAGCTCTGTTGATGCTGCTCTTCAGCCGAAGTCTATGCGAGGAGGCTTTGGAATGGTTCGCCTCTTACAAGATCAGGCAGTGGCCCAATTAGAATGCCTTGGCCAAGGAATTTATTTATCAGTTTGCTTACAACGTGGAAATCATTCCTGATCGGTACTCCTTGGAAAAGATGAAGCAAAAATCCACTGAAAGCTACAGAGACTTTGCCTGCAGATGGAGAAAAGAAGCCGCAAGAGTAAGGACGCCCATGTCTGAGAAAGAGATAGTCGAAGTGTTTGTACGGGTGCAAGAGCCCGAATATTACAATAGAATCATGTTGCTCGTTGGAGAAAAACTTGCTGAGATAGTCAAGATTGGTGATACTATCGAAGATGGTTTGAAAACAAGTAAAATAGCCCGTGTTGCCGAGTCACCCGGATCGTCGGGATTGTTGAAGAAGATGAGAGAGGATATTGATGCTGTCTCTTATGAGGGGAAAAAGAATCCCAGAAGATCATCGTCCTCCCAAGGTCATCCTCGACCTTCTCAGAACTCCTTCAAGGCTTGCTACACGCAAGCTAGTCATCCAAAGAATCCTCGTCTAGTCTACCAAAACACTACCTCCACATACCAAAATGCCCCCCTCTAAATTACCAAAATCCATCTCCTGTTTACCAAAGTCCCCCTCCACTTTACCAAACTCCATCACTATTCTACCAAAATGTTGCTCCCAACTGTGCCAATGTGCAGTCGAGCTACAGAGCACCCCCTCCAGTCTATCAAGTCCAAGCTCCAGTATACCAAAATGCCCCCACGAAATACCAAGCTCCATCACAAAATTATCAAACAAATCCATATCCCAAAAGTCAGGCTCCCCGTTCAAGTACCAGAAGTTATCAACAGGTGCCTCCTCCCCAACGAGGCAGTTATGATCCACCTCGACCCAGATCCGAGAAGAATCCTCCCAGGAATTTTTTTGCGCTCATCAAAACCCGATCAAAGCAGTACGAGCGACTGGCTACGGCCGGATATATCCACCTGGTAGGGCCCAAGCCGGTGGATACTAGGTCAAAATTCTACAGGCTCGATCAAAGGCGTGCGTGTCACTCCAACAGTGTTGGACATGGTACCGAGGACTGCATCAACCTTAAGCACAAGATTCAAGATCTGATCGACCAAGAGGTGGTTTCTCTTCAAGCAGCCGTGCCCAATGTCAACACCAATCCTTTGCCGAATTATGGAGGCGTCAATATCAACATGATAGAGACGGATGATGATTGGTGCATGACCAAGATGATAACTCCAGTTATTCATGACGAGTTAGAAAGGGTTGTGGCCTCGTTGAGCGTCAAAGAGAAAAAAAAGTTTGTGATCCTGACATCTGCAAAGGTTGTTGCCTTGGTGACATCAAAAACTCTTGCAGGCCAAAATTTGTGATTAAAACTGCTACCGCTTGGGGTATGACCCAATCTTGGAGGTGTTATACTCCTGAAGAGTTGTCTCTTGGAGGATAGAAGAAGGATCCAAGTAAAAGGCCGATAAGCAAAGGCGAAGAGGAGGAATTCTGGAGGAAGATGCATCCAAAGGATTATTAGATCGTTAAGCATTTGAAGAAGAGTCTAGCCAAGATTTATGTGTGGGCCCTGCTGATGAGATCCTAATTGTGCAGTCAGGCTTTGATGAAGGCTCTTGATGATACGTATGTTCCCGTTGGCACAAACAGCGATAATGTGGCCGCTATGATTAACCAAGTTATCTGAGGGCATCAGATTAGTTTCTGCGACGATGATTTGCCTTTTGAAGGGAGGTCACACAACAAGGCGTTGCACATCACTTCATATGCCACGAGAAGGTCATTAATCGCATCTTGGTGGATGATGGATCTGATATGAACATTTGCCTGTTGTCGACAATGAGGCAGTTAAGGTTTGACTTGGGAAAGCTAAAACAAATTCAAGTCAATGTAAGAGCCTTTGATGGGGTTTAGAGAGATACGTTAGGAGCGGTGAATTTGGTCATCCAAATGGGTCTAGCGGAGTTCAGCGCACAGTTTCAAGTCTTACACATCGACACCAACTATAACCTTCTTCTGGGAAGGCCTTTCATCCATATGGCTGGAGCTGTGACTTTTACTCTGCATCAGATGATGAAACGTGTTTGGAAATATGAAAAGCTGGTTATTCATGGCGAGGGGAGTCACTCGGGCAGACAGGCACCAATTATTGATGAGGTATCGCGAGGTACAAATTTCTACACGGTGGAGCTGGTAAATGCCACTGTTGAGGATTGGCCCCACAGACTCACATGTCTGCCTTGTACAAGATGATAGCCACTGTGATGCTGCGGAATGGTTTTGAACCAGGTTTTAGATTGGGAAGAAATTATCAAGGGATTGTTGAGCCTACTCCGGCCCCCGTCAAAGGAGCTAGATATGGTTTGGGGTATTATCCCCACAGATGATGATATGAAGACGAAGAAGAAGAAGAATGATCAAGCATTGGATAAGACAACCCCTCATCTGTATCAGTCATTCCCGGTCTGGGAGTATGCCGAGCATGACGACCTTGGGGAAGGAATCAAGGCCTTTTTGAAGAGATTGATGCTGTTATTGAGGAAGAGGTCGAGCTAGCTGGATTCTGCGATGCTGAGCCTGGGAAGATGCTGCAGAATTAGACCTCCATGCCGATTTTGATTCCTTGAACTCCTTGATAGAAGGGTATCATTTGTGCATATTTAAATTGGTGGCGGTCCGGAAGAGGCCCGCGACCCACCATTTTGCATTTTCTTAATTGTTTGAATTTTAAAATTCTGTCGTGATGTTTGAAAAAGGCGACATGGAGCTTTGCCATAGCCAAAGTTTGAATTATTTCCTAATTTGAATGAAAGCCTATTTTATTGAAATTTTGTTTATTGACTCATCTGCTATATTTTACTTTTCTAACTTTGTCTGTTTATGGTTTCAGTAATATAAGTTTTAAACCTGTCAATGTCATGTCATTTCATGAGCTGAATGAAAAAAATGAGGCAGGTGATGACGAGGTTGATGGATACGAGGAAAATGAGGCACCGGAATATGTTGCTGAAGAGTGTCTGCAGTTTGAAAATCAGCATAAGCCAAATCTAGAGGAAACTGAAATGGTAAATCTGGGAGACCAAGAATGTGTCAAAGAGGTCAAAATCAGTGTTCACTCGAATGAATTTCAAACTTCAAAGAAAGGATCTAATACATTTACTCACTGAATAGATTGATGTGTTCATTTGGGAAGTCAGCGACATGATAGGGCTTAGTACCAATGTGGTGTGTCACAAATGGCCGATTAAGTTAGGGTTCAGTCCGGTGAAGCAAAAGGCTCGGAATTCAAGCCTGAATTGAGTTTAAAGGTCAAAGAAGAGATCACCAAGCAGATCGAGTCTCGACTGGTGGAAGTGACACAATACTTGACTTGGTTGGCCAATGTTGTTTTGGTCGCCAATAAGATGGGAAGATTAGAATTTGTGTCGACTACAGGGATCTCAACAAAGCAAACCCAACGGATAATTTTCCATTGCCAAACATTCACATTCTTATCGATAACTATGCTAAACATGAAAAGCAATCATTTGTATATTGTTACGCAGGTTATCATCAGATCCTGATGGACGAATAGGATGCAGAAAAGATAACTTTTGTTACACCTTGGGGTGTTATCATTACAGGGTGATGCCATTTGGTCTCAAAAATGTTGGCGCTACTTATATAAGGGCTATGACGACCATACTTCATGACATGATTCACAAGGAGATTGAGGTGTACGTAAATGACGTCATAATTAAGTCCCGCGGGAGTTCGGACCACTTGACACACTTGAAGAAGTTCTTCGACTGTCTGCGTCGGTATAACTTTAAATTGAATCTCGCTAAATATGCTTTTGGAGTTCCAGCCGGCAAGTTATTGGGATTTATAGTCAGCAGAAGAGGTATTGAGCTCTATCCCCCCAAGATTAAGGCTATTCAAGAGTTACCTCCTTCGAAGACGAAGAAGGAAGTGATGAGTTTCTTAGGGAGGTTGAACTACATCACTCGATTCATATCTCAGCAAATGTGGTATGTGAGCTTATTTTTCAAGCTGTTGAAGAAAGACGCTTTGACAAAATGGATAGAAGAGTGTCAGCTGCTTTTGATGCTATCAATAACTATTTGTACAATCCACCTATATTGGTTCCTCCATGAGAAAGGAGTTCATTGTTGCTATACTTGTCCGTCTCAGATAACACATTTGGATGCGTGCTTGGGAAGCATGACGAAACTGGAAAGAAGGAGCGAGCCATTTATTATATAAGCAAGAAGTTCACGCCATATGAGTCTCATTATAATCATTTGGAGAGAACATGTTGTGCTTTGACTTGGATCGCTCAGAAGTTGAGACATTATTTTTCCTTTTGTACTACATACCTTATTTCCAGGATGGACCCTTTCTAGTACATTTTCCAGAAAGCGATGCCGACCGGAAAGTTGGCCAAATGAAAGATGCTTTTGAGTGAATTTGATATTGTGTATGTGTCTCAGAAGGCGATAAAAGCACAGGCCTTGGCTGATCATCTTGCCGAAAATCCTGTTGATGAAGAGTATGAACCGCTCAAGACTTATTTTCACGATGAAGAAGTATCATTTGTGGGTGAAGATATTTCTGAAACATATTCTGGCTGGAGATTATTTTTTGATGGAGAGGAAAATCACCAAGGAAAGGGTATCGAAGTTGTCTTAGTGTCAGAATCTGGTCAACACTATCCTATGGCAGCTTAACTCTAGTTTAATTGCACGAACAACATGGCTGAATATGAAGCTTGTATCCTTGGTTTGAAAATGGTCATTGACATGAATGTCCACGAGCTGTTCTTATTGGAGATTCAGATCTATTGATTTATCAGTTTCAAGGAGAATGGGTTGTGAATAATCCGAAGATTACAAAGTACGTGCAATATGTACAAAAGTTGTGCAAGGGATTCCTCAAGATCGAATTCAGACACACTCCTAGAATACAGAATGAGTTGGCTGATGCTCTTTCCACCATTGCATCGATGATTAAGAATCCAGATACTGATTATATTGATCTTTGAGACATAGAGCTGAAAGAACATCTAGTCCATTGTTCACACGTCGAAGCGGAACCAGACAGTTTGCCATGGTATTTGGATATAGAGAGATATTTGGAGTCTGGAAATTATCCTGAAGATGCTACGTCCAACCAGAAGAAGTCGATACGCCGTATGACTCTCAACTTCTTTCTGAGTGGAGAAGTCCTTTATAAGAGGACCCCAGATTTAGGCCTTCTCAGATGTGTCGATGCTGTTGAAGCTGCGAAGCTTATTGAACAGATACATGTTGGAGTTTGCGGCACACATATGAAAAGACTCACTTTGGCAAGGAAGATCTTATGAGCCGGTTATTTTTGGATGACTATGGAGAATGATTGTTGCAAGGTTGCACAAAAATATCATAAATGTCAAGTGCACGGTGATTTGATTCGAGTGCCACCTCACGAGCTTAATGCTACGAGTTCACCTTGGACATTTGTAGTTTGGGGCATGGATGTCATCGGTCCGATAGAGCCAGCCGCTTCCAAGTGACACAGATTTATTTTGGTTGCTATTGACTACTTCACCAAGTCGGTGGAAGCAGCTTCTTACAAGTTGGTGACCAAAAAGGTTGTAGTTGATTTTGTCCACAACAATCTGATATGCAGGTTTGGAGTACTAGAATCGATCATTACTGATAATGGTGCAAATCTCAACATTCACTTGATGAGAGATATATGTGAGCAATTTAAGATTACTCATGGAAACTCAACCGCTTATTGTCCTCAAAAGAACGGAGCTGTAGAGGCTGCCAATAAGAATATCAAGAAGCAGCTGAGGAAAATAATTGACAATCAGCGAGGGTGGCATGAGATGTTGCCATATGCTTTGTTGGGTTATTGAACGACTGTCAGAATGTCGATTAGGACACTCCATACTTGCTAGGATATCAAACAGAAGCAGTCATACCTGCTAAAGTTGAGATACCGTCTTTGAGAATCATCCAAGAAGTAGAGTTGGATAATGCTGAGTGGGTCAACAAGCGGATTGATCAGTTAGCCTTGATCGATGAAAAGAGAATGGTTGCCGCTTGTCATGGGCAACTATACCTACAGAGAATGATTCGTGCTTTCCACAAAAGAGTCAGAGCCATAATTTTTGAAATTGATCAGTTAGTACTTAAGCGAATTTTTCCTCATCAAGACGAGTACAAAGGAAAATTGACACCAAATTGGCAAGGTCCTTACATGGTTCACAAAGTATTATCTGGAGGTGCTTTAATCTTGTCAGAGATGGATGACACCGCATGGCCGAAACCGATCAACTCAGATGATGTCAAGAGATACTACGTGTGAAACTTCAGTTTGTATTTCTGTTATCTACTTGTAATCGTTTTGTTTGCTTGTATTTGTTTTGTTTTAAATCTTATCCCCTCTGTAATGAACTACGTCTGGCCTGAATTCTCAAAATGAGATACGTAGGCGGCCTATGTCGGCCTCGGTCACCCCTTTTATCCCTTTTAACATTTCTTTGTATTTGAACTACGTTCGACCAGAATTCTCAAAAATGAGATACATAGGCGGCCTATCTTGGCCTCGGTCAGTTTCTTTGTTAATCTCTTATTATTGTTACCTTTGAGGGGGGAACTACGTTTGACCTGATTTTTGCCTCAACAGGATACGTAGGCTCCACAAGGGTTCGGTCATATCTTTCGTAAGATTTCTATTTTTCATTACAATAGAAATTGGGACAGATTTTTGAGAGGGACTCAAAAATTCTCAAGAATAAGATTTATCCTCAACAAGCCAAGACTGATGATATTTTGAGATTTGCAACGGGGACAGAATTTTGGAGAGGATCTCAAAAATTCCGTGATTTTTTCACCAACAGTCAAGGATAAGCCAAGATAGTTAACTGGGACAGAAATTTTGAGGATGGACTCAAATTTCAACATGGGTTTATTGACAGTCTAGAGTGACTTTGAATACTCCCCATCGAATAATCAGATATGCCTGACGTGACATGACACTTGGCAATAACCCTCTTCAAAATGCTACTTTTCAAAAATTTATTTTTTATTTAAATTTTACATTTGTTTTCCATTGATTATGGTATAAAATATTTTGTCTTATCTATTAAGAGTCGGGGGATCAGGAAAATCAACCGGAGATAGCAGGACAGGGAGCAGACAACTGAAGAATTGACACAGATCCGTTCATTTTTAAAACTAACGATTTTTCCATGAACACAGGTCTATAGTTTTGTTCTGAGAGCACCGAATTTCTCCGATCAATGAATATGGAGAAGTCAAGGGGGCAAGAGTTCTCCCTAAATTTACGATTTTCCTGTGGATGCAATAATTGTTTTCTATTGTGCATATCAAAGGTGAATCAAGTGAAAATCTCAGAAAGAGTTTACAGTTTTCACAAAGGACGTCATCTGCATCATATAAGTAGAGATTATACACCTCCCGGAGAGGTCATTTCATTTGTACTGTCGGTTGAGATGATATGCTACCGAAGGGTCATTTATTTGTATTGTCGATTTAGATGATACACTACCTGAAGGGTCATCTTACCGTTATTTTCAATTGAGACGATATGATTGTCCAGAAGGCACCCAGAAGATTACTATGTTGCTCGATTGAAGCACTATCTTCATCTAGAACCAAAGATGCATCGCGAGTTAATATTCATGCATGCTGAGTTAATATTCATACATCACAGAGAATATGCATCGCGAGTTAATATTCATGCATCGCGAAAGATCATACATCGCGAGTTAATATTCATGCATCGCGAGTTAATATTCATGTATCGTGGGAAGATATTCATGCCCCGCATGCCCCGCAGAAAATCATGCATTGCGGAAAGTCTTGCATTGCGAGTCAAATATTAATGCATCGCGGAATATCATGCATCGCGAGTCAATATTCATGCATCGCGGAAGATCATGCATCACAAGTCAATATTCATGCATTGCGGAAGATCATGCATCATGAGTTAATATTCGTGCATCGCGGAAGATCATGCATCACGAGTTAATATTCACGCATCGCGGGAAGATATTCATGCCCCGCAGAAAATCATACATCGCAAGTTAATATTCATGCATTGCGGAAAGTCATGCATCTCGGAAGATATTCATGCATTGCAAGAGAAAATTTATGCATCGCGAAAAAGTCATGCATTGCAAAAGAGAAATCATGCACTACCAGAGAAGGAAATTGTGCATCTCAAGAGGAATATTTACCCATCAACATCAACTGCATCTTTTATTTGGCGAGAGTGAATGCCGAGAGAAATATCAACACTGCATCAACTTTTATTTATTTCAACATCAAATGAAGAATACATAGAAGATTATATCGAAAACATTACACAAAAGCTTTATTTGCTTTACGTCAAACCGATTGAGTTGACGACAAATATTGAAGGAGAGCAACTAAGTGTCAAAGCGGTAAAAGACACTATCTCCCATTTGAATTGCATTTTTGTGTTGACGAGTTTTATCTCAGTCTTTGTCGAGAGCATCCAAAAGGATGAATTCTCAAAAAAAAAAACCACAGGTGCGGATGACATCAAAAAGGATGCAGCACAACGTGAAACTTTTTCTTAGCAGCGAACTGGGACAAATTCCAAAGAGGAGTGTCAAACCCGTAGGATGCGAGCAGAGGAGAGACTTCCACCACGATCAAACCACACCCCTATCATAAGGATGTGAGTTGTTCTTTAGATTTCTCAGTTTCAGTTTTGAGTCCAGAATTTTTGGTGTCTGCCGGAGGCAAGTTTCCGATCTGAGTGACAATACGCCAAGTGCTTTGGAAATTATGTCAGTGTAAGTTCTTACCTATGGATGTGAAGTGCTCCACCTTCATGCATAAGAGGTTTCAAGCCTCTTTTTCTTACTCGATTTAATTTTTCACTTGTCCATAACCGAAGGTTATCTAGCATAATAGATTTCCTTCTCAACCGATCGAGTCGAACTACAAACAGCCTGATTTCTAAGCTATAAGGATATGTAGGCGAGCTCAATGTTGAAAACTCAGATGTATTCTAACATTCGCTCTGAAGTCCTATGCCTGAGCATTTCTGTCGCTTTATAATTCGGTATCGATATGACTTTTGAATTCTTTCAAAATCGTGCGTCAAGTCAAGCGCGTTGAACTATAAGTTGCTTGAATTCTCATATAGCCTGAGATATGTTGGAAACCCATTTCCAGGGTTCGAACATAATCTCGAAGTCCATACCAAGTTCCTTTCTTCAAAATGAAGGGTGTGGTTGGTCAATTTCATTTTCCTCGAATTGCTTGCATCAATCCAAGCAAAATGAGGGACAGTTGTTGACACCCAATTTTGACTCTCCCCGATAATAATTAGTTAACGAGCTTCTAAATCCTACATGATTTGAAATAATTAGATTTTATTAAAATTTAAAAGGTTTTTCAAGTTATTCTAAATTAACCTTATCGCTCTTTTATAGCTTTTCGATAATATATGATTTACATAATTCACTACTAAAAAAACAGTGTTTAGCGACAAATAATATTTCATCACTATATAATGACGAATTTGCGACGGAATAATCATTTTGTTGCAAAATTAACAAAAAGAATTGTTTATAATATAGCAACGGATTTGCAACGGAATATTTAATCCGTAGCTTAATATTATCGGAAAAAATTGGCGCATAATTTTCGCTACAAATTTAGTAACAAAAATTAATATTGGGTGACGAATTAGTGGTGGAAAAAATGTTGCTAAACTATTAAATATATATTTTTTAAAATTATATTATATAGTGAGGAAAATATCCGTCAATATAATTTTTTCAAAATATATATATTTATTTAAAATTGACGGATGTTGGAATCATTACTAATTCTCTTGCAATTCACTCCAAATTTGAGATTTCAACCCAACCCCTATCTTTTAATCCTGACCGTTGATCTCATCTTTTCAATCTTAGCCTCTCATTTAAAAATAATCCTACGGTCAAGATATAATACCTATTTTAATTTGTCAAAAGACCCAAACTAATTTCTCATTCTTCTTCTTTTTAGATCCGCCACACGCCACCATTTTCTCTTCCTCTTCGTCTCTTCTTTATCCGCCATTTCCGGTGAGAACAAGAGAGGACACCATTCTCATCTCCTCTCTGCCCCTCTTCTGACTCTCTTCCGTCGCCCTTCTCCATTCCCTCTCCGCCAACACCAGCAGCTGCTCTTCCTCTCCTCTGCAGCGCTGCCGCTCCGGTGAACAGCAGATCCGCCTGGCAAGCCACCAAGAACCAACAACTCCAAACAGCAGCAGCCGGTGATAACAACCAGCAGCAGCCACGACAGCAGCAGACGATGAACCACCAATAGGTTCTCGGTAGAAAAAAAATAAACAATAGCGACACCAAACGCTGCTCTGACCAGTATGTCCTCCTATTACCTATTTGCTATCTATTAAATTCTTTGATTTATTTAGAACAAACTCTTAGATTTGAAGTATGATTGTTGTTTGCTTATAATGTGTGAATGTATTCAATTCAAATTTTAGCTTGCTAATCTCTTCATTATTTTCTCCTTTTCAACTATTAATATTTCAGCTATGGTGATATCTTACAAATTGATTTTTATGTTTTTGATGTTTTAAGGTTATTGAAAAAAGTTTATTTTTCAGCTACTCATGCCGGCTACCGGCCTGATTATTTCTACTATGGATGTGCTTCCTTTGATGTTAGAAATGTATAATATATTTTTCATCTCTATGCATTTTATTTTCATGTGTTTAGATGCATGTTACTGAAGTAACTATTGTTTCTTTGTCTCCTATATTATGAGATTTTGAGATCTCTTGAAAGGTTTGTTATTTTTTTACTTCCATCTGGCTATCTAACTGGCTCAATCCATGATGATAGGGGCTTCATGTTTCGATCTTTACCTTATAATAGCCTCATAAATAGAGTTGTATGAGAACATTATTCTTATTTACTATGACTTCTTCTAAAAAAGAAATTCATATAGGTTAAGAATTGATTCTCATGGTTGCCAAAAGCTTAAGAAATACCAATTTATGAAATTGTTGTGGGGAACTACATTAAGTGAATTGGTATTAGCTCATAACAAAACAATCGAACAAATATTATATTCGATCATTTTTTACTTGCTTTTAGTTTACACTTGTTGCAATGAATTTACACCTGAATAACTGAGGACTATGAGCTCTCTTGTCATTTTTGAGATATAATGGCAAAGTAATCAATATTTGTGACATTAGATTTCAATCATCTTATTTGTTCTAATTTATTTCTAGCATTTTACATCCTCGCATTAATGTATCACTCATCCATTATCACAAAAACGTCATATCATATCATATATTATATATGTGTTTAAGATTGTGTAGGTAGATAGAATCACATCTATTAACGTCCTTGTAAAGGACTATGTTTATGTTGTTACTTAGAAGAAAGCCCCTGTAAATGTTTATATTTGGTGCAAATTGTAAATCATTTGTGTTTTTGTTCTGTTTGAGAGTGTTGTAGGTCTGTAAAGAAAAGTGAGAGGTTTAGGGAACCTCTAGTGTTCTAAAGTTTAAATTTTGCGATTAGTGATAAGGTTTTAAGTATTTCAATGAAATTATCTTGAATTAAGTAGAATAGATAGAGAACTCATAAAATAATAGAAGCTTATATGTTCGATTTTGTTCTTGTTGTTACTCAGAGAGAATTCCCTGTAAAGTTAATGTTTTTGTGCAACTTATAAATTATCAGTGGTTTTATTCTGTTAAGTAACTTGAACCTCATTGTAAGGAAAAGTGAGAGATTCAAGGAACCTTTAGTTTTCTAGAGCTCGTAATTTGCAATCAAAAGACTTGTTCCAGTGAATTGGGCTTGACTAAAGAAGAATAGAAGTGGAGGATTCATGAGCCCAATCTAATATGAAGTTGAAGCTTAGTTAATTAATAATATAGTTATATTTTTCACCCGATATAGGTTACTCATATATCAAAAGTTGGGGGAATTGTGAGAAAATGACACCATTGTTTTATTGATTAGATAGTGTTGTAGTTTGGTTATGGTATATCCTTTTTATTTTGACTTAATGTTCCTAAAAGTAGACCCGTAATTTTGGAAATTTTGAGTTGCATGGGGTTTGAAGTTGTGTATTTTTGTTGATCAGGCAAGCTATTGGATAAGACTAGTGTATCTCATTTGTTCCCAATTACCAAGTATCTTTGGACTATTGGCTATTGCATAACAGGTTTGCACTCTTTTATGGACCGGAGAAAACTACCAAGCTCTCATCAAGCATACTATCAAGCTGCCAGGATATAAAAGAAGAGAAGAGTATATGGATCTGAAACAAAAACATACTACATGAAGCAAATGTTCCTCTTAAGAATAGTTGATATATTTCTTTTCATATTTTGCATCGGAAGTATATAATTTTGACTTGCTATCTACAGATTTTGAACCCTCAGTAATATTATTTTATACAAATGTTTGTTATTGTAGACGTATTTAGTAATTGTTATTAATTTATTTTAGCAGTGTATATTTTTAAAAAAATAAATGAAATGATTTTACAAGAAAAGTCTTAGCAACAAATTTAATGACGATTTGGTTATTACTATAAAAAAATGTTGGCGATGGATTAGCAATGAAACATTTAAGTGGAAATGTGGTGGCTCAAATAACAGAATATTTTGTGACAAATTAGTCACAGAAATTTCATCGCGGATTTATTTTAAATGACGAAACTAATTATGAAATTAGTGACGAGCTATATAAGTATAACGACGGACCAGTCCGTCACTAACAAGTTGCGACGAAAATCGTTCGTCTCTATTACGTCGCTAAATTTGCGACGAAACTCATATTTTCATCGCTAAGAGATTACTAACGAGCGAAATAGCAACAACCAACAATCCATCCCTAATTCATTTAGTGACGGAATAACATAGATTAGCGACGGATTTCGTCAGTCGCTAAATGCTGATTTTTTTGTAGTGAATATGTATACGATTAGTATATTTTATAATTATTCGAAAGTCGTCTCAAAAAAGAAAATTTTATTTTTTGCTTAAATATTTTACTAAAGTCATATAGAAGTTTACATTTTTTTAGCAATTATCTTATAACTAAATCGATTATTTTATTTCGTTAATAAAATTAAAAGCTTATTTAATTAATTCACCTCATCTAGGTATCAATTTTAATCCCTTGGGACAAATCATTTGGACCTGTTATATTTTAACTTGTCAGCAGCTCATCTCCCATTTAATTCCAAATAACCCCCCATTTTTCAAATTTTAGCCCACCCCACCCCGTAATTCCCTTTAATTCCCAGCCCCAAAATTATCCCAAGCCCATCTAAATTTACCTGACCCACCTTATCCCAATACCCGGACCAAATACCCTTTCTCATATTCAACAAACTACAAAGAAATCTAGAATCTCCAGCGCAACAGAGAGACCAACGAAAATACACGGAGCGGACGACGACAAGCGCGTGGGCAGCAACGCGGAAACTCCATCCGTGATTCAAACGATTGAGTGCACGATGAAGATGTTCACATCATTTGGCGCGTGACTCGCGACCAGCATCACCTTTTGTGCGTACAGCAGGGCACCTGCATTTTTCTGTCGAGCAAGTCACGCGGCTCCGTCCTTGGCAACGGGAGATCACACCACCTAGCACCCCAAGGACAAGCAATCGATCCTAGCCGTCCACCCCCTTTCCTCTTCTGGAATGATTCAAATTCTTAAAAGAAAAGAGTGATCCCCTTAGTAGTTAAAGTTTTTCTCTTTTCAAATTTTGGATTCGTTTTTCCCCACTTTGGAGAACCCTAATTCTGGTCATATATATTCTCTTTTTCTTCACACAAGGGAGGGGGATTTTTTTGGGGGGAAATTCTAGTAGGAAATTTTCACTAGTGCAAAGAAAGCTTGAGAGAAATAATTTAGAATACAATTAAGTATACTTTGTGAAAATAGAAGATACTATTTTAGTGTTTAAGTTCAACCTTCCGTTTGGATTCTTCGCTTATTGTTCGCGTGCAAGTCTTCTCCTGGTAAAGTTTGACGCCTGCTCGCCTAGTCCCGGTCTTGCTGCCCTGAAGAAGGTAACACTTCCTTTCTTTATTTATGTCTTGTTTCAATTCCAAGCATCGTATGAAAAACAATTTGTTGGCTTTCTGAACTCCTTCTTGTTGTCTTCTCTATAGTATGAAAAACAAGGTTGGAAGTCTGTTTTGGTTCAAGTTTTAACAGTCGGATTTTTAATTGTACCTGTTTAGATCTCTAGGCGTTCATCATGTTACGCGCAATTCGCTTTAAGCTTTAGGTGGGAATATGGGTATGTAAGAGTCTATTTGCGGAAATGTTGCTGATTAGGACTCATTTACTACACCTTGTTTTCAAGCATCAACCTCATCACTGTTTGCTACTGCTAGTAAAGTGATTCGAATAGTTACAAAATCGTAGAGGGTAATTGTCATTCGTTCATTTTTCTGGAATGAGCTAGTTGTTGTTAGCCATACTCGTTTTTCTCCTTTTTTTTTTGTTTTCTTCGGTTCCCTCATAATAGCCTGATAAGTCGTAAAATTCTATTATGTCTCATCTCTTTATATGTCAGGCTTTGATGTTTAATGTCGAAATATTTGGCATCAGTTGGGTGTGAAATTTTGGATAATCCCAAACCTCTTAATTCTCAAAAGATAACTATGTTCACATGTCTGGTTTTCTTTCTTATAGTATGCGATAATTTCTTATTACAGTGCTAAAATGATACACGGGATTAAGCATTTAACTGGAGCCTCTATTATTTCATTTTGTGATAGTATGTAGGAATTGTTTATTATGCATTTAGTATCAACAAGTTGCTTTTAACCTACCAAGTTTATACATGACACATAGGTTTTCTTGTTTGACTTTAGTTTGCCTGTTCTTCCATATAAAATAATGTTTGCCACCAATTTTTGGAAATTGATTTATAACTAATAATGTCACTGTAAGGCTAGTCATCTACTGCTTATGACGGGTCTTACTAAAAAAGAATTAAAATAATAATAAGAAAAAAAAATAAATAAATAAAATAAAAGGGGAGCATGTTACTAATCATATTTATGGAGTGTTTACTCTAAAAATCTAATAGTAAATGATTAATATCTTGAATATTCGTGTCTCATAGAATAGATTTCAAAAGGGACAAAGATAAGAGATCACATTTTTTTACTCCGGTTTTAAATATATTAAATTGACAGCATGCCCTTTTCCCGTAAATCCTTGGGTTTTAAGGATAAGATTGGTTTCATTCTTTACATGCTTTGATTTTAGGGCAACTTTCACATATAGCAAATAAAAAATTCATATTTGTATTCTATAAAAAAGTTTGTATAATTGCGCTCCATAGCAAACATAGAAACTGTATAATTCGCTATACATATACAGTTGAAGCAAATTGTATAAAACGAAGTGTATAAAAAAAGAAAGACAAAGACACTTGGGCAGAGAACTGTATAAAATGAAGTGTATAAAACGAATTGTATTATTATAAGTGTATAGAACGATTATATACAATTTGAATTTGTATAAAATGAGAAAGAGAGAAAGACAAAAGAGACTTGACAAGGAATATACAATTGAATCGAATTGTATAAAACGAGAAAGAGAGAAATTAGATATAATTTAAAAATTGTATAAAACGAAAAAGAAAGAAAGACAAAAAGAAACTAGGCAGGGGAGTATTTTTATTGTATAATTACAAGTGTATAGGACGAAAATGTTTGTACTTGCATGTGTATATACAATTTTCTCACGCTTTATACAAACAGAAATGCAATTTATACATTTCGCTTTTGTTTAAATAAGTGAGAAAGGCGAGGGTGGCGAGCGAGATTTGGGAGAGTGGCAAGCGAGATCTGGAAGAGGGGAGAGAGGAAAACAAAAATATATGTATTTATACAATTTTCTCTGATATATACAATTAGAGACAATTTTTATACACTTGTGTTGTATAAAAAGTGAGGAAGCGAGCGAGAAATTGGAGGAGAGTGGCGAGCGAGATATTTGGGAGAGAGGTGCCTGACAATTTTTTGCAAACGTTTGCTATGGAGCACAATTAAATCAAACCTTAGCTACTCCATTTATTTTAGGTTATTAGTTTGCTATTATATACAATTTTCCCATGATTTTATTCTGTGGGCCTGTACTAATTTTACTCTTGTTTTCTCTTCTTTATGTTAAATTTGTCTGGGTCTTATGGACCCCATCCTCACATTTTCATTTGGACCATGGAGGACCAACTTGTGCTCTTCCGAGTCAACCAGTCATTAAATCGACGGACAGGTCCCAAAGTTTAAGGAATTGAAGAAAGTCAAAGAAGTTAGATTCGAAGACCCCTTTATTTTCATATGTTGTACTTTTACTATGTAATGGGCCTAATCCCTTGCCGCTTTGTACTATTATCTGATCATTTTAGGATAGGTACAAGTCGAGTGGGCCTAAGGCCCACAAACAAAGGGTCCAAATACCGGTCCAGGCGGACAGAAAACCCAGATTTGGACCCAACTCTCTCTCCCACTCTCTCTTTTATTTTTTGTTTATCTGCTTTACTTGTGGTTAGTTTTAAAGTTAAAGAATCCAAATTCCCGCGAACTCCGTAAATGTTTTATCTACTTAAAAATTAATTCCAAATGAATTCTAAAAGATGAATAGCTTTGCAAATAATAAACTTCACACAAGTAATTAATACCTCTTTTTTTAAACGAACTCTAGGTAATTTTTACAAGTTAGATTATTTTAGCCAAATAGATTAGTTGTTTGGATAACTGCAAGTAAGCGGACGTCTTAGATGCTTTGAAAATCTTCCTAAGACGTTAATAAGAAATTCTGAACCCCCCTAAAAATCTTTCATTTGATTTTCTGTTTTGATTAAATGGAAAAACAGTTTTCTTTGTTTTCTCAAAATTAAGTGACGACTCTAAAAAGTTAAAAACTTATAATTAAAATATTTTTATTTTTCGTATAAAAACTCACAACGATTCATTAATAAAAATCACAGTTTTTATTTATTTACTTTGCTTGCGGTTAATTTTTAGCGACTACGAAAATTTGTTGCGAACAAACTTGGCACGCCCAATGGGATCGATTCTGCTCTTCATCTCTTTCTCTTGCAAATCAGAAACTACAAAGGCTACTACTGCAATGGCGTTCAGAAAGAATTGTGATTTTTCTAACAAGGAGTCTACTCATGTTGTGTATGCTATCTCAGTCATGTTGACCCGATTACTCGACATAAGTTCAAAAACAGTGGGCTAGATGGATCTGAATACTTCACTTCTTTGTAGACGATGAAAAGCAACAACTCTCATACAATTGTTGTAAGTGCAATACCTAGGGGCAATCTTGCGTCTGTATTCTTCAAAGAATCTTCTCAAATTGGCTCCAACTTTGGTGACTCCGAAGATTCAATGGATTCTCCAACTTCAATGAATGTCAATGCTTTGATGGCTGACTCAACTGACATGGACGAGAAGTTTGCGATGATGGAGCAAACCATTGAGGCCTTGAAGAAATCCGTTGATGACAAAAATCTTCATATTGCTCAACTTATGAACAAGTTCTCGGCCTTCACATCTAGAGATTCAAGTCATGTTCCCACTTATCCATCTGGTTTTGATCAACGAAACAAGGATATTGAGGAATCTCTAGCATAGTCCAAATTTCAAAAGGAGAAACAAGTTGCTTCAGTTGCTGCACTATCTGTCCAACAGTTGCAAGACATGATAACGAACACTATCAGGGCTCAATATAGCGGAACACCACAAAGTTCCTTGTATTACTCCAAGCCATATACTAGACAGATTGATTGTCTATTCATGCTGACAAACTATCAACCACCAAAGCTACAACAGTTTGATGGCAAGGGGAACCCAAGGCAACATATCACCCACTTTGTTGAAACTTGTAGCAATGCTGGAACACATGGTGACCTTTTGATAAAACAGTTTGTTCGTTCGCTGAAAGGGAATGCATTCGATTGGTATATCGACCTGGAACACTAGTCCATTGATAGTTGGAGCAACTCGAGAAGGAATTCCTCAATCATTTCTACAGTACTCGCCAAATTGTAAGCATGATAGAGTTGACCGGGACTAATAAAAGAAAGGATGAGCCAGTGGTGGATTATATCAATCGATGGAGATCATTGAGTTTGGATTGCAAAGATTGTTTTTCTGAAATATCTGTTGTGGAAATGTGCATTCGGGGTATGCATTGGGGACTTCTATACATACTACAAGGAATGAAACCGCAAACTTTTGAGAAACTTGCTACACGAGCACATGACATGGAGTTGAGCATCGCAAGTCATGGGAAGGCATCTCCTTTTGCTGATCTGACAAAGGAAGAAAAGGAGTTCAAGAAAGGTATGACCTCAACGATCCACACTAAGGAATATATGGCGGTGAAAGCAACTTCAGTAAAAGTTACCACTAAGAGTAAACTAAAAGAGGAGGAAGCCCCAAGTCAATATCAAAGAGAAGAGAGGCAACGTCCAACCTTGAAGGAATTAGAGGCAAAGTTCTACCCATTTCCAGATTCAGATGTACCTATGATTCTTGAGGAATTGATAGCTAAGAAGGTTATTAATCTTCCTGAGTCAAAGAGGCCTAAAGAGATCAATAAGGTTGATGATCCTAGATATTGCAAGTTCCATCATTGACCAAGACAGGACGGCAGAGGCAAATCATGCTAGTGTAGCACCAAATCAAAAGAAGTGCTCAAGGTCGTCATCTATGCCAAACACCACCTTCTTATGATTCGGAAGTTTAACGCCTATTGAAGTTGATTTTCCAAGGAAAACTCTGGAGGGTCCACTAGAGATAGACAACCACAAAGAAAATGAAGCTGACGGTTGGACTTTGGTTACTTGTAAGAAACGGAGACATCAAACAGTCCTTAGGATATGACTTCCTAAAACAAGAGAAATAAAGAGTGACGTGAATCAACTACAACTATCAAAAAGTGCCAAGCCTTGTACTAGCCGAAAGATCAATTGTTCTTTATTTCAGAAGGTTCGAAAGCCCATTACGTTGGATGAATTCTATCCTGAAAAACTCTTTTGCAGTAGTCAAATTGGTGCAACACATGTTGTTTCCAGCATAGATGAAACAAAGGGAAGCAAACGAAAGTATACTGCAGCAATAACACAAGAACATCAATCTAATAAAAAAGTTGCCCCATGTTGTACTACAATTGCCTTCACAGATGACGACTTGTTGTTAGGGTCTAAGCTACATAATAGACCCTTGTTTGTTGTAGGATCAATTAGATAACAACATCTTAGTCGCATTTTAATAGATGGTGGTTCAGAAGTGAATATTATGCCAAAAGTTATCTTGAAAAAACTTGGGATCTCTGTTGATGAATTGTCCAAAAGCAATCTGACGACCCAAGGGTTCAATCAAGGAGGACAACGAACCATAGGGAAGATTCGTGTAGAATTATTTATTGGCGACGTGAAATCAAATACTTTGTTTCATGTCATAGATGCCAAAACATCATACAACTTGTTGCTTGGACGTCCTTGGGTTCATGACAATAGAGTTGTACAATCTACTTTACATTAGTGCATGAAGTATATAAAAGATGGGGAAGTCGTCAAAATAGATGCATACATCAATCCTTTGACAAAGACGGAGTCATATTTTGCAGATATAAAATTCTATTTATATTCTGGAAAAGCAAATATGGAGGAACATATAGAAGCCGACCCGATTGATCTCGAAGATAGTAAAGTTCAAAGGTCCACTATCAAGATGTCTAAGAAGAGAACTGAAGAGGTTTCCATTAAGCTTTCACCACCTAAAGGAGACTTGCAAACTAATATGGACGAAGAGAAACCAATTTTTTGCTATATTCCACGTGAATGTCGAAAAAGGGGGCAACTTTTTACTGCTACTAGAGGAATGCACTCAACAATTCCAACCACTGAGGAAGGAACTTAGTCACATAACATTCCAAGATTTGAAGGAGAAAATGATTTTCCCAATTACACAAGTCTCGTGTATCGCTTTGAAGCCCTCCAAAGTCAATATCCAAGTTGGGATAAAAGGGAACTTTGGTCAAAAGGTCTTCACATTGTTTGAAAAATCAGGCTATGATCTCTCAAATCCAGCAAAGTTAGGAGAACTCAAGGATGAAGTCACTGGTGAAAAGATACACGGGCTTACAAAGTCTCAGATGCAATTGAGAAAGCAAGGATATCATGTCGCCACTCCTGAGGTTGGGTCAGGATTCAGCTTGCCGAAGCCTCCTCGGATTTAGTCTAAGAAGGGGAAAGAAATAACTTCATCCCACTATACCTCTACAGAAAATACTAAGGAGGGTAAAACACCACGCCGAACTTCAGTGTTTGAACGCATTGGATGACTGGCACCTCGTGTTTCTGCATTTGAAAGATTGGGCCGCAAGGATGAAAGATGATCTTCTAAACAAGTGGACGAACATGCCACCACCTCAAGTACATCTGTATTTCATCGCTTGGGAACCAAAAGAAAATCATTATCCAAAAGGAGGTTGCTGGAGCATGAAAATGAAGAGTCTTGTGATGTAATTGATGATAAGGAGATTAACAGTGTTTTCCCATCACGTATGAAGAGAAAAGTTGTATTGTCAATCATTACTGATGGTTCTTTGAAGGTGAACCAACCAATTTCATGGAGAAACCAAGAAGAATGAAGATAAAGCCATCCTCTTCGTAGGAAGTGAGGTGGAAGATTCAAACTTGACAGTATCATCCTATCACATAACAATGGAAGAAGGTCAAGACGTTGATGATACAAATGATGATGTTCAAAAGGCTCCTCCTCAATTGGAGGATGGCGTGCAATCAACAGTAGAAGACCTCAAGGAATTAAATCTAGGTACTCTGGAAGATCCACGTCCAATCTTCATTAGTGCACTTCTTACACCAGAAGAAGAAGTGAATAAATATTTCCCATGAAGGTTGGCTGCGCTCCTTAAGGTATGAGCATAAAATGCATGTTACTCTTGGCCCGCAAGAGTATAAACTGTGTACGGCTCCCAAAAAAAAATGTCCGCTAGGTTGAAAAACTCGAAAGAGGTGGCCTAGGCAAAAGTTAGGACACAAAAAAATAAATTAAAGCTCGCTTTGTTGAACTACGATATGACTTGATCCTCTTCATCGAGGTACGTAGGCGCTTGGAGTAATCACTCTGAGTTCACTCAAATGAGTAAAAAAAAGAAAAGGGGAGTTTGGTGGTCTTGCATGATCATCACACTAGCTCTTTAAAAAATCATGTAGCTAGAAAATTAGTTCAAATGCGGTGCAAATGAGCAAAATAGAAGATTTTTTGAAGTCATATCCGCAACATAAGAAGAAACTCGTATACTGAAACTCATACATTAAGTCATGGACCTTCAACAATGATAGTTCAGAGTTCCATATCAAACATGTTAGATTTGGAGTCAATTTTGAGTATTAATTTAATCAATTCAAAAGGGATTTTGATTTGATTTTTTGATATGCGGCACATTGATGAATTTATTGGCATTGGATGAAGCGACTTTCAATTCTACTCTTGTTTTTGATAACGATGTAGATAATTTGGTGTAATTCACTGATGCTTCAGTAAGTTACTCAAAATTAGGGGCATCTTTACCATCAACATCAAATCAGAATACCCTTCGGATCAAAGCTCTATGTTGAAATGGTATAGCCACAAAAATCATGATATGAACACTCCAAGTTCAAGAGACAGTCTTTTGTTATCGTCAAAAGCGTACAAAGTTCAGGAAATGGAATTTTGTTCATACAATCAACTTGAAAAAATTTATAGACTCCTACACCGCGTTATTGTTTTTCTTCCAAAGTTGCGCAAAGCTGAAAAGTTTAGCGAAGCAGAATTTTGAGCTGACTTTGAAAAGATATCTGCGATAATCTGGAAATCTTTTGGATGTGATTGTTATATGGGTTGTATGTCTATGAGTTATGCTTCCAACGGAATAAGAATCACATCATTTCGAGGCTCCTTTGCCGAGTTATTCGTTTTCTCCTGAAGATGCGCAAAGCTGAAGATTCAAGCACACAAATTTGGAGCCAACTTCGAACTCAAAACTGTACTAAACCATAAATACCATGGATGTGATTTTTGTACAGATTGAAGCTATCAAACTTATCTTTCCAACAAAAAAAGAAGCTCATCATTCCGATGCTCTTACTCCACGTTATGAATTTTCTTCCACATGTGCGCAAAGCTGAAGAAAGCTAAAGATTCAAGCATGCAGATTTTGAGCCAACTTCGAACTCAAATCTGTACTAAACCATAAATCCCATGGTTGTTATTTTTGTACAAATTTAAGCCATCAAAGTTATCTTTTCAACAAAAAAGAATCTCATTATTTCGATGCTCCTACTCCACGTTATGAATTTTCTTCCACATGTGCGCAAAGCTGAATGTTAAAGCACGCAGATTTTGAGCCAACTTCAAACTCAAATCTGTACTAAACCATAAACCCATGGATTTGATTTTTATACAGATTGAAGATCTCTAAGTTTTTTTTCCAACGAAAAAGAAGCTCGTTATTTCGATGCTCCTACTCCAGGCTATGAATTTTCTTCCACATGTGCGCAAAGTTGAAGAAAGCTGAAAAAATTAATATTCTGTTGCAATCCTCAAATAAACGCTAGCATATGCAGTCCTTTTTTTTTCAAAAAAAAAAGGGGCTCGTAGAAGAAACAATCAAAATTCAAAGTTCAAGGCGAGGAGTTTCTTATTAAAATATAAGTCACTATTTAATTGTTTAAAAAAAAAAAGAACCACTACACCCTAATGAGTGAATCAGAAAACTTTACGCAAATAAATGAAATCTAACTAAGGAAAAAGTTTGAAGCTTATGATTTCTTGGCGATTTTTCTCGATCGCCTCTTCTAGCTTGACTAATATCTCAATTCATCATTAGCCATCACATTATTTGCCTCAATGGTGTAAATCTCACCCTCCGTAATGGTGACATTCTCTTGACTTTTGGACAACTTCTCTTGATATTGTTTAATAAGCGAAGTGACCTTTTTCTTGAAAGTCAAGACTTTTAAGTCTTTCTCTACATCTGCTAGAGTTGCTTGAAGTTTCTTCATGGATCCATCCAACTTTTCATGTGTCAGCTTTGCATCATCGAGACAGCGTTGCACATCAGAGAGGGACTTTTCATGTGATTCTTTAGTCATTTTTTTATGATCTTAAAGTATCATACTCCGCGTACGACTTGAAGAATTCTCTACATGATCCTTTAAAGAAATGTACCAAGGATGGTTCATTATCAAAGATGAAATTACAAAAGAAAAGGCGCCAAATATGGTTCATCATGAAAGTTGAAGCTTATGGAAAGTCGTCCGCTCATCGTTAAAGTCGCAATTGCAAAAGAAAAGGCACAAAATGTGGTTCATCATCAAAGTTGAAGCTACAAAAAAAAGAGATATCAAGTGTGGTTCTTCGTCAAAGACGCAATTTTAGAAAAATATGATCCACATATGATTCGTCATCAAAGCCGCAATTGTAGAAGAAGATGTACTAAGAGTGGTTCGTCGCTAGAGCCACAATAATAAAATAAGAGGCACAAAGTGTGGTTCGTCATCAAAGTTGAAACTACAAATGAAGATGAATCATGTGGTTCCTCACCAATTATGGAGTACACTTCATTTTTTTATATGATATTGAGACTTTTTGCAATCCATCGTAAACCTGTAAAAAAAAAAAACTGATGTATCTCACGGTGTCAATTGCTCGAAGTTTTAAATCGGCATGGTGAAAATTATGGCATATGCACTCGCGCTCATCATGATGATGTGTCTCACAGTGCCACTTGCACGAAGCTTTAAATCGGCGCGGTGAAAATTATGACATATGCTCTCGCATTCGTCATGATGAATGATGTGTCTCACGGTGCCAATTGCACGAAATTTCAAATCGACATGGTGAAAATTATGGCATATGATCACGCGCTCGTCATGATGAATGATGTGTCTCACGGTGCCAATTGAACGAAGCTTCAAATTGGAATGATGAAAATTATGGCATATGCTCTCGCGCTTGTCATGATGAATATAGTCTTATTGGCTTAAGAGTTTTATGTTGTCTCTCCATGTAGATGATAAAAAAAATTCTCAATCAATACGAAAATCAATATGCGGTTCTTTGGTAAATATGAAGAGAAGTAAACTCATGAAGAATTAAGAGTCTATTTTCTATAGAATCAAGTCTATCTCCATTCGAGCTCTCCTACGCCAAGATACAAACGTTTTGGTGAGACTCCACAAACCTGCAAAACAATAAAGACAGAATTGAAGGCCAACGTCGAAAATTAATTCTCGTCAATTCATGAAGAGTTTTACCTTGATTTTTGATATGTTGTAGACTTTGATGTCTAGTTTCTATAGAAATAAATAGATCGTCATTCAAAATCTGCTACACCAAGATAGACACGTTTTGGTGGAACTGCATAGAGCTATACAAAAAAAGACAGATCTGATAGCAAACATCAAAAATCAATTACCGCCAATTCTGAAGGGTTTTGATTTTGAATTTCGGATATGTCGTAGCCCTCTAAGTCTACTTCCTACAACATGAAAAGGATCATGATTTAAATGTTTTTACAACAAGTTATGACCTTTCTACCACAGGCGTGCTGAGCTGAAAAAAAGTGACAAAAATTGAGTTCAACATGCCTCAAATTGATAACAATCCTTATAACAACATGTGTATTTATAGAAATCAAAGTACATAAATTGTGTTCCTACAAATTATGGAAAATTATGGTAAATTTTCATAGGAATTAAATTATGGAAATTTTCCATGTGAATCAAATTATGGAAATTCCATAGAAACCAAATTATAGTAAGTTTTTATAAGAATTAAATTATGTAAATTTTTCATGAGAATCAAATTATGGAAATTCCATAGAAATCAAATTATGGTAAGCTTTCATAAGAATTAAACTATGAAAATACCATAAAAAATCAGATTATGGTAAAGTTTTCTCAGAAACTACATGAAAAAGTATGCCCAAAGGAGAATAGACTCGCGTCATGAGAATTTGAATTCCTTGCGTTTTGTTCAAGTGAAATCCTAAAATTTGCATCGAAACCACATAATCTGTATCACCAAATCAAGCTTGTGAACGCAATCTTTGCTTATTGAGTTGGCGGTCATTTCATGGTGATGACCAAAATGGAATTACCACATTATGAAGAATTGTCATGCGAAAGTCTTCAAGAGCTTGAAACACTTCAAGTCGAAAATGAGTTGATAACCAATCGAAAGTCAAATGACCTCTTACAAATTAGAGAATATTGTCATGAAGACTCTGTTAAAGGTTGACCTCTAACATATCGGCGTGATCATTTCTCAGGAAGTCTTCAACTTTTGTCGTCGAAATTCGGAAAGCCTACACGTTGACAAGTCTTAAAAAAAAGGGAAAAAATATTCATGACTACTTCAAGTCTTGTCGCGAAATTTCTGCAAGCCTCTACGTCGACAAGTCTCGAAGTAAGGGGCACTTGTAGACACATAAATTATATTGGATCAAATTCATACAAAATTTGAATTAAATCCATTCATTTGGGCTTAATAATTTATTTGGATTTTACAAATAAGTAAGTCCATCTTATTAAATTTAAATCCAAGGTTCATTTCACCTTGAAGCCCAAATCCATGCCACGTGTCATAGTGACTAGGCATCCAAGACCAACAAGGTGACGCCACGTGTCCAAATGAGGTGGTAGTCCCAGTCAAATGCAGAACAAATCAAAATGTGCCAAGTGTCAAAATGACATTCTTTGGCCAATCACAAGCAACCTTGTCCACTCCTTACAACTATAAATAAGGGATAGACATGACATTCAAGGGAGCCAAAAAACTCTTCAACAAGAATTCAACAAATTGGAGAAAGCTACAACATCAACATCAATAGTTCTTCGAAGGAGTGATCAACGGAGTTCTTCCCGAAAATCAACTTACAACGACGAAGCATTTTTCGACATCCCAGAGATCGACAACATCTCTAGGAGGTCTACATCATCAAACAATTTGAAAAATACACTACTGAAGGCCCTCGAATCACGGAGAAACTCAGGAGAGAGAATAAAGAGAACAACGAAATTGTACTCACAACGATTCATTAACAAAATCATATTTTTTCTTTATTTATTTTGCTTGCAGTTAATTTTGAGTGACTATGAAAATTTGTTGCAAACACACTCCTTATTACCTTAACTGCCAAAATCATATTTACTTCACCCAAATTTTCATATCATATTTAGTAGACAAAATAGTTTGGTATTATTCGCAATATTTAAATTGTACCAAATATAAGTATGTCATCAACATATAAATATATTATTACATAATCATTGTCTAGAATTTATGGCATAAACACATTTATCCACTTCAATAGAAGAAAAATTATTTTTCAATAAGACTTGATCTTATTTTTCAGGTTAGGAGCTTGTTTTAGGCCATAAAGAGATTAATTAATTTACAAACTTTATTTTCTTGTCTAGGAATAATACATCCTTCAGGTTGAACCATATAAATCTCTTCTTCTAAATCATCATTTAAGAAAGATGCTTTTACATCCTTTTGGTGAATAAAAAACTTGTGAATTGATGCTAAGGTAAGTAAAATTCGAATAGAAGAAATTCTAGTCACTGATGCAAATGTATCAAAATAATCAAGTTTTGATTTTTGAGAAAATATTTTTGCTCCTTCGCAGTTTCTCAATATCAGAGGAATTATCATTATTTCTTTCAAGAGGTGTATGAGAAGTTTATAACACAATAGAAAAAAAATTAAGCATTCTTTGTTTCAATAATACTATTGCAATCAAACACATCATTTTTCAAAAAAAGAAATCTATATGCAACACTATGTTCATCATATCTAATAAGAATGCAATCAACAGTTTTAGAACCAATTTTTCTCTTTTTTGGTTTAGGCAAAAGAACTTTAGCAAGACATCCCCATACTTTTAAATATTTCAAATTAAGTTTATAACCTTTTCACAATTCATAAGGAGTTCTACTAGTTCTTTTATGAAAATTCTATTCTGTAAGTGACATGCAAATAATATTGATTTACACCACAAATTATCAGGAGCATTAGAACTAATAATAAACATGAAAATTTATCATTTCTTTTAAAGTTGTATTTTTCCTTTCAGCTACTTCATTAGACCCAGGTGAATAAGACGGAGTTACTTCATGAATAATTTCTTTTTTTTCCCATAATGCATTTAAAGATATATATTCTCCAGCTCTATCAGATTGAATTCTTTTAATTTTCCTACCAAGTTGATTTTCAACTTCAGACTTATATGCAATAAAAACATCAAATGTATCATCTTTATTTCTGAGCAAATACAATTTAGTAAATCTAAAAAAAAATTTCAATAAAAGTCATATAATATATTTTACCACCTCTAATCATAATTTGTTTCAAATCACCCAAATCAATGTGGATCAAAGATAATCATTCAGTTTCTCTATTTATTGAAAAACACAGCTTTTTAGTAATTTTAGCTTCAGTACATATTTCACATTTATCAAAATTATTCGAGTCTAAATCAGATATTAAACCAATAGACCACATATTTTCAATATATGACACATTAACATGTAGCATGCCATAAATAAATAGGCTCAATCATATAAGCAGAAGCGAATATAATTTCACTGAAATTATCACAAATATTAAGCA
Organism: Solanum pennellii; assembly: GCF_001406875.1. Classification (NCBI taxonomy): domain Eukaryota; kingdom Viridiplantae; phylum Streptophyta; class Magnoliopsida; order Solanales; family Solanaceae; genus Solanum; species Solanum pennellii. The sequence continues at coordinate 25,952,239 of NC_028646.1, forward strand.
CAAATAAGTCAGTCATAGAATTCATTGCCCACAAAAATATTATTTTTAGTCATGACTTCATTATTTTTTAAAGAAATCTTCATTTCACATTTTCCTAATAATTCCACAAAAATCAAATTATTTGGATATTAGGAACATCCAATATATTACTCAATGCCAAAGTTTTACCAGACGTGAGTTTGAGAAGAATTTTTTCTTTTCCAAGAACTTGAGTTGTCCTTGAGTCATCACGATAAACAATATCTTCTCCTTTCTCAACTTGTGTGTATGACACAAAATCATTTTTATTTATACAAATGTGCCTAGTAGCACCAGAGTCTATCACCCAGTTCTCACATTGACAACAACATTTAATTCTGAAATGACCGCTATAAACATACCATTCGTTTCAGCTAAATTTATTTTTAGCTTAGCGGGATTGTCATTTCTTTTCAATTTTTTTTTTCCATTGAGGTGTATTTTTCATGATGTTTTTATTTATTAGCATTGGACTTGTTACATACCTGTAATTTTTTTTACCATAAGTCTCCGGCAGAATGGCTTGAACAGTACCAGTTAGGGCAGCAGTAACATCAGTATTCTCAAACCATCAATAATTTCAGGACATATCATCAAAAGTTTTGGGACACATATTATATGTCCTAATTTCATAGATTATTGGAAAAATATTAAATATTTCACAACAATAATAATGATAAATAACTTCATTATTTAACGAAATAGTAATTCTGAAAATAAGATAAAAATAACTACGATAACATCCATAAATACTTGAATCGTGCTGAGCACTATCTTAAAAAATTATTTCAATGATATAAAATATTTTCGAGATTAAACAAATACCTATCTTAAATAGAAATTATACGAATCAACAAGTTAATTTACATCAGCAAGTTAATAGGAGATATAAAATAACAAAGCCAAAATAATAATAATTAAAACCAAAAAAAAAGTGAAATGAACGAGAGGATATAAGGCAGAATTTTTATTCATTTCTATATCAACCAAAAGGAAGAAAAGAGCGCATTTTATAGTGTTAGAAATAAATGAAATCTTGAAAAGTGGCCAAGTTGTCCAATGTCCTACATGCAAGAAGACATATGGATGAAGATGTGTAAGAAGGACAAAAAAAGTCTTGCCTCAATAAAAATACTTGCCATTGTTTCAATAAATAATTTAATTATTTGACATTGTAAATACATTTAATAAAATAATCTTTTAAAATAGAACATCTTGCTCACTTGCAACATGTTGTCTTTTCATTATATATATATATATATATATATATATATA